>NC_028458.1:41282949-41385420 GCF_000263155.2 Setaria italica
CCCCCCCCCCCCACCCACCCACCCTCAAAATAAAAGTTTCCCTGGTTATATGTTTCTTATTTGATTTGGCTATGTTAAGTACTTATGTCGCTCCGAATCAGGCTTGGAGACTGTCCAACTTAGCAAATTATTTGCATTCTGCTAATCAAATAGCACTGAACTTAATTAGTGTGGATTTGCATTCTGATGGTTCTCTTATTTATTTGCTGTATTATTCTCCAGTACTGCCCCAATTTTGTTGGAACCCATATTTGAATATCATATATTTCTTCTAAAACTATCAAAGAAGCAGTTACTAGATATGCCATTGATTTTAATTCTTTATTTCATCATCATTACCTATCTAACATAAGTTTGGTGGGTTAACAATGCAGGCTGGTGCACTTGTTCAAGTTTACACTGATGGCACTGTCTTGGTAACACATGGTGGGGTTGAGATGGGACAGGGTTTGCATACTAAGGTTGCCCAAGTTGCTGCTTCGTCATTCAATATCCCTCTCAGCTCTGTATTTATCTCAGAGACAAGTACTGATAAGGTGAGGCTTACCACATGGATCTAATCCCCTTTAATTTCTTTCTTTATACATTGTACCACTTGCTAAGAAAAATGGGGTTATCACTGATGCATTTCACACATTCAGGTTCCAAATGCATCACCTACAGCAGCCTCTGCCAGTTCAGATTTGTATGGAGCTGCAGTTTTGGATGCCTGTCAGCAAATCAAGGCTCGGATGGAACCCATTGCTAGCAGGGGAACCCACAACTCCTTTGCTGAGGTACTGTCATGTCTTATCCTGTCTTAAGTAGATATACCACATTTTTATTCTAATATGAATAGGGACCATCATTGAACTGTGGTAATTATAAGTTCGTTTTCACGCTTCATCTTTGCTAGCTTCTTATGCTATTTCAAGGATTGAGCCATCATTTCATCATGAGCTCACAGCACTCTGATCTGTACAATATGTTCTTTATGGTATTGTGTGTATGTAACTGAGTGTTAACTGATGGGATGTTAGGATGATCAAGTTATCTATTTCAAGTTTTCGGCAATCTTTTTCTTACATGCTCTTAGTATTTGCATATGTAGAATGAGGTCATTTTCGTGGTATCTTAGGCTGGTTACTCAATAGCAAGGTATGCAGTGCATGTGTCAATGGCTGGTAAACCATCAAGTGTATAGTGGAGTGTAAGCACATATAATAGCCTAACCTTTGGTCACTTGTTGGTTCTCTGGTATAGCAGAGCATGAAAGTGCTTTCTGTCCCATGCTTTATTTTCCTTGCACAGATTCGGAATAGGATACCATGCTTTGTTTTCCTTGCACAGATTAAGTGGATAATTATGATCTTCCTTGGGTATGACTTGTTGACCAGTTAGTTGGGGGCTAACAGCTCCACAGGACTCACATTGGCTGTCAACTCGATTTAGAATTAGTGAGAAGCTAGTATTAGGAATTTGTTAGTTTTCCCTTGTTCTTGGATCTGGATCATCTCGTATTTCTTGTGACTTCTGTTTTTTCTAACCCTATATAGTACCCACCCTATGGTAGATATATAAAAAACTAAACACAAAAATTGTACAGCAGGTAAGTCCAAAAAGGAAACAAGAGAAAAGAAGAGTGAATTTTATGAGTGTGCTCACCCTATGGTGTAGCTCAATCTCAGCCATCAGATCGGTCCTGGAGGACTGGGGTGACGTGGCTCAATCTCAGCCCTCCGGTGCCGATCTGACAGGTGAGAATGTGAGATTGAACCATGCCATAGGGTCGGCAGCTGTCCCTGTGTTTACTGAGTATATTACTAAAAGAAAACAATGTATAGACTGAGTAGGGGGGGGGGGGGGGGGGCCTAAGGGAGTCAAGGCATGCTAGAATCAGTTTTGAGTCTTGCTGAATCTATACACTTGGAGTAACATCATTTGTGAAACTAGTCTTCCAGGCCTGGAAACTGGGCCATTTTTGCAAGAATGAAAATTCGTGAAACCAGTCTAGATGATGTCCCTGTTTCCCAATGTTCATGCTGCTACGATGAAAATTTCCATGAAGGCTGCTATAGAGCTGTTGTGCGTTGCCCTCTCTATGATGCTGAAAAAAACCGAAGTAAAGTTTCCAATGTATTCCCAGCTGTTGGTATAAATCAGCAGCCAAGAGTTGGAAAGATGTTTCTCAGTGTGTTGTACACAGAAAGCGATCATAGTTGTTACCATCGTTGGCAAAAAAATTTCCTTCTTGGTATTCAACCTTTCTATGAATAGCAGCCAAGTGAAGACTTCCAATTTGCTGCTACATTTTGTCTTCCAGAAAATTCTATTTATTTTGTAACTGTAGTAATAACATAGGTGTGTTGCATAATGTGTTTGACCCGAGAATTATGCTTACCTACATAATTTGCTTAATGTTAAGGCAGTTTTTTTTGGGCAAGGACTCCAGACTTTGAACTTGACTGTTAACTTCTTTCATAATATATTGTTGAAAAATAAAGAATCGTAATAGCATAATTACTTTCAGATACAAACATAATTATAAGAATTTTTTCGCAATTAAATGTCAGTAAATGTTACAAACTTTATAAGATGCAGAGGGAGTACATGTCCACACACTATATTTAACGGTATGATGGGTACTTGGTAGATAAAGGTGCTTCCCTGGTGTAGTGTGTACAGCTGTCTTCTCAAATATCATTCTTGCTTCACAGTTACCACTTTCAGAATTGCACTGTACAGTCCATGTGTTTGCTTGCGGTGCTCAGTTGCTCTATCATCAGGAATTCAGGATAAGCAGCAATCATGTCATCTTCCCCCTCGTGGTATTTTTGGATTTATAAATTTATAGATAATCACTTGTAGGCCATCAAGCTCGTTCTCCTTTTGTAATAGTGACCAAACACGAAAACAATGTCTTATTTTGCATCAGTTGATCTGGTTGCTACAGCTTACCTGTTTCTACATTTCGTTCTTGTTACCTCTAAACTCCTGTTTCTGTATAACCATATAGGAAAATAGAACTAAATTATCCTTTTCGAGAAAGCTGATCCATAAATTTATGGTTTGAATTAACTTTAGTGTTGCCTTATATTTTCCAGTTGGCTCAGACATGCTACATGGAACGCGTGGATCTCTCTGCTCATGGATTTTATGCCACACCTGATATTGGGTTTGACTGGACGAATGGCAAGGGAACCCCATTCCTTTATTTCACCTATGGGGCTGCTTTTGCAGAAGTTGAGATTGACACACTAACTGGGGATTTTCACACAAGGACAGCTGATATTGTTATGGACCTCGGCTTTTCAATCAATCCAGCAATTGATATCGGCCAGGTATGTTCTGAATGGAGGAAATGTTTGCTGTCACAGTAGTATTGTGGAGAAGTTTCTACCATACATTTACTTTTTGTCGCCTCTGTAACTTACCATTGCATCTTTCAGATTGAAGGAGCTTTCATCCAAGGTTTGGGTTGGGTAGCTATGGAAGAGCTAAAATGGGGTGATAATAACCACAAGTGGATTCGACCTGGGCACCTCTTCACCTGTGGACCTGGCGCTTACAAAATACCTTCTGTAAATGACATACCTCTGAACTTCAAGGTTTCACTGCTAAAGGTAAATATATTACTTATTTTGCAAATTATTGCCTGTTGGCGTTTCTCTATTTTGCGGTGTTTTTTCTATTTCCGGGCGAAAAGAATCAAACCTTATTGAAGAAGTTAATAATCAATGGCAAAAATGCTAATTTAAAGTGTTGTCTGCAAATACTTCTACAGAAATACCATGACATTCTCAGAAAAAAATACTGCAAATAAAATCTTGTATAAAATAAATCTGGACATCCATCCTTTCCTGCTCTGCTTTAAATGGAATGTCAATGGAGTATGTTTGGAATAACTTCTTTTTACTATGAATGTTTGGAAGTTCTCTATTATGAAGAAAAGAAATTGGTACCTGGCAGGATGGTTGTCCAGTTCTACCCCTCCAGTTGTCATAGGTTAGCTATATGGAAGATTATGTTTGTGTTGTTGTCTTTCCCATATTTAGAACTTGATTTATATAGTCTGAGCTGGTATAGACATCAAGAAATTTCCTTAGTGGCCTACAAACACAGAGAGGAAACTGATCTGCTGCTATTTTGACAGCCTTTGAATTACACTGTTTTTTCTTGTCTATGTGGAGTGAACGAGTGGCCTGCTTTTGTCTTCACTATGGCCATTTCTTCCAATTGATGCATCGTTACTTCTTTCGTTGCAGGGGGCACCAAATCCAAAGGTCATTCATTCTTCCAAAGCCGTAGGAGAGCCGCCGTTTTTCCTGGGCTCCGCTGTCCTGTTTGCGATAAAGGACGCGATCTTTGCTGCGAGGGCTGATGAGGGCCACTCGGAATGGTTCCCGCTGGACAACCCGGCGACACCTGAAAGAATAAGAATGGCGTGTGTCGATTCCATCACAAAGAAATTTGCCGATGCAGATTACCGGCCCAAGCTTAGTGTATAGAGCGGCTGCTGCGCCGATGCGGGGGCACACAAATTCCGGGCAGAAGCCTGCACTTGTAAAGTCTCAAGCCATCGTGAAGGACTGGTGTAGTGTCATAGGATCGCTGAACATTAATCAGTGGCTGCAAATAAGTAAAGGTAGAAAATCTGTGTAATGTAACTGTTTTGATTTGCCTCACATGTACAGGACATAAAAGCAGTACAGTAAAGTGATTACCTCAGGTATAAAAAAGATCATATGTGCCGCTTGAAAACATGGCATTGACCTCTAGTTTGGGTATCAATCAACATGTTCAGTATCGCGACCGGTGCTCGCGGTACGCGCTACCTGTCGGAAGACATCAACTCCTAATCTCCTATCTTAACAACATTCATGGAGGTGTGCTCCACGTGCTTGGGATCTTGGCCGATGCTGCACTGCTGGCTCGCTCGGCAAGACCCAACATGGCAAAGGGTACCGGTATCACGAATGTATTCCAGTGATGTCCAAATATAACCCTGCGGCGTTTTCAGCAGCACATTTTCCTAGTTATTCTTCCATTCCTGGCACACTTGGCCGGCCAATTAAAGATAATATCTGTGACTTATCCAATTTCCAGCGGTACAAGTAAAACCATTGATTCTATGTAGTATCGTCGTGTGGATTTGTAGTGCCGTACTCTTTTGTTATCATATTGTGATTCCAACATAAATTATACTAGCTCAAAAGTCTTGCTAGCCGGAGCACCTTTAAATTAACAGAGCGATAGTTAAAGCACCAGAAGAGCTAGTATTATACACGTGTGACCGTCCCGTGGGTGGACTAGACTTTTAGTGTTTGAGGCTCTAAACCCACTAGGTGGTTAGGGTCACTAGGGACGGAGCTAGGGAGGGGATGGCAAGGGCCCTTGCTCCCTCCCAAAAAATTGCTAAAATTTTTTCCTCTGTACTTCAACTGGTTTGCATGAAAAACTTATTTGAGTTTATTTTATTTACCTCTAATTTGTAAGAAATATGCATGATATAATTTACATGGCTCTCCTCTCGTTGCAATCCTAGTTTCATGTATCAGTACATGAAAGAAAAAACACGATCCATATAGTAGCAATGTGTGAAAAATTGTAAGACTAAGTATCCAGAGTTTTCGAAAGTGCTACAGGTCAGTTGGCATGCGACTCTTCACTCTCGTTTGATTAGTCATGTAACTCATTTGTTTAGGCATGCATGGTAACCAGTTGAAACTGAGATATTTTTGGCAGAAATCTGACGACGACAACGATCACAAGTGTACTGTAGCCTGGACTCGAGATTTTAAGGCGTGTTTGGTTCCGATAATGTAGTGGGATGGGATGAGACGAGCCTACTTCGTCCCATAATTGGTTCAGAAACACCCAGGATGGAACCATCTTAATAAAAAAATATGCTCATCAGATGTTGGATGCTCGTGTCCCTCCAAAATCAGCGGTTTGGGAGGCAGGAAATATGCTCATCAGATGCCCCATCCCTCCGAAACCAGCGGATTGGGGGCATCCACTTCGTTCCCGTCTCGCACCGTCACCCTCCGTCTCGAGGCCGCTTGGTGGCAGCGCGGCCAAGAGCATCGACGGGGGAGCCCATGGCGGCGCGGGGAAGGCCGCCGGCGGGAAGAGCCTGCCTGGGGGTGGCGGGGAGGATCCGCCGGAGAGGAGAGCCGGCCTGAGGGGCGGCGGGGAGGAGCCGGCGCGACGGAGCCCGAGGCCGGCCGGGGCGAGCTCCCCCGGCACTGCGGCAGAGCCCCAGGGCCGTGGGGACGAGCTCCCCCGGCGGCGCAGCAGAGCCCGAGGTCGGCGGGGGCGAGCTCCCCCGGCGGCACGGCCGTGCCCCAGTGCCGGAGGGACGAGCTCCCTGGCCGACAAGTTTGCCCATCGGGACTGAGGGGGAGGAGGAAGAAGCGCTCGTTAGTACGACAGGTGGATCCCACTAAAGGTGGCTAACAGAAGCAGAAAACGGCGTTGGTCCCGCAGATTCTTCAACCAAACAAAATACATGAGCGAATCGATCCCATCCCAAAAAAAAATGGAACGGAAGCATCCCATCTGTATTGTATTGTGTTCAGCCAAACACAGCCTTAGCCGGCTTAGGGACGCTTCGTCGTGTGTGTCCATCTGGCTAGCTCAACGGCACACTCGCTGCTTCGTCGTCGGCCAAACGGCTACATCGCATCCGCAGCGGCGCGGACCCAGGCTGCAGGCAGCAAAGGCAAAGCCAGCCCAAACCCCACGCGGTTCCGATCCGACACGCTCCTGGTCTGGTCCTACCGGCCGCTGGAGGCACAACTGCCCCCTCCGCTCTGGCAGGTAGCAGCTCTTGCCTCTCTGCCCGCCTGCCTGTAATCTCGTCTCGTCTATCTATATAATAACTAACCGCCGGTCCGCGTCCGCGCCCGCCCACACCCAGCGCCGCGCCGCCCTCAACACCACTCACCACCCAAACCCTGCCTCCGCCTCCCGCCGCCGCGATGAGCTACTACGGCCAGCAGCAGCCGCCCGTCGGCGTGCCTCCGCCGCAAGGTCCGTATCTCGATCGCCGGCTAATTACATCTCTCGTGCTCCACTGTTCCATCCACCTGACGTCTGCGTCTCCTCTCTTGGATCTCGCAGGGTACCCCGGGAAGGACGGGTACCCGCCGGCGGGCTACCCGCCCGCGGGCTACCCACCGCCGGCGCAGGGCTACCCACCGCAGGGCTACCCGCCGCAGCAGGGGTATCCACCGCAGCAGGGGTACCCGCAGCAGGGCTACCCGCCGCCCTACGCGCAGCCGCCGCCGCCGCAGCGGCCGCAGGGCAGCGGAGGGCCCTCCTTCATGGAGGGATGGTACGTGCGCCGCCTCCCCTTTCAATCCTCTCTCTATCATCACTCGACGTCCCATGCGTACCCAGATCCGAGTAGTACAATTCGTGTTCGCCGTCTCGAAATACCGGTGGAAACGTTCGCCGGAGACGGCGCCTCCGCCGGCGGCGCTAGTGGGTGGGGGAGTTAATCGTGTGGCGTAGGCCTGGGTGTAGTTGGCCAGCGCCAATCGGCGAGCGGTTGGGTGGACGTGGTGGCGGGCCCGGCTTCCCCGCGCCCGTGAGCTGACCGCGCCCCGGTCCTCCAAAAGCCTGACGCGTGGTCCCCACTCCGCCCACGACGCCTCTCCTGCGAAAAAAATATCTTTTGGGTTGGGTTGGCCCGGCCTTTCCAGCTTGGCTTTTGGTCAGTGTGTCTCGTTACTCGAAGTTGACCTTCTATCTGAAGCGCCTCATACAAATTTCTAAGTTTCAATTTGGCTGATTTCTTCCGAGCTGATGCGCTGCATATTGATTATAGCTGCAAAAGGACTGTAGGCGATTGATAAAAACGATTTGTTACAGCTGCATCTTAAAAGGTTGACAACACTTGCTGCATTTCTGCGAAACCTGCCAGCACGTCGTTGTTTACTTAATTATTAACGATGTTCTCGTTGCGAGACAGTTACTACGTTGTGTTTGCCGCTTGGGTTAGAACAAGGTAACTAAACCGATGGAATCAAAGGATCATTCTGGAGATCATCTCTTTGGTCTGATTCCTTTTTCTAACTTATACTGCCAGTGCCAGCCGAGAAATATTTCCGGTGAACGGTGATGCACTATGGAACTCATGATCAGTGTTTCTCTGTTGAGATGATTGGTGTACTGTGGTATCATGCCAACCGAGAAATATCAACACCGCCAGATCAGTGTTTTTCTCGTTGCGAGACAACTGCGTTGTGTTTGCCGCTTGGGTTAGAAGAAGGTAGGTAACTATTCCCCGAGAAACCGATGGAATCGAAGGATCATTCTGGAGATAGTCTCTTTGGTCTGATTCCTTTTTCTAACTTATACTGCCAGTGCCAGCCGGGAAATATTTCCGGTGAACGCTGATGCACTGTGGTCTATGGAAGTCATGATTTGTTTCTCTGTTGAGATGATTGGTGTATTGTGGTATCATGCCAACCGAGAAATCTCAACACCGCCGGATTATGCAGATGAATACTGATTGGTCATACGCTCAATTTATATGCATTTGGATTGTTGTACTACACAGCTCTCTTTGTTTTTGTTGTCCACCTAAGCAAGAAACTAGACATTCTTTTTGTCAATTTTGTAGCAGCAAAATGCCTATTACTTTATGACTATTGTTGCAATTTCCTGATGGAATTCTTTGATCTGTTTCGACAGCTTGGCCGCCCTTTGCTGCTGCTGCCTGTTGGAGGCCTGCTTCTGAGTTCTTCGCTATGCACAACTTCCTCGCTGCGTGTGCTTGATATAATCAAGATTGGCTCGTTAAGCTGCTTCCTATCTAAGAAGATTACAGCAGCGCCTATGCAAATCGCATATCTCTGGTCCTCTTATCGATCTGTTTCTGTGTTGAGATGATTGGTGTACTTAGTGGTATGATGAAGTTTATGTCACCAGTGGAATCCTTGGTCTAGCTAGCATTGTGAGATAATTTAATCTCTGGAGTCATCGCATTTTGCTCCAAGGCATTGTCTTGCATGTGGGATGTGTCTATAATCTTTTATTTTTCATCACTGAAAAGTACGCTCCTCTGTTTTTCTCCTTTTTTTTCCCCTTCATTTCTTGTCTTTTCAAGCTGAAGACATTGGTGCATTTGTTGGCTATCCCAAGCTTAGCTATGGGATATAGATGAAAAAAATGATGCTTTTTCCCAACACAAAAGGCCTGAAAGAAAAACATTCATTAGACATCCAGGTCCAACTAGATGAGTTCATGGGAAATTGGGAACTGCTCGTTTCTATTGGATGTTATACACGAGTCGTCCAGTCCATGATCCAGTTAAAGAACGCTGCTGAAATTTTTCTTGAAATTTCTTGTTTTCTTGAAGGGATTTCCCTTGAAATTTCAGCATTCCATAGAGGACATCTATACAGATCCAAGTTAGCGCGTGTTTGACCTGTCCAGAAACTAATGCAGCGACCCCCTGAATTATTCTGTAGTAATGAATTTAATTTAAAAGCACACATGATCAGCGCCTAGTTGTCACAATGATGTCCGCCATCCTGTGATTCCTGTCACGCTAAAATTGTAAAGATCGATGTCATGGTAGTGACATGGAAATGGCAAGGCAAGTGCCTAGCAACTTGGCGATAGTAGCGACAGCAACGATAGCGGCCCCTCTGCTTTGAGAATTGCAACTTGGTCCTTGAGAAAGATCGTGGGGATTGCCTGACACTCCTGCAGACGACTTGACCTGCTCGGCCGTTGAGCCTAGCGAGGCCTTATTTTGTTAATGGTCCTAGCTTTTTAATAGGGGTTGTTCGCCCGTTACATCTGGTGGTTGGCATCTGGAGAACAGAGGATCACCGGACCCGATCCATGCTGGGAAAAGCAGCACAGAAGTGAAGCTTTGCTTGCTAATTTGGGACTGCCGATTTTGAGTTACGGCCCCTTTGCTAGAGCTCTTTTTGGTGGAGCCAAGCTAAAGGGGGAAAATGAAATGGCTCCTGTGAAGAAGCCATCCGGAGTCGGAGCTGTTTTTACACGTAGGAGACGAAGCCGGTTTTTTTTTGGTTCCGGCGGCTTCCTCCCGCACGCCCAGCCAGCGGTTAGGAAAGTGCCCCTCAAGTTGGCCAATATTACGTTCAAATTGCCACCGCAACCAGAAGAGTATCGCCTCTCCCTCTGTCCTCACATCGCCTCGCCTCGCAGTAGGGACGGCGGCGCCATGGACCAGCTCCGGTGGCGCGCAGGAAGGTGCTCTGGGCGGGGAAACTAGCGGATCGACCGTGGCTGACCTCGATCCGGGGGTTGGGGGCGGCGGAGGCGCCGCATCTAGGCCGGCGGCGGTCGGCCAACGGTGAGCGCAGCAGGTAGACGGCGACTCAGCGGATGAGCAGGAGCGTGGGTAGAGGAGCTTGGCCCGGCGGGGCCGTTGTGCTGCCGGCGACGACGTGCTTCCGGGCGGAGGCTCGATGGCGCGGCGGCAGCGACCTGAGGCTGCGCGGCGATGGGGAGCTGGGCGGCGGGGCGCGGGGCAGCGCGACGACCGGGGGGGGGAGCTAGGCAGCGCGGCGACGAGGAGCTAGGCGATGGAGAGAAGGGCGGCGGAAGCCCAGAGGAGACGGGAAGATAAGGCAGATGGAGAACGTGGAGAAAAAAGAAAAGGAGAAGGAAAATAGAGAAAAAAAAGAAAAGGTGAAGGAAAAAAAAGAAAAGGAGAGAGGAGTCCCTTTTCATTTATTTTTTAATTCAAATGGACTTAAATTATAAACTAATATTAAATATTCAATTCATCTATTAAAAAATATATATCCAAGGGCATATAGGACATTTGACCTCTTACGTCCATTCCTAAAAATACAGGAGAAGTTGTTTTGCCAAACACTTTCCAAAACAGCTCCATCTACACCAGAGAAGCTGCTCCACTAGAGGAGCCAGAGCCGGAGCCGTTTTAGGAGGAGCCGGAGCCCTGCCAAACTGACCCTTACAATGAGCTACTCTTGTTGGTGGCTTTAAGCCGGTCTTAATGGAAAGTTTTATGAGCATTAAAATTTATACCACATCACTTGGCAAGATCATTATTAGGAAAGAGAAGGAGAAGTTTCATCAGATGGGAAAAGAAGTTTCATCCCCATGACACCAAGTAAGCATAGTTATCAAGTTCTTAGTCTTGAAAACTGTGCACTCTGACCTTAGCCTCTTATTTATAGCTGAAAGATATACTAGAAACCAGCTATAATAAATTATTCCTTAAGGCAAAGACTTGACTTAACTTTGACACACCGAGAGAAAGACTTGACTCAAGCTTGCAGCCCAAAGAAACTTAATACCTAGAAATTAGCTGCCTATGCTAATACCAGTAGATAAGCAAACCACGAGGATTTCCTCCTCGATCGTAAGCTCCACCATGTCAAGCGGAGTTTCGATCGACATCTGCGAGTACTTGTTGGGACAATGCGTAGCAGCTTCTCAATAGCACGTTGCTTGTTGATGGTGTCATCGATGTTTAGTGAACTTATCAGGCAGAAAGGCGAAGCATGAAGTTGTTCACATGCTCGCCATTGTGGAAGGAGAGCAGCTCCCACTACCTGCGCAGACGCTGCAGGATTGTCTTGCGGGTGTAGTAAGAACCGACGTGAATGGATTTATCACTTCCCACACAGAATGACGTCAAGCGCCATGCGATCCTCTTGGTGATGAGCATCGCTGTGCTCAACCGCGTCCCAAGGGCCACGAGCGTCCAGCTTCACCCTTTACCAGGAGACTCCAATCCTCGTAGTTGTCGCGTGTCAGCTGAGGGAACGACGTACCGGTCACCTGCTCCTTTACCACGCAATGGATGACCACGTCTGGTTCATCCCACGCCTCCCACACCATGACGTGGAAGGGGAATGGTGGCGATATGCCTACCGCCCTACGTATAGGTCCGTAGCTTGGCTCCAAGACAGAACTGGCGACATGGATTTCAACAAAGACTGATACAAATGTTGGGGGAAATAGCATAGAACTGAAGATCTGCTAGATGATTTGTTTCTATAAAGCTAAGATGAGAGTCTGATTTTGAGTTGCATAAGTAGCCTTTTACTTGTAGTTGGAAGCCAGACATACAAACTTACTCCCTTCATCCTAAAGTAAGTGTTTTTTTAGCATTCAAATTTAAATTATCCTGAAAAGTTGTTCTTTTAGGTTCTAACGAGCCTCATCTAATTAAAACAACACTCACATCAACAAAAAGCGTATGGAGAAACGTGGAGACAATCATACACTCAATTAATGTTTTTTTTATTCCAATGTATATGGATTCATTCAAGATCCATAAAAACAAATAGACAACGTGGCTTTCAATCATAATTAATATAAGTAATTAGGGATAACAACGTCATTTCTTATAACTAATAAGGTGTCTAAAATTTGCTAGATGAACGATTATTTTGGATGGAGGGACTACTCCTAAGGCAAAGACTCGACTCAAGCTTGCAGTCCGAGAAAACTCACTACCTGAGGAACTAGCTACCTATACTAATACTAGCAGCTAAGCAAACACAAGGATTACCGCAATCCAGACCACGGAATGATGAACTAGAGGTCAGCCGGTCCGGGGAGGACCTGGGCTTGACCTCCACCTCCTAGGTTGGAATTTGAAGTTTTCGGTTTGTTTTAACTTTGAAATAGCACTTGGTGAACTGGTGAAGAAGAATAGTTTACAAGAGTACAAGACTAGCTAACTCCATTTCGCCCGGTGAAAAAAACGGTGGAGAAGGGGAATCGGTCACAGTACAACAACACAACTGGCTCAAAGCTATTAGCCAGCCAAAGATTACACTATACCAACCCCAGTGGCAGCTCCTACTCAAGAAACAACCGTCACATCGATTATTTACCCTTTTTATGCAAATACATCGAATATTTACTTGCATAAACACAGTTCTACAATGTACAAGCGCTGCAGGGGTCATCAAACAACCCTCGTGTGCAGCAACTAGATCTGTAAACTAGCATTGAATCATCTCATGGCAAACCCGTTGACAGCCATAAGCCCAATCTCTGCAACCTGGAGCCGCTTCATGTAGTATTTCGACCCACGCGAAAGGTCAATTCGTTTTCTCCTCACTGCTGGCAGCGATTCAATGGAGCACTCCTTGAAGCCGCGACGAACAAACCTGCGGGAGATCCAGACAAAATAAGCAACATTCTTTTATCTGGCTAAGTGAGAAACAATTTGGGTTGGAACTGTGGATTGTTATTTTCTCAACATTCACTGTGCGCAAGGTGAAGACAAGATGTGGTTTTGCCCCACCAGATGAAGGCATTGCAGTTTCTACTTCCTAATGATGCATTGAGATTCGCTAGGTTTCAGTATCTAAATAAAACATGCAAGATCAAACGCCTCTTCTTACTATCTTTGATAACATATAAAACTCTCATAACTACTAGAACAAGTACATACCAATCAGCTGTCCGTGTAGTAAGCAAGAATAATTTCTCCAGTCCAAGGGATAAAGCCTTCTTCTCAACGTAATCTGCAAAAACAGTATCACCATGGGTAAGTATTTGAATATTTGATCAATCGTACCTGACAAACTTGGTTTTTGTTCCTTGATGTTTTCTTGTGTTATTTAGAAATTAAATGTTGGAAATATCAAATAATCACTATCATACACAACCCAGGATAAACCACAACAAAAAATTTGTCAGCCTAGCCACCAATACGGCCCAGTCTTAACTCTGTCCCATCACAGTAACCAGTTTCTAAATACTTATTGTGCAAAACCTATCTACCTTGAACCGATGTGGCATGTGATGTTAATTCAACAAAAGAACAGAAATATGCTAAACTGCAGTCATACCAAGCAACTTGTCTCCTTGGCCTTGTCCTCGACATTCTTCAGAGACAGCAATAGCAGCAACTTCTCCGGATTTATCCTCAAGATAAGGAAAGAGAGCAGCACACGCTATGATCGAACCATCTCTTTCCACGACGATGAATGACGTCAATGCTTCAAGAAGCTAAGGAAAAGAGAGAATTTTCTGTTCAGTTGCATAAAATGCTAGACTGAAAGAAAGACGCAGCACTAATGAACAGATCGATGTTTTATTTGTAATAAAAGAAAATAATGACCTCTTTATCTGTTCGGCGCACCAGGACACCAGATTCTTCTAGAGGATGAATGATCTTTCTAATACCAGAAAGATCTTCCTCTCTAGCCATTCTTGTACCTTCATACATATCCCTGCAAAATATGAGGAAATACTGTTAATTCCCATCCACATTCTGCTTAAGATATATAAGCACTCCAAAAAGTCCTATTCTACATCACACGCAGTATCATTCTTTAGATTAAGGATCATGTTCTATTGTTGTTTGCCCTTGCAGATTATGTTGATAAACAGCTAGGAACTCCCATAGACCTAAAACTGGAGAACAAAATTTGACTTTCCAGCGAGTAGCCAATATACCACTTTCAACCATTACAATATAGCATCAAACACGATCATAATTCATAATCTTATTTTACACCATATGGTATATGGTCAAATATCCACCAGTGATTCCCTTAAAACACACCCACCATTGACCTAACATATATTTTGGCACAGAACTAAAGCATTCCAATCTCAAGAAGACTGGGAAATTAAATAAAGACGAACTAGAAAGGGAAATATATATTCCCTAAGAGATATGCCATGCGTGCATTTTTTTTAGCAGAGTTTAGGGGAGCGATTTCTTGTGACGCTGACAGAAACACATCAAAAACCACTTGCTCAAGACTGCATCTAGGTACATCACATATTAAACCAATATGGGCTTACACACAAAAGCTGCTATGTTCAGTGGCAGCTAACATAGAAAAAACAGTTCTATTATACCTAGCTATCATCGTTCCAACACCATCTCTAGTGAATAGTTCCAACAACAATGATCCACCAACAGTACCATCCACGATATGAACTCTTTGGACACCACCCTGACATGAGAAAAAGGAGGAAATTATATTAGGGCAAAAGAAAATGTGCAGGACAGATGATAAGAATGTATGTATTACTGTCACATGTTGCATCATGGAACATAATGACCCAGGGATTGTAGCAGACATCTTATTCCATGCACCAATGCATATTCCAAGTACACTTTAGACAATGGAAAAGGTATACATACTTAACTTTCGCTACAAGTGCACTACAATAATGACATGGCAGACTATGAATAAATTCTGATTTGCCTTCCCTTTCCCCTGAATAGATCTAGCAGTTGAGAGTTTTATTTGTCACGTTTCAGAATGAAAAATTTTAGTGAGTATACCACTGATTTTTAGATAATTGCACAAAAGAACTATCAATCAACAAGAGAAAGGTGCCTCCCACATGATAGTGGTTTTCTACTCTAATATTTATACACACACAGATGAGTTCAGTCAGCCAAAGTTGATATGCACATATTCGTAAGCACTTTAGAAAATATGAGCATCCTGCAGTTCGAGATTGTCGTGAACATTGCTGGAGCCCTAGAGACAAAGTGGGAGTAACTTGTTGTGGGAAATAAACTTCAGAACATCACAGTCACAGGGTTCAAAACACAATCAAGAATCAGGAATCAGTAAAGCATGCAAAATTGTTTAAATAATAAAAAATGTAAGAAGCTAAATACTTACATGGCATACATATGCTGCTGCTGCCAACTCTGAAAGGTAACCATTTGACCTGCTCAAGCGCTCCTCCCCACCAATAGCAAACCCTTGCTCACCAGAGAGACCATTTCCATTATTAAAACCCACACCATTCCGGAAAGATGCAGTGTACCCATTAAAATGGCTCCTTCCATTCAAACCATGTTCTGTATCCTGTTTCATCGGGAGGTTGCGGACATGATTAATGTCCTCCTCATCAACAACCTTAACATAATTCGCAGCAATCTCACTCTGCTTAGCACGTGTTCTGATCAACATATCTGCCTCCTCAATAGACATGAAACGATTGATTCGGCCATGCTCGTCAAATATTTGTCCATCGACAATGCAAATAAGCTTGTCCGCCTCTATGGCTAAAGCACATGCTGTAGCAACTTCATATGTACTACAAAATAAGCCAAAAAAAGTGATGTTAGCGCCTGCACGTATCAAAATGGCGCAACTGCTAACGTTGCATCTTTCCAAGAGCGTTGCCATGAGTAAAGATACAAGGCAATTTTTTATGGTAAAGCATAGCATCACTTATATACTGCGATATGTTCTAAATTAATAGCAAAAGCTACAAATATGAATGGAGTAAGCGGCATACTTGCAGTTTAAGACCTCCCCTGCACTGGAGTATCCCATATTGCTCACAACAACTATACTATCTCTATCAAGCCTTTCTCTTATCCGTGAAACATCTATTTTCTTAACTTCACCAGTGAATCCATAATCAGTGCCACCAACAACCCCTCGCCTCTGCCAAAGAAGAGAGAGGTATATCAATTCAACATCTCAGGACTTAGGTACAAATCATTTGAGATGCAGGCAACATAGAGTAAGTTTGCATTTTATCTGTCCTTGAGAGGTAACATAACGGATGCAAACAGTATGAGTTCAACATTAATTGAGCATTGAAGCGTGTACAATACTACATTATACAGTAAGTTTAGATTCAAAATTGACCCCCGTAGCACCCCAAGTATTCCTCCCTTCCTTAACCCTCTTCTCCCACACACCCAATGTCTCATCAATCAATGCTCCTACAAGCAATATGATTGAAAAATGCTACTCTTGGTACAGTGATACCAAAAATCCGCACTTATATTTTCTTCCCATTGTCTATTCACTGTATGTGATACCCACATACAAATGGAAGATGATATGCAGTAAATAACCAGCGCAGTTGAACTAACCTTAGCACCAAGAAAATTTCCACTAGCAACATTATCAGCAATTTCGTGCCAACGGCCATTAACCCCATGTCGACGGAGATTTAACATTGGTGGACCAGGAGATAGCTTCGCTTCTATAGTTAGCCGTATTCGGCCAGCTGCCTCCATTGCAGCCTCTAATGAATCTGAATCGGTAATACGGTAACGACCAGCATACTTAGCCTTCTTGCCTGAAAAAAATCACAAAACTGAGCTCATTGGAGACCACAGACGCATCACAATAAGTGAAATAAGAAAAATAAAGAAAACAATCTAAGCTCGAGAGGCAAGTTAATTAAGAGTGCAAAAAACAAAGCATGAACTGCAATGGTATTAAAAATTGAGTTCACAGCTTCTAAATTTGGTGCTTCACCAACAATATATGAACACCTAAGAATATGTTAATTTTGGATAGAATTATTACTGCAACACATCATGAACAATTGCATAGTGCAAACAGATGTAATCTCTCCAGCCACTATGAAGCAACACATAATTACCCCACAGCTGTGCATAAGTAGAATCTCAAAATGCAAATTCACAAAGCTAATGCAAGACATTATTGCAAATGGATATGTTCACCTCTCTTTTCATAGTATTTATGATTTAAGACATTGAAAGCTTAAACCTAAAACAGTGAAGTTTACCCATGAGTACTGTTCATCCTCCATAACACCACCATACTTCCCTATCTGGTATCATATTAATATGACGGATGACGCACATAAAAAAGAAAGAAAAAAAAAGAAAGGGAATAGAATCTTTCAAAGTAGATAGCAACTTTTACAGGATATCAAACTGTTACAAAACATCATCTTAAGCAGCATGCAAAAAAGGAAACTGTGGTAGAGAACACACAATATCAAATTGTTCATACAGGAGTAAAGATGCCAAGCTATAGCTAACCTCTCTCAGCCAAGAGCTTATCAATCTGGACATGTGTTCCAGGAACGAGAACAAATTTGATCCCAAGACCATGAAGAAGGGATATATCCTGCACATAAAAATAAATACAATGAAGCAGACAACAAAGAAGGCATGCATCAGTAGCGATCTGTTTATTTTACAAAAACGTAAGGTACTCTGCCACATAATTTTAGCAACTCTATGTTTTATATAAGCCAGTATATAATAGCCTCAATAGGACAAATTACTTAATGAAAGAAAACAAGCGACACAGGAGACTGTAAGGAATCAGAGAACAAAGTGGGCAGATAAAATTAAAATTTCAGAAGGGGGGACACGGTAGAAGCCGAACAGCCCATCTCATGCTAGGGAACAACTAGGTGTGCGATAGTGGTTAGCAGTGCTTTGTCTGACTCTGTAGCTGGCAGGCAACGGTTATTATAATAGTAGATTAAGATAATTGTAAATCAATGCTTTAGCTCATAAAGTGATTCACCTGCCTAAGTATATATACAATACTATGTCTAATTCAGCGTGTCTCTCTCACAGGAAAAATGATGAAGCCCCATTGGAAGAAATAGAATGGCGAAAGAAACATATAAGCTATGTCTAATTCAACATCTCTCTCTCACATGAAAAATGATGAAGCCCCTTCAGAAGAAGTAGAATGACGAAAGAAACATATATCCAGAAAACTTCACTATTGCTTTTTCCAAAAATTGCTTCCTTTCATTGGCCAGAGAAGCAAAAGGAGCTGGTCGAGCTATCCAAGATTTTGCAAAACAATAGTTTTCAACGGAAGAGTGGGTGAGGTGAGAAGGCCAGAAACAGAAAGTGAGAATAAGACTACCAAGGAAGACACGTGCAATTGGTAAGCTGAAATCTTTTCAACAAAACGGTAGGTGAGTCAAACAGGCCTGGAAAATCCTAAATGATAAACCCCACCCGAATAAGCAATTTTCATGAATTTTGGTGCCATTGTGTCTCGTGGCAGCACAATTGATATGCAATTATGCATCATGCAACTTAAACAATAGCAGAACAAAAATCAGTCTTCAGTCTCATCAAAATTGTTGAAATATCGGTTATTTCAGTAAAGTTGGAAGGGAAGAGTCAGAATTTCCATTTCTGAAGTTTTGATACCCTTAAACTTCGACGTTTTTAATTTTTCTTAAAAAATGACCGTTGCACTGTTTTTGAACTACAATAATTGATCGAGTTCATAAACTGCCTGGCGTAACAATCAGCAACACCTTTTCCGTTTCCTTGAATGAAAAGAGCAACCAGCAGCACAGAACGGCGCAAAATCCGCATAAGCTGATAAGCGGAAAGGCACCAGCCGATTCCATCTCATCCCATTGCCGTAAAAAGTTAGATCAAATAAGCAAAACGCAGAGCGCCAGAACCCTGTGTTCGAGAGGGCCACCTGCAGAATGCCGTCGAGGTGGGGTCCGGCGACGACCTCCCCTGAGATGACGACGACGAAGGTGCTCCCTCGGTGGCCCCGGATGTACGGCCACGCCTCCCGGAACCACCCGACGAACCGGCCCCCTTCCTCCGCCTCCGCCTCCTCCGGCAAAACCCCGCCGGCCGGCGCCCTTGCCCCTCCGCAGCGCACGCCGGCGGCGGGCCGCCTGCGCCGCCCGGTGATGCAGGGGACGCGCGCGGCCGCCGCCCAGGGCCGCGCCGGCGAGGCCTCGCCGCCGGCGACGAAGCGCGCGGAGGCGGAGGCGGCGGCGAGGGACGTCGCCATCCGGCGGGAGCCCGGCCGCCCGGCGGCGGGGGGACGCTTAGTGGCTCGGGATCGTGGGGTGGGGATAGGTGGCACGAGCGGGGTGGGCGGGCGGGGGCGTGCGGGCGCGTGTACGCGGCGAGAAGGGAGAGGGAGAGTGGGGGAGCGAGAGCGGCGGGGGAATTGGCGTTGGCGCGCAGCGAGACGGGGCTCGCGCCGTGGTTGGAGACTGGAGGAGGAGAAGGCAGCTTTTTATATGCGGCGGTGAGCGCGCGTCCGCCGTTCTGGTCGTCTCGCCTCGGACTTTTTCGCGCTCTCGCTCGCATTTCTTTGCTGTAAAATAAATGATCCGGTGGGATTAGAATTAGATGGTCCATGGCGGAGGCGCGGAAGGTGAGAGCCTGCTGAGAGGGATAGCCAAGGCGGCGACGGCGACGGCGACGCGGCGGTTGGTGGGTGGCCGGCGTCCGGCGGCCTCTGCGCACGTGGAGGGGCGAGGCGCAACAGTCACCACCGGGGGCGTGTCAGGAGCAGGGACGCTGGAGGGGCGGCAACACCGCACGTGCCCCCACATCGACGTGACGCCGCGTGTGGCTGACCCTGCATCGGAGCGGCCGCCGCCGTCGATCGCAGGCACAACGTTCGTCGAAGGTTTGAAATCTAAAAAAAAAACGTTTGAAACTTTTTTATTCAAGTTTGAAACTCAAGTCCCCGGAGGAGATTCGTTGGATCAGTGGATTCAATTCAAATGTGGTCAGGCAGGCTGTCGACGTTGCCTGCCACGATCGATCGCCCACGCGACCCTGACCAGATTATGCAGTGATGAAGGAATGGCCTCGCGAGAACCGCGGTTCACTGTCAGTCGCTGCTGCCCGATTTGGGACGGACGTCGAACGTGGAGTTTTTGTCTGGGTTCCATGATCTTTGCCCCCCGGGCCCCGGGATTCATCATACACTCGTCCTCCAGAAATTTTTGACCTCCGGGGGGAAAAAAGACATGTCCTCGTTACCGACGCAGTTAGACTCGTATGAAATAGCTGCACCCGCAGTTGGGTCACTTACGTGTAGATCTTGACCCACACGTCAGTGATCTAATTGCAGAGAGTAATATCTCGCTCCTATGAAATAGCTGCACCTGCAGTTGGGCCAGTTATGTGTAGATCCGGACCCACACGTCAGTGACCTAATTGCAGAGCCCAGCAACGGAATAAACGAGGGCTACTGATGGTTTATCCATCATAAAAAAAAGAAGTACGAATGCTGAAACAATCTGGAACGTATTCCATCGAATCCTTCACCTTTCGCTCTTCATCAAGTTGCAAGTAATTTACTACACACACCCAACGGTGTTAACCTCACGGAACGACCCAAAAATCTCTGGCGTCTCTTCGTTCATCGATTGATGATATGCAGAACTTGATCATCCTGCACCTGAACTTGCTTTGGATCATTGCTTTGGATCATGAAACCTCCTGGAAGCTCGGGTTCCAAGTAGTATATTGAGCCACCAGCACGTATTGACCACGCGGTCAATGACCAGAGATCAGGAAGAGGAACGCATTCAGCCAATCCACACCAACCCCGAGTTGCAACTCGCGCAGACAAGGATATCGCTCTACTGCTAGCCTGCAGGACCAAATTCGGCGCCACCCTCGTTGAAGCGCACTAGTACAACACTCCAAGCTGCATTGTTGACCGGCCTTGTTGGTAATTGGAGCGAGTGATCGGACGTACACTCAGCGCAGCCACGCGAGATGGTACTATCATTATCGCATTGTATTGCTCTAATTTAGAAAAAAAAAGTTTTGGCGGTGATGGTGTGTGGATCTATGCTCTAATTTAGAAAAAAAGTTTTAGCGGTGATGGTGCGTGTGGATACAAAGGTCTAATTATATAACGCACTCGTACTCGCACCTATCTATGAAAAACTGAACAGTGACGTTTATTCTGAAAAAAAAAAATACAAGCACATGTGTACCCAATCGGGGACTTAAAATCTGAGTGGACAGATTTCCCCATAAAAACCTAATATGTTACTATTGGTTAACTTTATATTTGTTAGCTAACAGATTAAGCGGTAGTATTAGAGTTCAATATGAGAATCATATTGAGGTATGTACTCGAGAATTTGAGAATCGTACTTGTAGATTATTTTCGAAGTGCGTATAAAAGAAATGAAGACCATGTCTGATGCGGTGATAGTTGTGTCTATACACGAATTAATGTGAAGGGAAGTCATAGGATGAATAGGGAAGATCCAAATGCAGGGGTGAATCCAGGGATGGGTGAGCGGGGCTCAAGCCCCCTACCGCCGCTCTGACAATGGAGTCCCTCCTTAGCCTCCCATGATTTTTTAGGAAGAAAGAAAAAGAGAAGGGAGGGAAGGAAGAGGAAGAAGAGGAAGCCCCTCCTAAGCTCACTGGCTGGATCCGCCATTATCCAAATGTAACCCAAGAGCATCTCCAGCGGTCTTCATTTCCCCAATCCAACTACCGTATTGGGATTATTCGTAAGAAACTAGTGCTCCAGAAGATCACTTTTACATTTCCTATTTCCCAATAATTATTGGGACAAACCAATAATTCATCCCAACTCTCCCAAAATAAAGGAAGAGTTGTGACTCTCCCAAATATGATACTTAGATTGGGATGTGATTATTGGGGAACCGCAAAAGCAACTCTCCCAAAAACAATGAATGAGATACTGGGATATCTCAATCAACTAGTTATTGGAAAAAATTTATTGGGAACTTCTGGAGAATGCTACGTAAGTTATTAATTATCAGGCAAGTACATGTATTCAACATTAGTTTGAATCACTGAATGTAAGAAGTCGTACAATCTGAAACTATAAAAAAGGCCAAAACTATTTAAAAAAAACTTTTGTTCAGCTCCCCACAATTATGATAAGTCCCTCACCATGTGGTCTCTAAGGGTGCGTTTGGATGGGAGACAATGTAGAACGGGACGGTCCCGTCCCAGTTTTCCAGGATGGGATGATCCCATTTCATGTTTGGTTGAATGGGATGGGTCCGTCCTAATTTTTTGTTTGGTTGGAGAGATTGCTGTAGACGGACGAGCACCGTTTTCTCCTTCTATTAGACACCGTTCGTGGGGCCCACCTATCATACTAACTACCATCTTCTTCCTCCACCCCGGTTCCTCTCGTGGCACCGTTCTTGGGCTCGCCGTTGCGCCGCTAGGGGAGCTTGCCCCGGGCGCGCCGCCCGTGAATTGGGCCCCGCCGGCCTCGAGCCGTCGCCCGCCGGATCTCAGGGGCCGTGGGGGAGCTCGCCCGCGCCAGCCGCGGCGGAGCTCGCGCTTGCCGGCCGTGGCGGAGCTCGCCCGCGCCGACCCCTCCACCGGCGGCTCCCCCCAAGCTCTGCCCCTCCGCCGGCGGCTCCCCCCGCCCAACCTCGCCCCCTCCGCCGGTGCGGACGGACGGCGCGTGACGGGGGCGAAGTGGGATGCCCCCGTCTACTCGTTTTGGTGGGATGGGGGCATCCCGCATCTGGAGGGTATATTCCCTCACAGGGATGTCCCCGTCCCACCTGTCTCCAAACCAAACACGGGACGAAGTGGGATCGTCCCGTCCCATCCCACTTCGTCCCTCGAACCAAACGCACCCTAAGAGCAACTCCAAGAGACTGCTAATCTTACCCTCAATATTTTTTTTTGAAAAAAAAGAAAAAACGAACTCCAACGGTCCACCCAAACCTTCCCCAATTTTTTAGCAACGCTAAAAAATAGCCTACCACCGCGTATATTTTAGCGTTGGCATTCCTTCCCCAATCCTGATTCCAGCATGCTCGCGCGTCCCTTCCGATGGACCTAATACGATGACGTGGCCTGTTTTAAAATATTGGAGGCTATTTATTAGCGATCTGCTGTGGATTGATATATTTTTGGGGAAATTTTTTTTTGAAGAACCCCCGGTATATAATTTTGGGAAGAATTTTTTAGAGTACTCCGGAAGTTGCTCTAATTTCTCCAAAATACGGGCGTATCGCACTTGCATTTTTATACAAACTCGCTGATGATTTCGTGTGCGCGTAGGCCAATCGTATTATAGTTAGCCTACAGGACGAGTTTCAGCAGGAGAACCCACGAACTACACAGATGACAAACAGAGCTTTCTTTTTTGGAACAGAGGAACAGAACGAGGGGGATATCATCGTCTCGTCGCGACTCGCGAGAGCAGCAGGAATGCGACGACGGATTCGGTCTCATCTCACGGTGGATCCAGGGACGTGTATGGTGTCACGTAGACACGGTGCAGTGCAGGTCGACTGGGCACGTACGGGCTTGCAAAGCTGATAACGCGCTGGGGCTAGCTGTGCTGATCGTCGTTTCTGCGAGAAGGGATCGACACGCCCCCATCAGCTGACTCAGGGTGACATTATTGCTATTGCAGCAGTACTCCTCACGCAGGGGACGAAAAAAGTTGAACTCCTCGCTCATGTTCAGAGGGGCCCCCAGTAGCTTTTGTGCAGACTTTGTAATACGGTGTGCACAGGTGAGATGCCCGGCCGGCATTGATCGGAGGCTCACGGGATCACTACCCGGCGCGTGTTTTCTTCTATTTGTTTTACTGTCTCGCTGCCATTTATATGCAAATATGCCTATACGTTGCTACGGGTAAAATAAATTACCACGCACCCTAATCCAACGAGTATGATATAAAACTTAGGTGATAATTTGATTTATTATCCACATTAATTACTCTTAAAATGGTTTAAATTTGTGCGTGAATCAAACTCAATAAAGTGGCAGCTTTAGATGGTGAGTGGGGTCGCGGTGGCGCGTGAACCGCGGCAGCAGCTACGACGGTAACGCGTGTGGCAGAGTCGAAGGTTCGATGGCATCCAAAGGAGAAACATGTCGTTACCTCTGCAGGCTCCTCGGTGCAGACGTGTAACTTGAGACCACCATCCACGGTGTAGCGTTGGGCCTGCTCCAAAGAAGCTGACGGTCGAAACTAAACCGATCAGTAGGCCGAAAACACGAAGGATCGATTCCTCCCTTTAAAGATAGGCAAAGATAAAGATAAAGATTACATGCTCGTACGCCCTCCCGGCCGGTACTACGACCGGCCTCTGCAGGGCTGCAGGGGATAGTCCTGGTCCAACCAAAAACATGCATGTCCACATCAGAGACGTGAAAACAGGAGCTAGCGAGCGCCAGCCGGTTCCAAAAACGCGAAAAATAAAATACTGAAGCCTTTCTCTTTCGCCTTTCTCCAACCTGCAATTTACTTTTTATTATGCTAAATAAAAAGAGTGTAAATGATTTTTTAAAGGGTAATGCTTCACATCAGTCGTCCGACGCGAGCAAAATTTTCGTACGGTGCGCTCGCCACGTGCCTGCACCATCAACCACATATCGTCTCCTCCCCATGCTTTTTTTCCCTCTCTGGTCTCTACGCTCGCCTCCCCCCGACCTTCTAGCTCCTTCAGGTACACACCTTTCTCCGTGCCGCACCCTCCTCACCGAGTCACCAGAGCTCTCTCCTCCGCCTCTCTCCTATGAAACCTGACTGTCTCCTCACACTACCCGCTACCCTCACCCTAAATCAAGCCTGAGCCCCCTCGCCTGTGCTGTCAGCGGCACTCTATACGGTTTCCCCCAATCTGCGCTCATCTACGGAGGTCGAGCAGGGACGACCCTTCTTCTTCCATTGCTTTTGGCGGTGTACGCAACAATCGATGGGGACCGTCGATCTGGAGCACTATCACGTCGGCTCTGTCTCGATTGAGCTTGGCGGCCTTCATCTCTGTGCACGGGAAGCCGTGATGTATGATGAGTACATCAGTTTCGTCTTGGGGTTGTTAGGCTTGTGTTTGCCCTCTTTCTCCTGATCCTAACTTGTTGATGTTGTAGCTCGTGATGCTAGATGTTGCGATGCTTTGTTTTTTATGTTGCAATTTGATCAGAAAATTGTTGGAGACCACGGTCTTGTTGTTCTCCGGTGAGCTCCTCCCAAAGGTCTAATGTGCAAATGGCTGGACTCATGCTTGGAGGGTCAAATCTGGAGAAAGGCAAGGCATTTGAATGTTTTCATCTTCAACTGTTGCAATTGATTTCGTGATGTTTCATCTAGCCATTTCAAATGTGGCATTTGGTGATTCGAAATGTTTCAACCACTTATTTCAGCTTTTTGCAATTTGCATAAAGCTTCTTTTCTAAATTTTAATCGTTACATCTATTTTTCTCGACTGTTTCAACAATCATTACATAATGTTTCATGTGTTTTTCGGAATCTATATGTTGCATACCATATTCCATCTTGTTACACCTATCTAATCGATATGTTTCATGGTTTTGTGTAAGAAATTTTCGGATGTTGCGATTTAGTTTAATTTGAGAAGGATATGTGACATATTTCTGCAATTTTAATGCCCCTATTTAGCTTGGGACAGCAGCAGATTGGAAGGTGGTGCTTGCTGTAGACCTGGCGATGGATAGTGGGATGTTTCATGCAACATGGAACAATGTTTCGGTGGGACTTTTTTTTTAAGATAAGATCGTGAAGTGGTGTCGGACCCGATCGGACGGCTGCTCGTGCGTCCGATGCTAGCGTCCCGGACCGGACGTCCGGGCGCTAGCAACGCCCTTTTTTAAACCCCTAGCACAGGGACAGAACAAGAAAACTGATAAAGCCTCTAGATAGAATGGGTCTACCACGTTTCACACATGATGAATTGATATAATCTAAAAAAAACATTAACAAATCCCACGATTTGAGCAACTAGCTCTCTTTTACAATCATTGAAAGGGACCGGCACGAACTAACCGAGAGGAAAGTCGTGCGGATATGGCATATGCTCTCTGTTACTCTGTCGTCATCGTCAGTTCAGTATAGGCTTTAACGAAGCAAAGCTTGGTCAGCATATACCTGAAGTTGCTCTGATCTCGAAATTTCCTGGAAGCTCGGGTTCCGATTACGTACAATATACACATTTGGCCCAAACATATTTATCACGCGGTCAATGAAGGACTGATATATGAACACATCTGTCAAATTGTTTACTGCCCAATCCTTTTCATTTTTCAAGGATCGATCCCCCTCTGCAATAATCATTTTTAGTGACGGTCTCAAAGAACAGTTTCTTCGACGTCACCGTGATCCGGTAGAATCATACACGGTTGTCCGCACTACTGCTGATTGAGCATTTGGTGCTGTCAGTGACAAAGTCAAACGGCGTCTGGGAGATGAATATAAAGATAATAAAGCAGATCGATTAAGATAGCAACTGGGAGATTGAATATAAAGATAAAGAAGATTGATTAAGATAGAAACCGCATTAAAAAACAAAATATGTTTTGATTAGTTTTTGGGGTCTCAGAAAAAAAATCTGATTATGTTTGTGGTACAACGAAACTTTCCTCGTAACTAAAATTATACTCCCTCCGTTCCAAATTGTAGGTCGTTTTGATTTTTCTATATTCATAGATATTATTATACATCTAGATATAGTGTATGTCTATGTGCAATGGAAGGAGAGTAGTAAACTAAAGGTTACCATCTCAGTGGAGGTGGAGTGCCTAGTGTCATACCGTAGACTGGGATGTGAGCCACGTAATAATATGATCAGCAGTTGCAGAAGATTTTGAAAGCTACTCCCTTCGTTTCAAATTGTATGTCGTTTTGACTTTTCTAGGTTCATAGATGTTTGTATGCATCTAGACATACACTATATTTAAGTGCATACAAACATCTATGAACCAAGAAAAATCGAGAAGACCTACAATTTGGGACGGAGGGAGTAGTTAAAGTTGAATGTGCTACGGTGTAGCAATTGATGGAGATTTTAAAGCCTTTTAGATTGTTGAAGGGTTTTTTTTTGCAATCTTTTTATGAAAATGCAGTGCTGCTTCGTGTTTCTCCAGCCCGTCAGTGGGCATGATTCGTCCTAAAATAGGAGGAGGTGCTAATGCACACTATGTAAGGCGTCAACATAGAAGACGCGGGTTAAGAGTTAAAGGAGACACGGATTTTCCACATCTCTAAATTTTTGTCTCTGATGACGTGTCATCAGAGACGCGAAAGACAAAGGAGATGTGGGTTAACCGCGTCTCTGAAGTTCTTGAAGCCACGTCTCCTATGTAAGTTATAGGAGACGTGTGTTTAGAACCTGCGTCTCCCTTTTTGGTGTCAAAGGAGATGCGTGTTAAGAACCCGCGTCTCCCGTTTTAGTAACAAAGGAGACGCGTGTTTGTAACCCGCTTCTCCTTTTTGGTGTCAAAGGAGACACGTGTTAAGAACCTGCGTCTCCCATTTTGGTAACAAAGGAGACGCGTGTTTGTAACCCACGCCTTCCATTTTAGTAACAAAAGAGTCGCGGCTGGTTTACCCGTGTCTCCGTTATTATTTCTCATAGGAGACTCGTGTTTTTACAACGTGTCTCCTATGATACTGTTATGGGCAGAATACAGATGCGCTTGTAGCTTTAATTAGCTCCATCCACCATCAACAATCAGCACATATATTTCACAGGCACATATAAGCAAGTTCAACACATCACAGGCACACATAAGCAAGTTCAACACATCACAGGCACATCAACACATATACTTCACAAGTTCACAGGATCTCATCATCATAGTCATTACAAGTTAAGAAAGATTACCACTGGTTCTTAGGATAACAAGTTCACATGATCATCATCATCCACATTGTTCATCATCTCACAACAACATTACTGAACACCTAAGTAATTAAATATCAATCCCTGGGTTGGGACAGTGAAATTCTCCTTTCGCCGGGATCACCTGGTTGACGATGAGCGAGGCAATTTTTTCGCGAATGTGGACCAACTCATCGGTGTTGAGGGGGGTTGTCATCACATCAAAATCCTGATGGGAATATATAACAAAGTCATCACACATGCATGATTATCAAACAAACATACATTCCAATCCCCCCTGTCACTCGACTAGCAAAGCAAAGCAAAGTAGTGGCCATGCCAGGACAATGCACATGACCTGCACACTGTGTGAGCCATTTCGTGCACATTGATAACAAAGATTCCGCTACAATGTCAAAAGGCGACAGCACTAGCTTCCCATTCATTCACAAAACCTATGACTGATTGCCACTTCCCAAACAAATTAAACCACCATATTTTCACAGCACATGTTCATGGATCCGCTTCTCCATTCACCATGGAACCTGTGTTGATATCAAAGAAACAAGTAGAGGCAGAGCCAAGCATGCAGCCATGGGCACTTTCACCTCAGGACACTTGTCCAAAACCACCATGGTGCGAGCTTGCTTCTGCTTGTTTGGTTCCACGTACACCTACACCTAGAAAAATGCTTACAAATCCTAGGCCTCACCTGTGTGCAGCAGGTCTGTCTAATTAGTACATCAGCAAAGCACAATCCATCCCATATGCACCCATGCACAACAAGAAAGAACACAAGAATTGAAGTTGTAAGAAACACCAAGCCTCTGCAACTGCTTGTTAATTTTACTCAGACTAATCAACACTTAGCTTGCACCTCTTGCAAATTAATCTCAGTACATGCACTCAAAACAAAGTACCTCAGGATCATCCACAGCCAGTAAACCCATTGCTTCCACCATGTGATAGGCAGCATAGAAGTCGCGGGAGTTTCCAGGAGTTTGCTCGTGGCACTGCAAAAAATGTATAAAAAAAGTAGTAAGAAGAAAGAAACACAAGCTTCATTACTAGAGTTCATAGCCAGGTACCATATCGGGAACTTTGTGACATGTTCCAAGTTGCGACTGTCCAGCTTCTTGATAGTGTAGTAAGTAATAAAAGCCCTACAACAAACCATGGAACATTGGTTAGGTCACTGTCAATAAACTCTGTAGACTTTTTTGAGGAAGAAGTTGGAGGTTAGGTAAGAACTTACTCATTAACCACATCTTTCAACTTGCTGAGATCACGCCCTCTGCCCCTGAGTTATGCGCAAAAATCGAAGACCTTGTTCCACTTTGGAATGACTACCACTGAAATCTAGTGGCCACCTGTGTTATGTGCAAACATGACCATTTTTTCTTAGCATAGTGTTGGAAGGCCTTTGTAACATATTCCACCACATAAGATTTGTCAGAACTTATAGTAGACAAGGACATCAACTCCAGATCAAGGAAGCCCACAGGCATGGCCTTTGCCTTAGTTTCTACAACCATGGACCTAAGGTTAAGAAAAACAAAGTGTGAGGCAAACTACATGGTACAGATGAACTGAAGTAAAAGCTCATTTAGATATCTATATATCCTAAAGCAGCGGCAAACTACATGGTACAAATGATTAGTGAGGAGTAGATTAAAGTTTCAAGCAACTTATAGTGTGAAGCAGCGGAGAAGTGACACATCCAAACCATCTATCTTGAAGAGGTCACACAAGTCATTGAAACCCACAAAGAAACACTCGTCTTCCAATGATCTTAGAAGATGGGAACACTTGTACCTGACCACTATCACATTCTTCTTCTTTTCCGCACAACATTTCATGTAGTGTTTATGGAGAGCAGTGGTTGCAGGTCCAGCACTCTTGAGTTCAGTAGTTGTTAGCATTGGCTGTCTAAATTTGAAATGTGGGTTTGCTTGAGTCCATGCTGGTGCTACACCTGCCACACATTTTTTATTACGTTGCCTCTGAGAGCTTTTGGCTGGTTGCTTCTTACCGGCAGCCTTCTGAGAGCTTGTTGTGAGCTGTTGTTTTTGTGCACTCTCACAAGAAGCCTTCTGAAAGCTTTTGGTAGGCTACTGTTTTTGTGCACTCTCACAAGGAGCCTTCTGAGAGCTTTTGGTGGGCTGCTAGTTCTGTGGACTATCACCAGGAACCTTCTTTGAGGTGTTTGCTTCAGTGGCTGCAGCAGATTCCTTTGGAGGAATAGTGGGAGCTCTCTTGGCTGCTGCTGTAGGTTCCTTTGAAGGGCCAATGGGAGCACTCTTGTCTGCTGCTGCAGGTTCCCTTGAAGGAACAATGGGAGAACAATGGGGTGAAGAAGCCGAATCCGATGCGCGCCAGCAACTGGATCCACTACGGTGCCGGCAAAGATGCTAGTCAGAGTCACCAGCTGGCGAAGAGGATGAGGCTATGCCGAACTTCCTGCTCGGTGCACCCTCACCAGCCGGCGCAGGGTTAAGGGAGGGACTCCAGCAACGACAATGACAACTCCAGTGGCTGAGATGTCGGCCGAGGTAGTCGACCTCGTTTCCAACTTCGGCAGTGACAACTTCAACGCCAACGGCTCCAACTCTAGCGACGACTCCGACGATGACTCCAGCGATCCTAAGATAAGTGTACACTCCGCCAACATTACCTCTCTAATTGTTGCACACTATGTGCATATCCTTTGAATCTGAGCACCTATCTGATTGTTTGCACACTATGTGCATTCAATCTAGAGTTTAGGAAATGAGTTTGCCTATACAAATTCTTCTCGTATGTCCATGTTCTATAGTCAAGAGTAAGAATTTGAATCGTGCTTCCTCATGAGAATGCTATTTCCATTAGTACTTGAATATGGCTATTGGCAGTACATAATATGTTTAGTACTAACTCAATTGCATACCCTGTCACACTTCAATCTCTTCTCTTATCATTTTATAACTTCTAAGTTTGTAATCTTTGTTGATTTGTGATGATGTACATATACTTAGGTCCAATGTATACAATTCTTATGCAAATTGACATTAACCAACTGGATTTTAGTCAATGTATGTTGAACATAGATTTTAGTCCTAGGAACTGAAAATCTTGGTTTGGGAAGTCACAGATTTGGGAAGTCATAGGTTTCAATCAAAAACTGAAATATTAAATCATTTTGTATGATGATTGCTGAAATAATAGTTTGAGTTTGGTAGATTTCTTATTTTAGTCAATGTATGTTGAACTTAGATTTCAGACAATGCATAACTGTTAATTTTCACTACTTCATTTTTCGAACTACAGTATTCTTTTTTCTTTTCACATTTTTTATGATGATTGCTGAAGCTTCTACATAACTGTTAGCTCACTGCTTCATCTTGTTTAATCCTATTAACTCACTGCATAACTGTTAACTCACTACTTCATCTTGCTTAATCCAGTTAACTCACTGCTCCATCTTGTTTAGTCCTGTATGTTTTCGACAACTCATCAAATTGCCTTTGTTTTAGGCAAATGTTGTATTGCAAGAGGAGTTTGATAAAGTCTGGGAAGACGTGAAAGAGAATGTTGAGCAGATCTGGGGAGAAGTGAACAACCTCCAGAAAAGGCTAAAATCTTGAAGAAGTACAAGCTTGTGGTAGAACAGAAGATCCAAACCCTGGCGATGTGCTTGCAAAGGTTGAAGATAAGATTACTGCACTTCAACGGGAGAACAAGAAGGAGGAGGATTTGGCCACGAAGCTTTCTAAAGCAGAAGAGAAGATTGCTGCCCTATCTAATGCGCTCGCAAAAGTATAATCAAAGATGGCTGCTCTTGAAGAAGTAGCAAATAAAGAAGCCAGCTGAAAACTAAAGGAAGTCAACTGAGCCAGCCTGCTAGCTAGGTTATTTTGGTCATATGGCTAGCTTGTGATATGGACATGTTTTGTTGATGTGCATTATCATATGGCATGACCAGTCTAATCCAAGGAAGTCTAGTAAATATGGAAGTGATGGACAAGTTACATCTTGTAATGATCTATATCTATGTGGATGTATATATGCTGCTGCATATGGCTATCTAATGTTTCTTGTTGCATATAATCTTCTATTCTAAAATGATCTTTCTAATGATATGTGTGTTGTGCCTGAAATGGTCATAGTCCAAATGGAGCATAAAATCTTATGTTCTGAAATGGAGCCATCTTTCGACAGAAACAAAGGAGATGCGGATTGCATAACCCGCGTCTCTAACTAGTTATTTTCACAGAAAATCCCATATGGATGTGAAGGAAAACTCTTGTAGTTGAGATCTCAGCCAAATAAGCTTTGTAAAGAACATAATTTATTGCACAAAAATAAAACATACATCCCAAATAAAATTGAGTTGACATCTCATTCCAAATAAACTAATTTCACACACATGCATCATATTCTACCATATGTATCTTACAAGACATGCCAAATATCTTACAAATTATCTTATAGTATTTAAGACATAATTTTTCTGACAATAATATTTGAGACATGCCAAACATCTTACAATTTATCTTACAATATTTGATAAATAATTTATATTACAATATTTGAGACATGCCAAATATCTTACAAATTATCTTACAATATTTGAAACATAATTTATCTTACATCCATTCTTGTGATAGCAACCTCAACAAAGACATCCATTCTTCTGATGGCAGCCCCACTAAGGATGCAAGAATGCATCATCTTTTTTTGCCTTGAGGTTTTCGCCTTGTTTTGCGGCCTTTTGGCACGGTGACACCTTTATGATCTGCTTTATGGCCACTTCATAGGTAGGAAGTGGTCTCACTTTCGAGGATCTTAGGAAGTTTGCAGGTACCAAATGGAGGGACTTCATCAAATTGATTGTTCTCCTCGTCATCCACAACATTTTCAGCACCAACAATCCATCTTTTTCCAAGTAGAACCACATGTCATTTCTTGTTTCTCATGTCAGGCACATAGAAGACTTGCAAAACTTGACCCGCTAGTATGAATGGCTCTTCCGTGTACCCAACTTGTTCAAGGTCAACCGTGGTAAATCCATACTTGTATTTTATGACACCCTTCGTGTCCTGAACCCAGCTCCATCTAAAAATTGGAACCTTAAAGTCCACATACGTTAGCTCCCAAATCTCCTCTATTTGTCCATAGTATGAAGCTTTCTGCAAATTGTTGTCAAAAGCATCTATACGAACACCGCTATTTTGGTATGTGATTTTCTTGCCTTGGGTGATCGTATAGAGTGTGTAGCCATTTATGTCATACCCTTGATAGCTAGTAGTTGTGAACAGAGGACCTTCCGCCAAACTTCTAATATCATCATCTGTGAATTTGCCTGAAGTTCGTATTCGGTCCCTGAACCAGACGTTGAATCCCTTCATATGTGCCCTAGTTATCTAAGCTTCACTCCAGTCCGATTTACCTTGGCCCTTTATGCTCTTCAATGTATGGGGACACTTTTGATGTGTGTTGCAACACAAGAAAATGAGCTTGTCGATATGAATTCACATCAGGATTCAATGTTTTCTCTCCAAGAATCCCTTTCCCTGCTAACCTTCCCTCGTGGCGAGACTTGGCAATGCCAATTGGATTTTGAGGGTCAATGAAACCAAGGCACCAATCAACTACCTCCTCAGAAGAGTACCCCTGAACCATGCTTCCCTCAGGATGAGCCTGACTCTTTATATACTTGTTTAGAGTGCTCATGAAACTCTCGTACGGATACATGTGGTGTAGGAAGAATGGTCCAGAGTACCTTATCTCCTTAATTAGGTGAGTAATCAGATGCAGTAACACATAAAAAAATGATGGTGGGAAATACGCCTCAAAGAGACAAATTGTCTTGAACAAGTTCTTTTCCAGATCATCAAGTGTCGTCTCATCAATCAACTTCTAAGAGATTGCGTTAAAGAAGAAGCATACGGTCATGATAGCCATGCTTACTTTCTCTAGTATATGTTCTGAATACCAATTGCAAGCATAGTAGTGAGCATAACATCACAGTCATGAGCTTTCATTGGGAGAAATTTCTGCTCCTTTGTATGGACAAGTTTTCTGATGTTTGATGAATACCCAAAAGGAACTTTCACACTACGTAAGAACTCACATAGTTCCTGCTTCTCTTTCTTGGTTAGATTTATGACAGATTCGGGTAGCTTTGTACTTGTACCATCGGGATGAAGCTTAGGTCTTATGCCCAAGTCTTCCAGGTCAGCTCGTGCATTTTCATGGTCCTTAGTTTTATGTTCGTCGCTCATGAGTGTACCAAGAAAACTACCACAAATATATTTTTCACATGCATGTCATCGATACTGTGGCGGACAACTAAGTCTATCCAATACGGCAACTCCCAAAGAAGTGACTTTTTTTCCAGTACATCAGATCTGGATCGTCTTCTTGATTGCATCTTCGCTTTCCAAGGGTACTTTTCTTCCCATGATCGGTGGGGAGATCCTTGACCTGGTTATAGACATGTGCCCCCGTTGAAATGCCTTGGAGCATCTCCTCTCTCCCTTGTGCCATCAAATTGATGTTTCATGCCTCGGTACGCATGGGACTGAGGAAGGAAATGCCGATACCGGACGTACACCTGCTTCTTTGAGTTGTTGAGCCAAAGGGTCTCGGTGTCATCTAAATAGTGTGTGCAATCCTTTTCCCCTTTACACTGTCCAGACACGGAACAGCCACCAGTAACTGTGTAGAATAGCATGCCATGTAGTGTGAAGGGTTCCTTCTTGTACCCATTGTAGGCTTTAATACCATCTGACCAGAGTATTTTTAGATCATCCACCAATGGTCTTAGGTAGACATCAATGTCATTCCCAGGCTGATGTGGACATGAGATGAGAATTGACATCATCATGTATTTCCTCTTGCTGCAAAGCCAGGGCGGGAGATTGTAGATTGACAATAACACTGGCCAGACGCTATGGGAGCTACTCATGTGGCCAAATGGGTTCATCCCATCTATGCTTAGTGCAAACCGAATGTTCCTTGGATCATCTGAAAACTCTTTATACTTAAAATCAATGACGTGCCATTGGGTCCCATCTGCTAGGTGCCTTATGAAATCATCCTTCTTGCGCCCCTCCTTCTGCCAATGCATTAGTTGTGCGTCCTTTCTTGATGCAAACAAATACCTCAGGCATGGTATTAATGGAAAATGCCACGCCATCTTCTGAGGAGCTCCATGCACCCTCTTCTCATCACCCCCATCATTTCTTTGTTTGTATCGAGGAGCTCCACACTCGAGGTATTCGATTGCCTCTGCATGATCGCCATGGAATAGGACACAATCATTCTTACAAGCATGTATTTTCTCCACCTCCAGTCCCAAAGGTAAACATTCTACTTGGCCTCATAGGTGGTCATGGGTATCTCATTCTTCTCTGGAAGCATGTCCCTTAACATATCTAACAATGCTTTGAAACCGCGATTGGTCATATGATGGGTGGCCTTTAGCTGGAGGAGCTTAAGTGACGTGAATAGCTTTGTCCATTTTTGCTTGCAGCCCGGATAGAGTGGGATCTTCATATTTGCCACCAGCTTTTTTTAGTTTCTCTAATTCTGAACTATTATACCCAGCATACCCTAGGGCATCACGCACCATATCCTCCAATTTGTCTGCTATATTGACATAATTTTCACCGATACCAACTAGGTCATCTTCACTAAGATCATGGCCTGCAATCTGTCTGCCACAGTTTGCTTCACCAGGCTGAGAGGTATGAATGTCAGGGAGTCCTTCCTCACTATCCTCACCAGTGTTCTGCTGATTTTCAAAGATGTCATCTTGACTCATACGACCAGCCTGCAGGTCTCGGTCATTAACTCCGCCCTCGCCATGCATGTTCTAGCATTTGTAGTCATCCATGAACCCCCGGATGATGAGATGAGCATGCACATGCATTGAACTTGAGAACTTTGTGACATTCTCACAATCAACACATGGACAGCACATGGCAGACTTGCTCTTATTTGACTCGTCCGCCTCTGCCACGATTATGAATGACTTTAGACCATTTAAATACTCTCCACAAGTCCGGTTCTAAAGATCCATCCAACTCCGGTCCGCCATCTACACAGTCATGCAAGAAAATGATAAATATGCAAGCAAATACTTATGATATCACTGAAATACAAACTGATGGAACATGACTAAATTACATAAAAGGTAGTGGTAAAAAGGCAAAGCATGATCAACAGAAATAATACTAACTAGTTTAAATACATATTTTGCATGGAGAAGTAAGCCATTCAAAGAACACTAGCTATCGTGATGGAACATGTGGCATTGGTAGGTGCGCGGCCTCACCTTTTAGGCACCTTGGATCCAATTGCCGTGTACAAGAGCTTGTAAGCAAAGCAAGAGGTAGCCTTCAAGCAGTTTTGAATGTAGCCTTCAAGCGCTTGCAGTGGATGGAGAGCTAAGGTAGCCTTCAAGCCCTTGCAGTGGGCGCCGTTCTGGGCCGGCCGGGCGGACAGCCGGGGAAGGCGCAACACGGTCTAGCTTGCCCCTGGCGTGTCGGCCTGCTGAAGAGCATGCGTGTCAGGTAGGCGGCGCACAACATAGTAAAGCGAGGGGCGCGCGGCCGGCGGCGCAGCGCGAGCTAGCAACGAGAGCTGAGGGCGCGCGGCCAGCGAGCTCGTGGCGGTGGCTGTGGCGAAGGGGGGCTAGGGCGCGTGGCGACAACAGGGGGCTGGCCGGCTGGGCACAGAGAGGGCGGCGACACGAGCAGCCGGCCAGCGGACTGCGCGGCGGTGGCTATGGTGACAGGGGACTAGGGCGCGCAGCGATGAGAGGGGGTTGGCTGGCTGGGCACAGAGAGGGCGGCAACCCGAGCAGCCGGTCGGCGGACTATGCGGCGCGACGGCGGCTAGCGGCGCGGCGGCCGACAGCAGGATAGAGTAGCAACAATAGCCACTCGTTGTCGGAGCTAGTTATATGCCTACTGTCGAAGCCACGACATCGGAGACGTGGTTGATTCAACGCGCGTCTCCAATGTGCAATCATAGGAGACGCGGGTTTACAACACACGCATCTCCTATGATCTTGCCATCAATGGAGACGCACTTTAACAACACGCGTCTCCTTTTATGTCCCTCGTATGAGACGCGTGTAAACAAACTGTGTCTCTGATGACTGACGAACTCATTGGAGACACGGGTTCATAATACGCGTCTCGTACATAGGTACATAGGAGACGCGGGTGAATTGTGGGAGTTTTCGGCAGACTCATAGATGATGCGGGTTATTAACGTACGCGTCTCCTATGACTCATTGGAGACGCGTGTTGTTTCCGTGTCTTCTACGATGGTGTGTTCTTTGACAACTTCTTACATAGTGGCAGGCTTACCAACCCACTGATCATGTTCCTCTTCTTGTAGCTCTACATCGACTCCGATGCACCGTGTCTCCAGTGCAAAATTCTCTCTCTCCTCCCCTGCGCTCTTCCCAGTTCCCACCTCAAAGTCACAAGGATGGAGGTAGGAAATTTTTGAAAACTTGTTAAAGTTGCATGTGCATACGGTACTTTGATGGTGAGAAGGAAGGAGTGGTGACGGCGTGTCATTGCGGTTAGACTTTATTATTATACCATGTTTGTTTTACCTTTTGCATTTGGCTTACGTTCAAAAAGTCACAGGCTGAAACAAGCAACCACATTTTATCAATTTAAAAGCCAATAAGCAAGGATAGGTTTTGTGGCTTTTTAAGCTACAGTACCTTTTTCTACCATCAACAGAAGGCAGTTTTGGGGAAAAGCAAAACGCCAAACAAACTGACGTTTACGATTGAGCAAACCAAGGCGACAACTGACAAGTGCTCTCCGGGAAGACGTGTGGGCCGGTGGGCGGATGAGGAAATACCAAAGGACCATCACGTTATCGAGACGATGGATGCGACGAAGGGCGGCGATGCAAGGGGACACTGCTCGTCGAACCTGGACGGGTTCCTGCGACCCCGTACGTTCGCGGGTCAATAGGGTGCTATGGAAAATGCAGAAATTTATTAATGAGCAGTGAGGTTTACAGCTCCGATCCGATAGATATGATCAGATGGGCATGCTGACACGACCGCTGCGAGAGGGAATGGATGGATATGATCGATGCTATCACAAACCTCGCTAGAGAGGACGGACTCCTGGATTGGATGCACGGGGGGCTATCTTCTAGGTTTGCGGAAGCGATCAGGTTGAGGTTTCGCAGCGTCACTGGCCGTGTGCTTTGCACGCCTTGCACGTCATGGGGGCTACCGTCTCTGCGCTGTCCGGCCGGTACGAGTCCTCGCGTCGTGTCCTACTACTGTGGACACGTAGGTAGTACCGCGGCAACGCTTATCGATCGCATTGCAACGAGAGGCATGGTCGAGTTTGTGCCGACCGAAGCAGGAGTGTTCTTCGACAGCATGATTTTGTCTGTTAGCAATTAGCAATATCTTCAAAAAGTAATTATTAGCTGTTGAAAACTAAGAGACTAAAATTTGGACTAAAATGAACTACACATCCAAACACTTGACTAAAAGTAGGACTAAAGTTAATCCATAAAACTGAACTAAAGTGGGTTGGGAACACCCCTACCTCTCATTTACTGCCGGTCGCCTCCGCCCCCCCCACCCCTACTGCTGGTTGCTCCCCTCCCCACCCTCCTGCTCACCGCTATCGCCGCCGGCCTCCCTTCGCCCCTCTACCCCCCCACCCCCGCAGTCGGCCTCCCTCCCGCCACGCGGCTGCCGCTCCACGAGTACTTGGCAGCCGAGGTGTGGTGCCGTGATGAGACGACGACGGTCGTGGAGGGGTCCGCGGGAGGGGAGCTCGGCGGGGCGGCGTCAGCGCCGGCGGCGAGGTAGGGGAGCGGCGGGAGGGGCCACCAGGCGGTGGGGGCGGCGGGGTCAAGCAGGATCGGCGAGGTGAGGGAGGGGTCGGTGGGGAAGAGGCAGAGGAGGTGCCGGCGAGGGAGGCGGAGGCGGCGCTAACCCGCGCTCTGCACTCGTAGAGCCCCGGGATCTTGGTCGGGCGGCGGCACAGAGGGAGGGAGGACGGTGGGAGGCGGCGCAGAGGGGTGGTAGGGAGGAAGGTGCCGGAGGAGATGGGCGGTGCTTGGTGCCAGGAGGAGGTAACGAGGGGTAACAGGTGGGTTGGGAATAAGGGTAAAAGGATCTTTGTTCAATAGTATTTAAATACTTTAGTTAAGGAACCAAACAACCACTTTAATCCATGGACTAGTCTAAACTTTAGTCCATGGACTAAAGGAACCAAACAGGACCTAAATGTTTAGGTCCAACGGATGATAGCTAGCTACAGATTAGCTAACAATTAGCAAGGCAATGCATCAGCTAACTATTATCTCGTTAGTTGCTCCAACTCAATTACCCCCTCCATCAATCCAACACTTCCAGCTAGTAATATAGTTAGCTAGCTAATCTAACCATGAAGCCAGATAACTAGTAGTAGTTGCTAATGGATATGATCCTGTGACTACGAAGATACCGGTTCAATCGCAGTGAAACGTACGTGCATCATGACGGAGGCATAATCATGACGAATTGGAACAAGATCGCGGCTGATCTCCTCCCGAGTTCCTGCGTTCAAACACGTCACTGCTGTAACTTCTCACAGGCACTCAAAATCCCAAACCCCACCAACACCAAACCTTATCATCAAGTCGCGTTTCAAGTTTGAACACGGAAACCTCACAGATTACCCAATTTGATTCGGGACAGGCGTCGATCGATGTGATGGCATCGATTAACCAGCGCACCATAAACCATTCTGATGGAATCCGTTGTCTAAATCGGCCAGACGATAAGATGATGAGATGCTTCCTCAGAAGCTGTCACTCAGTCGTCCAATAGCTTCCCCGCCACAGGATTTACCGAGAGGATCGGAGCCTGATTGCTTGGAGCCAGAGGTGATTGCTTCCGGTGGTTTACGTGTCTTTCACTCCAATCTAGTGTCCATTCTGTGTCATTCCGGAAATCACATTTCTGCCTTTCATCCCCTCAAAGTGGAATCTTCTGCGTGTCGCACACCCTTTGTAAATCACTTGAAAGAATTGAAGAAGCAGCAAGGCAGAAAGTAATTCTCCAATTCATGATACATCTGGCCATCTGCCATAATTTTGTTGTCATAATTAAGACAAAATTTGGCAGAAAGTAGCAGTATAAGAGTTATATAGTGTCCATTGGTTTTCTTAGCAGTATATAACTCTTATTAGGATTGCAAACAGTTTTGTTTGGTTTAATAAAAAGAATCTTGGTCCCTAATAAGAGTTAGATACAAATGCTTCATCTAGCGACTCAGAAGCTCTAACGGTTGATCTAACGATCAGATCAGAAGGTCCAGTTTGGTTCATCTCTGAAAGTGGAATAGTGTATGGCACTTGTTACAATTTTTTTATAGTGCTTGCTCCTCATTTAAGGAATCGAAGTAGCTAGGCCACTGTAATATCCCACACAATTGAGTGATATTATTGTGCTGGTTTATTTTTTTGATTGTGTGAATCATATTAAAACTTGGTCAAACATAAGGTCAACACTCATTTCTTTTCCCTAAATTCAAAAGCTAGTAATTAAATTTGTGCATTTAAATTTAAAACACGCTTGCATGAGTGATTTTGAATTTTATTTGATTTAATTGGATCTCAAATGTGTGTTTGTATTTTGAATTAAATTTAAAATACAAACTAAAGCTAACATAAAATAAAAGAACACAGCTCATAAGTTGTCTAACTTGCACACGAGCTGTTCACTGGCCAAACTGCTCGGCAAGGCCGCTAACAATCTCTTGTACGTCCCTCTGCCATTCTTGTCTTTTCAGCTTGCTAACTAACCAGCTAACGAGCTTAACCTCATGGGTAAAATACCAGCTTATCAGCCTGGTCAAAATACCAGCCCGCAGGCCCACACGTGTGATCTGCTAGTCACGTTTAGCATCCTGAGCCAACCGACGTGTGGCCCTTCGCTCTCTCTTGGAAGCTCAACCTGCATATCTCGGCCTGAACAAAAACCAGCTACCTTGATCCAGCCCAGCTCAACCTTGTGCTAGGAAACAAGCCCAGTCCGGCCATCAAGGCCCAACCAGCAGCCTGGCCCATGTGTAAACGTCCAGCCCAGCAGCCGGCCTGCACTGCTTCAGGAAGCTGGATAGGCCCTTGACCTTCCAATCTTTAAGATCCATGCGGCTGCTCACGACCGCACGATCTTCCTTTTCCTTTCTTCCTCCTTCCGTCGCCTCCCCGCCTTTCTCTCTCATCATCGCATGCTGCCGTCGCCGAGGTCCAAGGTTGGGGGGAGGAAGCTGGGTGGCGGGGTGGGAAGTGGGTGGGAGTGACCGGCGGCAAGGTCGTTGCTGGCGGTAGCCGAGGCCGTTAGGGGTGGGGGTCGGCCAGGCGAAGGTTAGGGTTTCAGGTTTCTGGGGCTTCAATGTCCGGCGGACCTATAGGAGGGAGGAGGTTGGGGGTGGCTGCAGGCCTAGCGGTGGTGATAGTTTGGCCAGCGGCAGCAGCGAGGCGGCGCTGGATAGTCGGTGGGCGGCGGGCGGCGGCGGGATTGCAAGGTGCATCGGGTTAGGAAGGGCGATGGTGGAGGGCGGCGGTGGATGGTGGGCGGGTGGGGCGGCAGCCGTTGCCAGGGTGGTGGAGGAGTCGGCGGGGTAGGGAGCCGACAGGAAAGAAGAAAGGAAGAGGAAGAGTTTGATGGGCCGAGGTGGGCTGGAAGATTGATATGCTATGCTCCCCTGTCTTCCTCGCGCTACACACAGGCAAGACCACCGCCGTTTCTTTCTCTCTCGCGACCTCATCCGCAGACTGCCGCCACAAACCAGAGAGAAAGGAGAAGGAGAAGAAGTGGAGGAGAGAAGAAGAGAGGACCGAAGGAGGAATACGCCACTGCCGCTGCGGCGGAAGCTGCGTCAACGGCGACTGCGGTCACGCCAGCAAGAACGACAGCAAGTGCGAGCCAGAGGGGCTAGGCATGAAGCTGCTGCTGAACCAAGGTGAGCGTGCGCGATGCCAGTTTGCTGCTCTTCACCGACCCAGGCCACCGCGGACTCCTAGGACTACGCCAAGCCACCGCAGATGACCAGAAGCCGACACGACGAGGATGACACCCACAACACGATGAGGACGTACGGCACCCACAACGACGTCTCAACGGACCGACACAACCACAAGTCGACGCCTTTGCCAATGACACCTACACCATGGCCATAGACCTACCGTCCACCTCGCCCACAACCTGTTCGGTGTTATGCGTTAACTGCAAGTCAGCTCCTTTCGGCTTCCTCTTCCCCAAGCGCTACAGCACGACGACATCAACGACACTGCCAGCCAGAAGAGGGGCACACGAAGACGACGACACGGAGCCGCCACCGCCGTCGAGTTGGACCCAAGGATGAGGACGACGATGACCACACCGGCCCTCTGAACCGCGAGCACGAACTCGTACTCAAGCTTGCTCAGCTCACCTCGCCATGGCGTCACCACACCTTGTCTTCCTTGAGCCCTTTGGTGAGCCACACACACATGCTCTCCTCCTTCTTCCTTGCACTAACGACCCGTCGATTGTCAAAGCCGCTACCTTGCTTTCCTGTGTCGCTAGCCTTCAAGCCGAGCTTATTTCATTGTAGTCATTCCCCAAGTGTCCATCATTTTTGAAAACCTCGCACCTCACCATGCGATTGTACATTAGCTCTTTAGTCTTCTCCCGCCCGTCCATGCGCTTAAGTAGGAGGTCCATCTTAGCGGCCAGCATGTCCATCTCCTTTACAACGTGCATGCCTTGCGCACGAGGTTGGAATCGTTCTTCACTCCAGCCTTGGTTGGACCATCTTCTCGACCAAAGCCGTAGCTTTGGCAATGGTGAGGTCGAGGAAGGCTCCTCCAGCAATAGCATCGAGGTGGGCTTGTGCCATCGTGGTTAGCCCATTGTAAAAGTTTTGGAGGACGAGCCATTCGTCCATCCCATGGTGTGGGCAGGCGAAGATGTACTCTTGCAACCTCTCCCAGGCCTTTGGGATTGATTCCAATCCCGAATGCTGAAAGCTGGTGATCTTCTTGTGAAGGGTATTTGTTTTGCCCAACAGGAAGAACTTGGCGAGGAACGTCGCATAACATTTGTCCCATATGTGTAACGGCCTCGGATAAAAATCCTTCGCGTTAATCTTAATCCGAGTCCCTGATCCCCTGTCTCAGTTTCCAAGCCTAAGTGTTCAACCTCCAGATCTTCTGACCCTTCGATCCGACCCCTCGCCGTGTTTTCCCCGTTCCGACCCCGCCGAACCCCAACCCACCGTTGGATCTTTCTAAGCCATCCCACAGCGTCGCCCTTCAGTTCGAGCCATGGACCACCGAGACTGACCGGTGGGCCCACGAGATCTTTTCCCCTCAGATCTCCCGCGACAGGCGCACTCGAGTTGCATGCCCGCTTCAGAGTTCCCCAGCCGCATGGCTCAACTCCTCCGACGCCCGCCGCTCCGCCTCGTCGCCGGCCACGACCGGATGGATTCTCGCGCCCCCTTCCCCAATCGCGGCAGAAGCTCCTCTGCTACCCTTTCTGCAGCACCTCGCAGCCCGCGCCCATCATCACATCGCCAGATCCCGGCTGCAGAGCCCGATGCCGCCCGTTTTTTCCGTCACCTCGCCACAGTCGCGCCGCCTCGGTCCTCGCTACGCGACGATTCCTCCTCCGCCAACCCAGACCGCGGCAGCGACAGCTCCTTTTCCGCCGCGTCAGAAGCTCCGCCCCGACAATCTGTTGCTCCGCGCTCGCCCGCGTGACCGCAGCCGCCTGTCTTCTCACCTGTGCGCCCTCGTTTCTAGCGCCGTTTTCCCGGTCACTTCAATCAGATCCACTGCACGACGACGCCCACCTGCGCCAAATCTCAACCACCGGCAAACCCGCGCCTGCGCCGCCCTGACGTCAGTGCCCAATGACCGCCAGTGTCATCCCCGAAGTCCTGCTCCACCGCCCTCGTCGCTCAATCGCCACCCCGGCAGAGCACTCCATCGTTTCTTCCCCAGCCTTCGCGTCGCTCCCCCTTCCCTCTTCCGCGCAGCTATATAATGGGATGCCGGAGTCCCGCCGGAGTTCCCCTTTGCCCTAGCTGCCCTCCCTCTTACTCCCTGTCCGAGCTCACAGCGCCACCACCTAAGTCTGAGGAACTCTCCTCTCCGCGCAACACCACCTTCCCCCAATCCACCAGCCACTGCTTTCAGTGCTGCCCAAGAGTTGCTTGTGATCCACAAGAAACACCGCCGCCGCTGGAACACCGCTGGACAATCCTCGCCGCTGTCCCAAGCCCCTTAGTCCTTCCGCCCAAGCCTTCTCTGTAAGACGAAGGTAGGCTGCCGACCCTTGTTCGCCTCGTCCGACCCCTCCTATCCGCCCGACCCCGGTTCCGTCTCGCCCGACCCTATCCGTTCCGCCGACCCTTCTCCGCCTCGCCCGAGAGGTCGGCTTAATCTTTTTCCTTTAAACCGAAGGTGTATGTGTAAAACTTGGGAACCTTTCAGCATTAAGTCTGAGGACCCCTAGCACATCTATTCCTCTAGATTAAGGGTCAGATCCTAAGTTCCACCCCACCCGACCCTTATGCCTTGATCTCCATCGACTCCTTTGAACCTCCCCACCCTCCTGTAACTTGCCGCAAGTTTCTGGGCTCAAACTTGCAAGTGTTGCTGTTGAAATAACCGTCTAAATGCTAACCCATGCATTGCATTCGTGTAGAGCTGCGTCTCGCCGACGGCTTCTACGAGTTGCACCCGGCGCCAGAAGACGGAGGTGTAGCTGAGCTCCTGCCTCCAGAAGCCGAAGCTGCCCAAGAAGACGAACGGTTTCCCTCCTCCTTGCTCGAAGGCAAGCCCCGGATGCATGAATCCCCTATGTTTTACCAAACTTGCGCATGCCTTCTTTGACATCCTTGTGCATTTACGTATAGGAACTGTTTGGAACCATAGATGCATAACTTAGCTCCCTTGATCTGAACACTAGCTGTTGGACCGAGTAGATGCTTTGCTTAAATAGGAAACGGTAAAAGCCGAGTGATTGCCTGTCACTCGCGAGTTGTAGGAGTTGGATGTTTACCCTTGTGTTACAACTATAAGGACGATGGACGGGGCAGGGTTTTGGGTAACTCTTTGGTGGTTGGTTGATCGCCCCATCTGTCTATGAAACATGCTAAGGCCCGACAGTGGTGGTGTTCGTGATCAAGTGTTTGAAAGTACTAATCTCATACCTAGTATGGGATGGGGAAGCCTAGTACCTGATCGAACTAGGTCGTGGCTTATACCCCTGCTGTCCCTGGAACGAGGTTCCCATGGTGCATCATGTGGGTGCAAGTGCGGTCACAGTACGGTAGAGGCCGGGACTGTGGAGCATTGCATGCTAAGGGAAGTTTGGACCTGACACGCGCCTGGGAATTGATGGGGACGGCCGACACAGGAAGCGACCCTTGTGGTGCGCGGATGTCGTGAGATTAGGTTCGCCATGCATGGTTAAGAAACTCGAATCGATTCGTCTGCCTCTCACAGTTTGAGACTGCTTGATCGCTATGTCACCCTGAGTAAATAAGGAATCTGATGATGACATGGTTTTGTTGATGATGTATATACCCTTTGGTTGGTTCTATGTTGCTCAGAATAGGTTGCAAACTTAGACCGGATAATGAACTTAGAACCGGAGCTAAAACTTGAGAGTAGGGATACACCTAGCGCTTTTGGCAAAACAAACCCCTCAGCCAAAAAGCCTTGCATGTCTAGAAGAGGTGGAGTAAGCATACTCCCTGTCGGTTAAGTCTTGTTGAGCTTAGTAGCTCAGCCTTGTTGTGGCTCTTCTTTTTCAGGTGAAGTTGCTGCCTCTGAGCCTCCTCCTGCTGGCACTTGGCCGCCCCAACTCCCTCCGGGTTGGACGGTCGAGTGGGATCCCTCCTCGGACGGCGAGGAGAGGGATCATTGATGTCCCGGTTGGCCTCACCAGGGATGTCCGACCTCGACGAGTTAGCTTCCGCTAGTGGTTTTACCTTTTGTGGTTTTTCTTCTAATCTTGTAAACTCTGATGTTATTTTATAACCAAACTAAATGGTTAATTTGTTAACTCGGTGGACTTGTTTATTCTCTGGAACCGCTCACCTTCGTGTGGGTTTGCTATTCGGTCCTGTTCAAGTGGTTTGTTAATATGTTGACAGCATCCTTGTCCTTGTAGAACCACTGCTTCGCTCTTCCGAGGAGGAAGAAGGGAAACAGACGGAGTTGGATTGCATCTTGGGTGACTCCTCTCATGGTGACGGTGTCGCAAAGGCCAAGGAAGTGCTGGGGATGAATGTTGGCATCCTTGTTAGGCTTCCCACAGAATAGGCTAGCCTGCATCATGTTGATGAGGTTCGTCTTCAGCTCAAACATATCCCCCAAGTCGATGGTGGGCCCAATGGCCACGGTGGTGGTGGAGGGAAATCACTCGACTTTTATCGAGTCCTATTACACGTTGTAATTACTCGGACTTATCAGACTAGTGTTCAGATCAAGGGAACTAAGTCGTGCATCTATGGTTTCAAACAACTCCTATAACTTAAATGCACATACACACGAGAGAAGGCATGCACAAGTTTAGAAAGTTGGGGTCATGCTCCGGGACTTGCCTTCGAGCGGGACGGAGGCAAACTGGTCTTGTGCGGGTTCTGCTTCAGTTCTTGCGGTCGGCGGCTCAGCTACTGCTCCGTATTCTGGCACTGGATGCAGCTCGTATGTGCCGTCGGCGAGATTTAGTTCTACACGGAAGTGCAAATGCAGGGGTTAAACATTTAGTTGGTTATTTCAACAACACTTGCAAGATTTCGCTCAGAAACTTGTAGCAAAGCTACAGGAAAAGATGTGGAAGTCCAAGCTTCAGCTGATAGAGAACAAGACGAAAGGGTCGGGTTGGGAGAAACTTATGATCTGACTCTCAGACCTAAGGAATAACTGTACCGGGATCTTCAGACTTAACACAGAGAAGTCCCCGAAATTTCACACAGATACCCTCGGGTCAAAGAAAAAGATACAGCCGAGCCCTCGGGCGAGGCGAACAAGGGTCGGCGAAACAAACAGGGTCGGGTGAGACGGAAAAAGGGGTCAGGCAAACCGGAAAGGGGTCAGCAGCTTACCTTTAGGCCTACTGGTGAAGTCTTGGGGTCAGGAAGGAAGAGACTTAGGCGGAAGGACCTGAGGCGCTAAGGCTTGGGCGGCGGCGGGGTTCGGCAGTGCTCCAGCGGCGGCGGTGCTTCTTGTGGACAACAGGCAAGCTCTAACACCGTGCGGAGGAAACAGGCGACTGGTGGGTTGGGAGAAGCGGGTTTGAGCGAAGAGGGGAAGTTCCTTAAGAGCTTATACGACAACGCTTGAGTACGAACAGAGTAAGGTGCGGCAAGGTAGCGATGGCGAAGGAAACCTCGGTAGAGGCTCTGGTACTCCCTTTTATAGTTGCACGAAAGAGAGAGAGTTCGAGCAGCGTGAAGATCAGGTCGAAAAGGATGGAGTGCTCTGCCGTGGCGGCGATTGAGCAACGCCTCCATTGGCCGGCGAAGTAGAGCTTCGGGGATAGGGTCTTTGGTCACTGGGCACTAGACACAAAGCCGGTGCAGGCGCGGTTTTGCCGGGATAAAGGGTTGGCGAGGGCGAGCACGGGTCTGATCGCGTCAAGCGGCGGATTGGGTGCGGTGACTCGACTAGCGTGTGACAGGAAGGAAGGAAGGGCACTGCAGGCGAGGTCGCTGTAGGTGAGGTGACAGGGCGAGTGGCGACGCTAGCAAGCGCAGATCAGCGGCTTTGCCGGGGCACGTTACTGGCGAGGCGGAAAAAGGAGCTGTCTCTGCCGGAGCCGTGGTTGGCGAGGGCGGTATCGTCGTGGGGCGCGCGCGTGGGTAGCGCAACTGTGGGGGGAGACGGAAAAGCCGAAAGTTATCGGGGCGCGCGGCTGGGGATCCGGGCGAGATGATGAGCGTGGGAGGCGAGGCGGTCTGGCGTGGCAGCGGCCAATCCTCGGTCGCAGCGGTGACAGGGCGCCTTGGCGCAGCCGGTGAGGGTGCGAGCGAGACGAGACGAGGCGAAAAGGGCTGCAGGGGCTTTCATGCGTGATTGGGAAGGAGGCACACTGATCTATCTTGTCGCGGCCGGCGACTGGGCGAGGCGGCGCTCGTCGGGGAGGTTGAGCCATGCGGCGGAGAGGCTCTGAAGCAGGGCGCACGCAGGCTCTGGCGCGTTGACTCAAGAAATTCGTGGGATTTGGTTTTGGGTCCACCATCCAGTCTTTGGCTCTCCCACAGCTCCAAGATTTGGAGGAACACTGGTTTCGGGACTTAGAGAAGAGCTGCCGTTTGCTGGGTTGGTGCGATTTTGTTGGGTTTTCAGGGGTCGGGCTAATGGAAACGGCAGAATTGGGGTTTGTCTTGAGATTAACTTGGCTGATTAAACCAAGGTCGTTACAATACCGTTGTACCATTTCACCCGGAGAGTATTCAAGGTATCATTATTTATTTTCCCAAAGGATGGCATTGATATAAAAGAGTTTACCAGATACATATCCAGGACAATATGCTTAAGTAATAGACCAAAGTTCATACAGGGGTATGCCATGATATAGTATAGGGGTAATGTGACACCCACAAGCCAATCTCATGAATAAAGAATAAACGAATAAACCTAAACTTAGCGGGAGCAAGGCATACAAGGGTTCTAGTGGTATCTATTTAGACTAGCAAGGGTCATACAGATACATGGTTAGAACTTAGCTCTAAGCACTAAGACATTACGGGAAGAATATCCGTCTCTGGTCTGCCAATGCAAGATATCTTTTAGAACTCCTATGCCATACCCGAACGTGGGGGACTACAAGGACGGACAGGACTATCACCACCTGCCGCCTACCCCTACAGACCGTGGGGCACATCCATATCCGAAGGTTGCCACCATACCCGAGCACCATGCTCGTGCACGTGATAACTACCCTAACTCCCCCAAGACTCCGACCCTTCAGATCAACAAGTAAAGAGCTAGAGCAAGCCCGAAGGCACAACGAACCGATGTCGTAGCTTAGATCAACTAGCCTATCCACATATATCGCACAACTTGTGATAAAGCAAGACATGGCATGATATTCTATATGAATAGCATAACAACCACACTCTATATCATAAATGGGATACCGATAAGTAGATACACAACCATACCAAAGGCCGAAGGTTACATCCCACAACGACCCAAGGACGACTTGGCAATCGCAAGTAAGAGTTCTAGACTAGCTCCACTAGCCTAAGGAGTACAAGTCTAGCTTTAGGGAGAGAGAGGCTAAGTGAGGTGTGTGTAGAAGGGGGCTCTCCTCCTTATATAGCTGCTAGAGGGCAGTCCCCGAGAAGAATATGTTTGGAATCTTTGGGAACTGCCATTGGGAGATCACCACAGGTTGACACGTGGAAGATGGGGCCAAGCGGGCACCGCCTTGGTTTGGCCGAACCCCTAGTTTGGCCGACCTTGGCTGGTGCCGCCTCATGACCACCTTCCTCTGGTGGTGTGCCAGATGGGCCCTGGTGTTGACCCTTGGGGATTCCCTTCAGATTGGGCTGATTGGCTATAACATGTGGGCCCTTCAATCCTCGTGCTCGCGTAGAGTGTTCTACAGCGTGTTTCTTCTGCGTTCGAGCACGTTTCTCCCCTTTGTGTAGGCATGTGTTTCTGAAAACACTTATTCTCCAATATATGTGGAACTAGGTTATTATAAGTAAATATGCGAGTAAGAGATGTTAGTTTTCCTTTATTCTTGGAGTGCAGTGACAGTCGGATTTGGCACTTAATGATTGTCAACACCTAGCTTGGGGAGAGGTTATGGACTCTCCTTGTTCCCTGTACCTATGGCGGGTACTTTGTTTGAGACTTGTCTCTAGGAGCAGGTGGCGTACTTGTACGTTGCAGGTGCTTCAGCACATTCTTTGTGGAGTTGAGTGCTTGCTCCTAGCACTTAAGGTCGAGTCAGTTTACCATTAGTCACAATATCTATATACGTACATAGCGTTCGCCCATATTATGGGTAGGGTTCAGTCTGAGACTAGTGGTGGATAGCACTTAGCTCGTAGGCAGATCGACTGATCAGTGTAAGGAGTTCAATACGATGATCTGCTCAGACAGACTGCAGTTTCATAGCTTTGAGGTCTTCGGCTAGTAGCAGTGGCGCCCTGCAGTTGAAGACGCTTCCAGACTCGAGGAATTAGGAGAGTGCTGGCCACCTACTAAGGCTCCGGCCATCAGGTGGGGTTTGGATGACCGTACACCGTGCAGGCTCCATCCGGACGGGTACGGATGTACAACCTCTGCAGAATTATAAACTATAGCTATAGCTGTGTCAATGGTATCGGACAGTGCTGTTCACTACCACTACTTCTGACTAGACTTATATTATATCCCTACCTCCCCTTTTTGAGATAGGCCCGCGTTTTCCATTAAGATGTGAGGGAAGGGAGCTCTCACATCGCCTAATGTGTTTGGGTGCTGGAGTCTTGGGTAAAGGATTTGGTGGGTTGTGACGACTTTCTTGTTATGAGGTGTTGACCTCGGAAATGGTATTGCTCTGATGCATCCTTGATTGCTACTACTGCTATTGCATAACCTCTACAATCATATATAGGATTATCCATGCATATAGAATTATTTTCCCTGTTTTCTTGGCTTGTTGCTATTGGGAGTTGACATGGCCTACCCACTTCTCAGGTAGACTTTGGCTTTTCAGGATCTGAACCCAACTACGACTTCAACGATGGATGAGAAGACTAGGGATGATTCTTCGCTCAATATTGCCTGTGGAGTTGGGGTTCACCATGCTACATGTTTCCGCTGTGTAGATATTTTTACTTTGCATGATTCAGTCTTGATGGACCGGTACCGGCATGTGCTGAAATGATATACCATATATTTATGCTATCTTTACTTTGCTGCTACTATATTTCTGTGTGGGTATGGATTTGTATTATCTGAGACAGGGATTCGCACGTGATCGCCTTCCTGGATCTATCACGGGGGTGCGTAGGCTTGGATTCTCAGAAGAGGGAATCCGGGTCATTTCAGCCACCAGATGCAAAGCTTTTTAGAAAGTAATTCATTAATTCAACCGTACATTATATCAAGAGTAGTTGCTATTAATTTAAATGAGAAGAATGATATTTTAGGTGTGATTTGCACAAAGTTACTGTTCGGTCAATTTATTTGGCTTTGTTTCAAAATGTTCTGTACCTAGAAAATGTGATCTTTGGAAACTAAGGATTCCTCTTAAGATTAAAATTTTTTATGGTATTTGAAGAAAGATGTGACTCTTGCTAAGGGATAATTTAGCAAAAAGAAGATGGCAAGATTGTCCTAAATATTGCTTTTGCAATAATAATGAGACTATTCAACATTTGTTTTTTGATTGTGACAAAAGGATCATTTGAATAGTGTTTACATTACTTTTGATATTCGATCACCTTCTAATATATCTAATATGTTTGGATCTTGGATTAAAGGGATTTCCTCTAAGCTTAGAGTACAGGTTTTAGTGGGTGCAACAGCTTTATATTCGGCATAGTCATGGAGATATTCAACAACAACTTTGGTTGGAAGCCGAACATTAGGGTTGAAGCTTAGTTGTTTTTCATGTCCTTTCGATGTTTTGTTGTTATTTTGGGACTTTGCAATTGATGTCATGATGTCCACCAGGGGGTTACCCAAGTGGTTGATTTGTAGGTGAGGGTGATTGTGAAACCAAGAACTCGAAGGTGATCGTGAGAACACAAGGGACACGAGAATTTTAGACAGGTTTGGGCCTCCAGAGAGTAATACCCTACGTCCTGTATACTGGATTGTACTGCTTTGCGCTGGTGCGTGGAATAGTTGGGATCCCCTCGGGGGTGCCCTTGGCCGCCTTATATAGACTGACGACCTAGGGTTACAAGTCTGTTTGAATCTAATCTACTTGGTAGTTATATGAAAGGTAATCTGAGTCGGATTACAATACGCGTTCCATTATATTCAGGCAGATTTGAACCGTCTTGTTGCCTTGACGTGTACTCCAAATATCTTTATGTACTCGGCCCGCATGCCCTAGTCGGGCGAACCCACTTGTTAGGTCCGGCCAATATCCTAGTCGGTAGGGATCCATGGGGTACCCATATCCCTCACTTTAAGTAATTTTTAAATCCATTTGAACCATGATGTTACATAGCCTTAATACAAACATTTTGAACTTGCACACTTTGAAATCTGATTTGAATAAAAACCTTTGATTTCCTTGATCAACAACTAGCTAGGCCAAACTATACACGGAATATCCAAGTTTACTTGTTGTCCAAAAACATTCAAAAATTAGATACAAAATATCTCTGAAATTCAATTCAAATGGGTCACTTGATTCTATTTTCAGACCTAGAATTTCTCAGGGTTTTGATAGGGTTGACCTTGTTCATCAACTTTGACCTTGGATTTGGGACACTCATGATCCAATTCTTGGGCCAGTGCATGCTTGTCCAAGTGTCAATTTATACATGTCATCACACATCATAGCGGTGGACTGTGGTCTATGGCCGATGACATCTACATGATGCACACAATGCAACTTTTGACTTGCTAGTGAGATAGACGTGCCAACATGCATGCAACATCATTTGACATGTAGCTCATGGTGCCTTGTGAACTACTGCTTGTGGTGCCACTAGCCACCTGACCGGCTAGGCTGCGCATGTCCGTCCACTTAGGCGCTAGCGGTCTGCATGCTTGCGTTGACGCATGCAACAACCACTTGTCAACTCTCCTCAGCTTGCATTCGCTTCTCCATTTGTCCACTCATTCTTGCTCACGCTTCATGCGGAAAGAGACATGATCGACTACCTAAATGATAAGTCATCAACTCATGGTTGTCCCAACTTATTTTGTCGTTTTAGCGATGCATTGTATGCAATAATATATATTATCAGTGCATGCAGCCATGCATACCCACAAGTAGAAGTGTGAGTTCTAGAAGCTTTGCAATGTAGATGTTTTCCTATAGTTTTACTACAACTATCAATAATATATGCAAATTGGCAGAGTGATCGAGAAGCTTTGTGAGAACCATCAATTGATCATCTAACAATAATTAACATCATCACACCATAAAAGCATCGTGAAAAACTCAAAACTGTAGTGGGAAAAGAGGAAAAAGTCTTCAGAAGAGGACGCATGCAACACCATTATTTTGGCACTATTACGTGTAAAACAACTCCTACTTAGAAAGAGAATGAACACTATTACCCAACGCAAACGCAAGTGATAGCCTTCGTGTGGGTAGATCCAATCATAATGACCTTTCCGATGACTAGTTGTGCCAACGAAGCTCATCACCATGGATCTATAACGTGATCGCATGCACATATGGTCCATGCAGTCCTTGGCTGCTAAAAAGCCTTCTTTTCTTCATGCAAGTGATGGCTTGCCGCCTAATTGTTCAAGATGCATTGATGGCCATTGAGCAGATCAATGGAACTGAAATGGTAGCGTTTCCATCCATTAACACTCTCATGCAAAAGCTTATGCGTAGCTTGCAAGCAAGTGCAGGCAACGCATCCGTTATGTGTAGTCATTGTCCGCGTGTTCGTTGTGCAATTTCCACGTGGCTGTGGCTGGCCAACACGTGCCTCATCGTTCGACTGGCCTGCGCAGACCTCACCCTTACCTCTTCTTATAACACCCAACGCCCATGGCCAAACAACTCACACCTGCACAAAATAGGCAATAGGACCAAAGAGCTGCTATGGCGTTCATGGCGCATCACAAGAAGGTGGATGCTGAGACTAGCGAGGGCATGGAACCACGATTTCGTCCCATCGCGCCCAAGCCCATGCCGTCGCCGCCACCGCTGATGCCTATTGGCGGCAAGGTAAGTAGCATTCAATGGCAGGCGCAGAAGCGCATCCGGCAGGACTATCCTGTGCCATCTCCGGTGTTAAAGAGGGAGAGGGATGCGATGTCTTACCCTTCGCCTCCGTTCTGGTGGGCCACCGGAGATGTTGAGGCACCCATGGTGACAAGAGGATGGTGCATGCCTAAGATTTTTCTTCCAAGTCATGAAGAGCATCTCCGAAGACTTTCTCTTGAGGGGTCTTTTGCTTCATCAAGGCCGCCGTTGCCGGATGCGGAACGTTTGTTCCTGATAGAGCGTGACCTGATCTCTAAGTTGCAGGTGCCTAAGGTCATTAAACCCCATCCCACTCGCCCCAAGCGCACCACCATCTGCATCGACTGCAGCAATATCGTTGAGTCCACCACATGGTTGGTGGAAGTGGCTGTGTCCAAGAAGACAACGAGGGAAGTGGAGGCTGAGCTGGAGCTGCCCAACGCACTCCCAGCCATCGTATCGGGCTGCAACAATAACCGTGTCCACCTAACAAATGACGCATACAAGAAGATGGTGGGTCAACCACTATGCCCGTGGCTCAACTCCCTACTGGGAGCCGGTGCATCAAGGAGGATGAACGGTGAGGTGGTCCTGTATGTGCAAATGTTCAGCATCGTGTCATGCTTGCCAAGTAACAGGTGCGCGTTCCCATGCACTGCAAAGATCTCATGGCAGCATGAGGACGGCACTGCCTCTCTCATTGTGCCTTGTGCAGTTGAGCACCTGACTGGTAACTCCGACGACTATTGCTTCATTTGGAGGTTTGACTCCAAGAAATCATCCATCATGTACTCCTTTCCATAATAATTAGACTACTCTTACCATCCATGCTTCCATCACATGGATGGATTGTTATGGTATGTCAATCGATGGAAGCTATCGGAATAGATGTGTATTAGCTGTTGGTTGCATGCCAATGAAATCAATAATGTAAGTGCATGTACTCGGATTTTCATCATAATTTGGCTAATTCTAGAGAAATGCAAATTGCGAGGAAGGTTTTAATTTTGTGAGAAATCAGTATTTCCTCATTGAATTTTGGGTAGTATAATGTGCATGTCATAAAAATTTTGTTGCCAATTCAATCTTCTACCCAAGCGCTAGTGATTGCACTCTAGCACTGCTAACCAATTCTTTTTAGCGCCCTTGCTCTAACACTAACGCACCAGTCATCTGACACCACTAGAGGGCTTTGACAGCCTCACCGCGTCATCGCTCTACCCCACCTCTATGTTCTAGAGTTGAGGTGGCCCACCTCCCCGTATCTCTCGCTCTAAAGATGCATGGTCCAACTCCATCACCATAAAGCCAAAACCCTAACAATACCGTATTCACTTGTTCACACTGGTTTACTGAAACCTTCACCATTTTCGTATGTCTATAGTAGAAGCAGATGTGCATAAAAAATACAAATCCATGTAGATTAACTTCCAATGGTTGAGGGGGAAAAAAAAAGAAAGATGCCACAAGATACGGTAACTTTACACTTTCCGACTCTCTTGCACGTTCCAAACTTCCAATTCCAAACTGCTTAATCGTCCGGTTTTGTTTGAAATCGATCGACTCTGGTGGTCACCTGCCGAGAGCCGGTACCAAGCAAAACGTCGCAACGCTGCGCCCGCCGCCTAGGCGCCTAGCTGGACGGACCAAGGTCGATTTCGGCCATGTTACTCCCAAATTCCTAACTTTGACACTATGCAAAAAGAAGATTCCCATCACATCAAACTTGCGGTACACGCATGGAGTACTAAATGTAGACGAAATCAAAAACTAATTGCACAGTTTTGTTGTACTTTGCGAGACGAATCTTTTGAGCCTAATTAGTCAATGTTTGGACAATAATTCACAAATACAAACGAAACGCTACAGTATCGCATTTATGGCAAAATGTCAATTTTGCCACTCCCAAATTGGGAACTAAACAAGGCCTTCCAGAAGTTGCGAATCAAACAGCTCGGTCGTCTCCGCTTGCGCTCACCTTCCTTCCCCTTCCTCCCAACTCGCCGCCCTCCCTCCCCCACCCTTCTCTGCCGCCTCCACCGAAGCACGAAGCCCGCACGGCCGCACACCTCGGCTCCCCGTCGGGAACCAGGACTTGCCCCCCTTGGTTGTCCCGCGCTTCCCTGATTCTCAAGCAACCTCAATCGAATCTTCCTGCGTGTTTTCAGTTTGTTTATTGCGTTCAACGTTGATTTTGTTTGTCTCGCTGTATTTCAGGCGTGCCCGCGCTCGAATTTGTTGCGGATTTGTGCTCCCGAGTCCCAATTCCCCTCCCCCCCCGCCCAAGCAGGGCCCCTGGGGTGGGCTGGGAATGGACGAAGCTGCAGATTCCCCCGCGCTGCTTCGTCGGGTCGAGGAGCTACAGCGCGGTAATCTCTGGTCCTCGGCGTTATTAGTTGCCATGGTTTGCCTTCTAGCTTGCTTCTGTTGCTTTGATAGTGTGTTAGTGTCAGTTTGTTCGTTCTTGGTGGTCTGGTGGATGTTTGTGTTAAAGACTGGACTGCTCTGTCTCATGTGTCAATGTAAAATTATTTCCGCGCTCCATTCAGATCACATGATATTATGTTATATAGGTACCTAACCGATGTCATTATATGTATCTGTGATTAAATTGATCCCTTCAGTGAAGGGAAATTGCATTTCCATACTGCAAACGGTAGTCAGTACTGAAGCAGTAGTGGAAATGGGCATGGGAATGGTTGTTATGCCAAATGTCAAAGTTACTGAGGAGTTTGTTTGTGAGTGCCCATTCGCTGTATGTGGTTAAAGGATTTTTATTATGTGTTTGTCGTGGATTATGGTTTAGAGCTCTGTTTGTATGGGAGAACGAAAAGTACACGTTGGAGTTGGACTACAAACTAGATAATGAAAGCATTGAGGCTTAACATAATCTATGTCAGGATATTTTTGAACGAACGACACAAGACAGTGCATTGTACATTGGTACTAATTGATAGAGCAGAAAAATCCATGTCAGGATATAAAGATCTTATTCTACATGTCTCTTGCATGCAACTGTTTATAAATTTGGTTATAGAATTAGGGTAAAATATGTGATTTAGACTTAATTACTCCCTCGTACAATTCAAAATAGTCCTGTTATAGCCATGAGGAGCTTCCCTGTCAAAGCAGTGAATGTAGTCGCATGACACTAACATCACATCATGAGGTGCTTCCCTGCCTTAAATTCTGGGAATAGTTAGCCCTTAATTCTGCTTCCGCTGTTGCCTTTTTTCATGGGCTTAGTGAATTGAACTAGCAAATTTTCCTTCATTTCCTAAGTTACCTACCATCCAACTATTACTTACCTTTTGCATCACTTAATCTGATTTGGCCATTTTCAAGGAAAATATTACATTGGAGCAATTTTCTTTCTTTCGTTCCTTTTTTTTGCAGTGGCATATGATTTGGTTTCTTACTTGAGTACATTTATTTAATTATGTTATACTTGCTATAGTGATACACATGTATATATGACTCTGAACAGAAAAGGATGAAAAACAGAATTCTTTGGAAGTATTGATACGTCGTGTTGAAGGGCTACAATATGGTAATTCTGTGTTCTACTTCTGAGCTACTGATCTTGGTCAATTATCATTGATATACTTCATTAAATAGTCTAGGCCTTGTCCAAGTGGCAAAAAGTAGTTTTCTTGACTGCAGAAACATGAAGTTTTTTGAAGTGCAAGGTTACTTGTAGTGGCAACAGACTTTTATTTGTATGATGATTTGTACTGCTAGAACACCTTCAGTAATCATTGCAATTGTTAAATTTTTTAGAACATGTTCTATGGCCTTTCCCCTTAAACCTAAGGTTCTGACTTCTGAGTCTGTCATTACGATTGCTTTTGAAGTCTTTTGTGGTGCTTAGCTAGTCATTTCAGTTTTCCTTTTCATTTGCATCTCTCTGACCCTTCCCCATTAAAACAATGTATGATCTGAAGCTCCATTTTCCTAGTCATGCTGCTTCTGGTATCATATTTTGTCATGGGATCTTGTCCTCAGAAGTCAACTTCTTCACAAGAACCAAGTATTGTTCTACCGTACCTTCTTGGAATATGCTGCAAATCTAAGCGGTCTTGATAGCTTAACATGTTTCTGGGGCTAGTTTGCTCTCTTTTTTTTTCTTTCCTCAAGGAACACTAATTAGCTTGTGTGGGTACTGGGTATTGACCTGAATGTGCCTTTTCTAATTGACTTCTGTCCTCATAGGATTTCTATTAATATTTTTGAATAATTAGGATTTGAAAATGCATTTGGCGGTTCAAGAAAAAATACCCCCTTTTCTTTGTTCTGTAGAAATGGACGAAAAAGTGGATCTTGTTGAAGTCTTAACTCGTCGAGTTGAAGAACTCCAGCGAGGTATGCACTCACATCTGCGGTACACAAAATCATTATTTGTATTTACTCCCTCCGTCCCAAATTGTAGATCGTTTTGGCTTTTCTAGGTGCATATTTTTTCCTATGCACCTAGATATAGTGTATGCCTAGATGCATAATTATATCTCTGGATCTAAAAAAGCCAAAATGACCTACAATTTGAAACGGAGGGAGTATGTCGCTAATCAATCCTATCATACTGCTTTTTTGGTGTTTATTTTTGCAGTTCACTTTTTGGTGTTTATTATTGCAGTTCACCTTTTGGTGTTTATTGTTGCAGTTCCCTGTAGATCAACTGTTCATCCTGTAGATTAGTTTCAGTACTGTTGTTTTTCTCTTGAAATAGTTCAATTCAGGTGCCTCATTTAATCATTTTACATTTACATTTACCAATACTTAGTAAGAAAAAGGAATCAAAAGATAGCCAACTGGAGTTCCTTTGGTTTTATAAAATGCGAAATTATGTCCCTTGACATATTTAAGTTGGTGAGATCATAGGAGGGCACACTGAGAAACTTGATCATTTAACTTTTTTACTACTAGTTATTTGGTTATGTATGTGAGCATGTATGTGATTTCTGAAATAGCATGAGACACCCAAGTTCTTGGTTCATTCCATTACACTGCAAATTCCAATACATATAACTATGACCTTTTGAGAAGATTGCTGATCTTATTTTTGGGATGTAGCTGTACATGTACTTCCTTGAGTAGTGTGTTAGATCTCCTTTTCAGGGGAGCATGGTATCATGTTGACAATGGTTAGCACTTTTAACTTGCCAGGGCTAATTTCTTCACACTGTTGCCCCCTCAAATGAAAGGAGCAATGTAAACTATTTTTTTCCCTCTGAAAATGGCTCATGTAGTCATGTTTACTAGTTGTTTAAGAATCTTTTCGTTTCATGATTTTATCATTATATATCTTCTTGTGGCACAGGCATGTGCTGATAGATACTTTGTTTGCAGAACGTGATGAACTCAGAAAAGATATTGAACAATTATGTATGCAACAAACTGGGCCTGGTTATGTTTCAGTTGCAACTCGAATGCTTTCTCAGAGGTGTTTCCATATCTAATTTTAACATTTCACTTTTATTCAGTGTAGTGCAAAAAAGCAATATTTTTGTTGTAATTGTTCAGGACTGCAGCTTTGGAACAGGATGTTGAGAACCTCCAGAAGAAGTTAAATGGTTGCTTAAGAGAGAATCAAAATTTACAAGAGGAGCTTGCTGAAGCTTATCGAGTTAAGGTGTGCTACTTCTCTCTCTGTACTATTGTTTATAGCTGCCTTTATTTTTTCTGTTTTCTCATTCTGTGGTTTACTGAAATTTCAGAGCCAGCTTGCTGAGTTACATGGTGCTGAGCTATCAAAGGTTTCCTACTTTGTCTCAAATAAACATTGGCTATTTTGTGTTGTATAAACTGTAGCTTTTGGGTGTGATTTTAATCTCGTCCTCTCTCATTATCTATATGTGCAAAGAGTAGTAGGGTGTGGGCATGTAATTACAAAGAAAATTTGTTTAGTGACAATAAAAAATCACAGCTTTGTTACTATGCCTTTGAATCCACCTCTACATTATTACAGTAAAGAAATCACACAGTTACACTTCATTGCCACTGAAAGGTCTTGTTACCATACCATTGGCTCCTGCCAGCATTTTTTTTCCACTTCTTTTGTTTTTCTCCCCTAGATAGTATGCGAAATGACACTTTTGCCCCATAGAGTGAGTAGGTCTTCCCAGTGGAATGTCATTTTCTCCATCTCGATCTTGGCCAACTCTCCTTACTGGTTCATGTCATTTGCTGAGAACAAACACAGTTTCTCCATCGGAAATGCAAGATTCAGAAACAATAAGTGATACTAATCTAGTGGATTCATTCATTGTAAAAATGAGCATGGGCTACTGGTAGATATGATGTGCTTATGCTTGAACCTGCCTGGAGTTAGAAGTGTTTGATTTGTATACCATAGCTCTGTGGTTCAGGGAATGGGGCCACTAAATTGAGATAGGGACGCTCGTACCTCTTTCGCACATACACCTTAGTTTCCCAGTGATGTCGAGGACATAAACCTTGCTACCATGATTACAGGTAGGGAAAACAATAATGTGTTTTGAGTGGCATGGAGAGGAGGGAGAGCCTGCCATGGAGCAGCATATGCAGAGGGCTTTATGTAACCCCGTGCAGCTTGTGAAGGGAGTGAATGTCATGCAATCATTTGAGCTGTGAAGAAATAAGGGTTTATTGGATGGAGTGGTATTAAATAACAAGGCAATAAAGGTCTCCAGGTCATGGCAGGCACTAAGGGTCTTGCAGGGCTACTAGGTAGTATGTCTGCAGTTGGCCATGATCTCGTGTTCTAGGTTTGTGGTGTCCTTGCATTTTAGACCTGTTTGGTCCTTTTGTCTCCTTTTGGTTCTAATGGTTTTTGTGGGGTCTGGCGCTAGACTTTGTTTTGTTTTTTTTACTCCTTAATAAAATGGCAGGAAGTTTTCTGCTAGTTTGAGAAACTTTTTAAGCCCCACACATCTAGAGTGCAAAAATATAACAAAATGTTTTGATAGAAGGGGGTAATTGTACTATTGAATCATTAGTGTGAGGTCAACAGTAAAATAGGGCATACAATGGAAAACTTTTAATTTTTTCTTGAACGACGCAGGAAAGCTGCGTGTTATTTCATTAAGAATGAAGAAACAACAAGGGAGAGCTCACGAGTCTATTCTCCAATACAACTAAAAGTTTACAGTCTCACCACAAAATCAAAACACACGACCACGACCAAGAAACTAGACCTACTCCGGCAGAAGCAACCAGAGGAGCAGCTCCTGCAGTGCATAGGCTCAAAATTGTTCATTTCAATGGTGTCTAAGGAAGTCACTAAGAGTCAATATTGTTGGATAAAGAATTTGAGTAGGGAGAGATTTATTAAAGCAGAAGGTAATGGAGCAATGTGAAGAACACAAAGGAAATGCTTGTCCTTATCCAGAATCTACTTATTGAAAATTTTTAAATCAAATTTCAACATTGTAGACATGCTTAATCTTGCTTGGTTTTCTTTTGGGAAGGAATGGGGCTTGTCTACGAGCGAGCACTAGTAAATTGTAATGAGATTGATAGCAGAACCATAGTTTTCTTATGTAAAAATTGAGATTTTTTTTTTTGGAATTAGCAAATTAGCAATTAAAATGGTTTATGCATTCGCTTGAGATTCCTTGCACATATATTCTGGCTTATTAATGAGATGACATTCTTTCCTGTAATACCAATGCAGAACAAGGATCTAGAAAAGCAAGTAAGGTTTTTCCAGAGCAGTGTTGCTCAAGCATTTGCTGAACGGGACAGTTCATTAATGGAGGTTCTTTCTAGTTTACTTAATAAGCCAAATGTTAATGCTGTGTGCATGACTTTTGTTTTCTGTTGGGATTCGGGAATCATATTTCATTCATTTGAAATTTCTAGTGTGAGAAAGCGAAAGAGCGGGAGGAAGCAGTGTTGAAAAAGTTTGCTGACTTTGAGGAAAGGTTTGTCACATAACTGTTCACTTATATGCAAGATTTGTTTCTTTAACTTAGTTGCATGGACTAGAGGACCTTACTCATACAGGTTGAGTGGATTTTATAAGATGGCAATATTTGAATCTTTACTTTCACCTACTTCTCCGGTGGATGAATGCACCAGTAAGGTTTCAGTGGCAGAGTACACACGGAATAAACCTGCAACTCTATTGAAAAGAATAGATATTGTGCTTTTTTGAACCGAAACACGATGGCTTATTTGCTGTCTTTTCTAGTTTTTTTTAGCATTTAACATTCGGCAATCTACAACGGTATGCTAACATGATCTTTTAAATCCTGTTCTTGTTTATCCTGTATTTGGCACTTTGTCTTTTAGTTAAGGGTACAATGTATCATGATAGTTACTGATTGGCAGGAAGAGAGAATATCAATCTGCAATTGACAATCAGAAACACTTAAACGATGACTTGCAGAGGAAACTGACAGAACTGGAGGCACAGACAGAATCTTCCTTGAAAGTAAGTAATTTTATGGATTGCTATCACGATCAGTAGGAATTTGTGTAATGTCACCTATCATTCTGCATTGATGGAACTCTGCAATCTAGTTTAAGTTCCTAATGTTTAGTTATTACTCCCTCCAGTCACAAAAGAGTGACGTTATGGGTTACATGGAACCAACATATCAACGTTTTGATCATCAATTAGTTTGTGTACATAGAGATTGAACATCTACAAATGGTATGAGTAGATTTGGCTCAAACAGTAGTTTTCATAAATCATAATCATATAATGTTACTAGTGTCTATATTATAGTAGATCCTGTTGGAAGTATACAAAGTTTGAACTATATATTATATACTTTTTTTTAATTTGGTATATTTATGAAAACTCCAACATTGCTGTGTCCGCACTGTATCTATCTAAATATGCTTCGAATTATTGTGATCTTAATGAACTTCTGACTGTATAAGAAATCCTTTACCTATGTATTTCGTCTACGTGGTTGTTTATTTTCTGTTATGTTCCTTACAGTCCGTTGTAATTTTCTATAGCCCTTTTCCAGTCAGAAGGTGATATTTGATTCTCTTTCAGGTTATTTTAAAATTCTATGACCTTCGTTGCAGAGACTGTGAATGTCCTTCAAACATTACTTTTGAAGAGAAGTGTTCAATCCTTCTGGATGATTCTGCTGATAATTGGAGTTTTAGCTCCGATGGTGGAACCTCAACTTTGAAGTACATTGTAATCCTTAAGCCCTTTATCCGTTGTAAAGATTAATTCTTATTCAGTTGTGTTATTTTAAACACTTTCACTTGTCTTGCATGATGCATATTATCTGTGACACTAAACATCATATTGCATTGTTGTTTAATCTTATTCTGGTAACCTGAATGATGAAACTTTGCTGCTAGCTATTTCAAAAGGACTTACGCAGTTACGATCCAGATTCTCATGCAGTATACTGCTCCATACATGGATACAAACTATGGTGTTACTGATGATACTTATAAATTTAGTTTGAACCTCCCATGTGTCCTCCAGCTAAGTCCTAGTCAATTCAGATTGCCATGTCCTCTTTGGCCAAATTGTGCCATGTACTTGCAGGAATACAACATGATTGACAGACTCTAATCAGTAATTTGTTCTAAAGTACTGCTATACTGGTACTTTTAAATTTTTGGCAACTTTGACAGTTTTTCAAGTTGATCCAGTGCTAACCAAAGTGGTTTGCATACTACTGATTAATTTGCACAGGAGATTTTCCCTTTAATATATTTAACATTTCTTTTTTGTGGTAGGCATCTCAAGAAGAGGAGAAAGAGTCACTTAAAGCTAAAATGGCGAAGCTTCAAAGCAATCTGAGGATGGTAAGACAAGTTTGGGTGTAACAGAGAATCTTTTTTTTTTCCTTCGCTGAAAACTATTAACTTTGGTTGTGCAGGGCCTTGAAATTGAACAACATTTGCAAAGAAATGCAAGGATATTAGAGAAGAGACAGGTGCAGTTGTGAAGTATTAAATTGTTCTTTCTCATAACTTCTTTAACTTGTACAGTTTCCTTTGGAGTACAGGCACTGTATGATGGATTTCTGAGAAATGGATTGTCAGAACTTCAAAAGTTCCACAAATATCAAAGGGCTGAAATCATGAAAACATTGGAAGAAGAATCCTCATGGCTGAGCGAAGTTGTTGCAGAAATTCAAGATAAGCTAAGTGAAATTTGCATCAACACTGAAGCTAGTGAACACCCTGTCGACGAGAAGCAATGTTGTGACAACAGTTGTAAAGATGTTCATGTTACTACAGATATCAGTCCTAGCACTGGCACAAGCCCTAAGGTTTGTTCATGTAAACCGTTTGCTTTCTTTTCCCTGTACATTTATGCTGAGCCTCTTTTTATGCTTATATGCTACCGAAACATACTTTCTGAGGACATTGACAAATTACTCTATATGTCATAATCAATTTTTCTCTTAGTCATGAGCTTTAAATCACTAAAAGTTAGAAAACTGAATGTACCCCTTTAAATGTATTTGACAGTCACTACCATCACACTATTGCTCTAATTGGAGCAAATGCATGGAAAATGGCATGTCTTAGCATCATGAGATGCTAGCTCTTCAAAAAACTGATAACTGATGAGATCTTTGAAGACATATTTTCTAGTCAAATCAAATTAACTGAAAACTATATCAAGATGAAACACCACTTTAGCAGTGGGATCTATCTGTCAAGGTGATTCAGTTCATTATGCTTAATCAATGGATGGATTAAGGTGCTAAAAATATTTCAAATTTTGTGGAACAAATGCATGTTTTTAGGGATGGCTTTGAATATTTTAAAGTTTTGGACCTAATTGTGAAAGTAGTATAATCTGAATGTCCTTTACTGCAATTGTGTTGAATTAAACAATTCATTAGCTGACCACATCAGTTATGACAAAGTTGCATATGTTGTGTGGATTTTTTGGAAGCAAGTTGTAAGCTCACTTGACATGATGGGCACATGAAGAAAGTGTTAGATGTATATGTATTCTTGTATTTTCCCCGTTGTATAAGGGGTTTTGTGCATATTTCCTAATACCTGTACATGTATATATTTGGGCCTAGAGCCCCCATATTGAATACAAGTGCTATTCATAACAGAAAGAAAGTGGATGAAGATTTGAATTGTGTTTATCCTTTGCTGTGAAATATTTCGCTAGTGTTTTGAGGATTGAAATTATATGGAACTGCTTTTCCTATTGTGGGATGAGGGTTCTGATATATACCTTACATAATGTGTTCTTTCCTTCTTGTTTTTTTTGAGAAACGCTTCTTCTGATATATATAATTACAGTTCATTCTGGTTGCATATGATGCAGAGTGATTTTCCTGCCGATTCCAATTCCATATCATTTGATGAATCTAAAGCACTTGCACAAGCCTTACAGGAGAAGGTACAGCTTCACTCTAGTTTTTTTTTTCTTTTGGTCTTTGTGAGTTGATCTGTGATAGGCCTGCTTAACATTTTTCAGATTTTGTTCTTTAATTTCTGGTGAGCGTTTTTATTTCTTTAGATTGAATAATCTCATGTTATAATGCTGTGGTTTACAGATGGAAGCACTTATGCTCTTCTCACAGGAACAAGAAAGATACCTATTAGAAAAACAGAAAGACCAAATTGTTATTGAGGATCTTCAGAAGAACTTATCTCAGGTAGTTCCTATTCACTTTCTATTTTGCAGTATTTTTCAATTACAATGCACATATTTTGAATGTTAAGAGTGTTCTAAATTGTATAAGGGTGGTGCATTCACGTTTGACATTGTCACGAAGTTAGTACTTCATACCGTTACTTTTTTTGTATACCTTCGGTCCCAGCTGTTGAAAGAGGAAAACTGAACCATATGGTTATTTTCGAAACTATGTACCGAATTGACTTGAATTATTGTTTAACTTGGTTTTTCTTGGTGAAATTCATCAATTGAACTAGACTAACTAAACTGCTTCTACTGTTGGTTTGCTAATAGTTTGTTGTGTTCTACTCCCTTAGTACTCCACAATCCACATGTTTGTAGGTATTGAGTATCTGTTGCACATCACAGTGGGGGTCTCCTCTGCTGTATAGCTTTAAAAAAAAAGTATCTGTTGCACATCAGCACTATTGTAATGTTGGATGGATATGTCTCTTGACTAGTTTCACCTTTTGTATTCAGGTCAAAGATGAAAAGGTGAAGGTCCTGATGGAATTAGCAAAAGTGAAAGAAGAATATCTGCAATTAAAGGGGTAAGTATTTTCTGCAGTAAGTTATCATAATAAACTAATTTCATTGTTAATGGGGGATTGGGGGTAAGGTTTTTTAGTGAATAAAGGGGTGAGTTTCTGTAACATGGTCACAGCATTATCATTATAAAAAGGCTTGATTTTTATGAAGCGCCCTCGTACGAAGTAACATACTAAAAAGAGACTCTTGGAGCAAAAAAAAAAAGTGTAAACCATATTTATATTGCATCAAATTTGGTTGATCTGTAGTTCCTTTAGTTGAGATGGATTGTTGAGCCAGAACCATTCCTGTCTCCGATTCGGTGTCTGGTACAGGCGTGGCACCTATGTCTGCATCAGAAGCTAACATGTACATATTTAATAAATATTCTGTGGGGTTCCAAGTATATATGCTATTATTATAACTGTATTACCTTTGTCAGCAGCTCTGCTATGAAGGAAGGTCATGGTTCTGGGGATTCATCAAAAGTCATTCCTGGGCATGATCAACAAGGGATGCTGAAAAATATGCTGAAGAGGACATCTTTAAGGCACTGGATGAGAAACAGTAATATTGGACATGGGAGCTCTGATGGAAATGATCAATCAGTTTGCAAAGAGCACTTAATGGATATTGCAAGGTTTTTGACAGAGATAAATCGTTCTACTTTATACTGTTTCCTGTATGTTTAATGGCCTTACCATTCATTAATAAGCTAGTACATTGGAGAAAATACCAAGTCCCATAAAACTATTATTGATTTGTTTGTAAAATCGAGTAAAAATTGTAAAAGTTTTTTTAGAGAGATACTCATATAATTTTCAAACAGCTGGCATTGTTTCAAGGTTAAAAAATTGATTACATCCAGATGTTGCTTCTTATTCGGGCCAAGGACTTAAGATTTTTTTTTCCTAAATGCCTGTTTGCAATAGGGAGATTGCTCTAGGAATTTTAAGGATTCAGTTCAAATTCGAGTAAATCCTAAGAATTGATCCCATTGTCCCCTAACTAAACAGGCCCTAAAAGTGTTCCCTTTTTCTTTTCCCTTTTCATTTTCTCTGTTAGTAGAATCCTTGTGATTGTCTTTTGTTTAGCTTCTAGAATTGGTATAGGTTGGTTATCCATTTCTTAGTAAGGCTAGTAGCTGTCTCTGACAGCGAGTAGAAGTAGTCAATTTTGGTTTTGTCTAGACTGCATAGCAGCTGTACAAGTAAAGGTCGGTTTACAAACAGAATACACATATCATATATATTGCCTATATGCAAACAAAGGAAGCAAGCTTGAGCTTCAGAAACATACATGTGATAGCTTTGTGCTTCCCATTGTTCATCCTCTTGCTGCTGCAACTCCAACATTCTCCCTTAATATGTCCAAAGCTTCAGACTGAAATTATTACTGTTAGAAGTACAATGATTGGAACATGTAGATGCATCGCAAAATGTTATCAGAAACTAAAAGGGATAAACATTGGTGAAAGAACTCATGTTCTGTTTTGTTTGTTTCTCTTTGATTGTGAAGGGGCATGCAGCCTAGTGGTTGCAGTGACCTTAGTAGCACCCCAGGTCCTAGGTTCGAATCCCCTTGGAAGTGAATTTCAGGCTAGGTAAAAAAGGGTTACTCACTGGTTCCCTAGTCGGCATGGGTGAACCGACTTTGTGGTGGGCATGCTCTCATGTAAGGGGCTGGTACTGAGGTGGGCTCAAAGCATGTGTTAAGGCCCAAACCATAGGGGGAGGCGTCCCCCTGTATGAGGGTCCTTCGGTTGAGCTCTTAGTGAAATACCATGGGGGTGGCGGTCCTTCCCCCACCGGCCGAGTTTGTTTCTCTTTGATTATTTAGATGTGATGGAAACTTAGTAACAGAAACTTCTCTATTCAAGCAATATATATTTCTACATTGGTTGTTTTATTTCATGTGACTGCATTGCAGGTTAAGAGTTGAAAATGCTACTCTTCTTGAAGGTGTTGGTACTGTGGAACGTCTAACTTCTTCAGTGCATAGACTGCATATTGTGCTTTTGAAGGTATGATCTTTGAATTGACAGTTGCAGCTTTTTACTATGAGAAGAAGAGAAGTTTTGAAAAACAATGCATGATTATCTTTGAACTGACAGATGTAGGTTTTTATTATGAGGGGAAGAGTAGTTTTGAAAAACAATGCATGATTAATGCATAATATTTGTCAGTGGATCTGCAGTTTATTTGTTTGCTAGAAAAAAATAGCTATCTCAAGTTTGGAAGTTTGCTTTCTCAATGTTTGCATTCATCTGTCGCACTATGATACAGCCGGTCACAACAATGGGCCTATCTGTTTCTGTTTCTGAACTCTGAAGGATCAGTGTCCCCTTTGGGCAGTGTTACTTTATCCTTCTATTAACTGTGGAAGAAGCACGGACTGGAAGTGAAAATATGCATTTGGTGCAGTCATAACTGATTGCTTCCCCCTACTAGGTGATTTTTAAGATAAATCACAAATATGGCATAAACCAAATTATTAAGCGAATAATTTGTTGAAGTTTTCTGTGGCGATATCCATAGCATTTACATAATACATATAACTGAGTATGGCTTCCATGTTATCTAGCTGCAAATGGCACCGATGCATTTCTCCTTATTGCTTTGTAATTTCCTGAAAGTATGCATCAGCAAATGATAAGTTTAAGCCATAGTGCTAGACCTTTGGTACTATATAGTTTGCATATGTTTTTTGTTGAGACTATAGTTTGCATATGTTGATGGAATCTGCATATTCTAATGGCCTGTTACTATCTTTATTTTTGACATAGATGGTCCCTTATTATCTGTGGTTTAGCATGTGTATAGGTCCAACTATGTGTAGGGTTGGCCCATGTAAGCACCAAGAATAGACGTCCTCTCTCTGTGTCTGACCTCATCGTTATTGTGTTTTGGTGGTTATCAGTTCTCTGCTCTTCCAATGTTCTCAGCTCATTGCACTTTATCCCTCACTGATGAAGCTTGGGTTTACCATACCATTCAGTTGTCTCTGTCAAATCTTCTGGTAGGTTACCAGGTTTGCCAAAGTGACTACTCTGAGGAATTTCCTACTGTGGCTGAGGTCCTTGCTCCCCATATCTTATAGAGGAGATGGGTCATTGTGCCTTTTTCTGCCTCCCTTGTGCCAGCTGATCCTATTTTACTAGCAGCTCAACTTAACCTACCAGGCTTACGGCCCATGTGTTCCACTAGAGTGACCATCTGCTCATTTTCATGTAGGTCATTTTGCCTAAGCTTCATCCTGAACTATGGCTGAGTTTTAAGCCAAGTGTTGCTATGGTATTTATGACTATGTAAACGCTGGTTGTAACTGACCCATTTTGAGAGTGCCGTTGGTGCTTCACCTGTCACCAGAGCTGCCCCATCTGTCACTGGCATTATCTAGCAGACATTCTCAAACTGAAGGGCACATTGGTCGTCAAGTGACGTCATATTAGTCTAGGTTCAAGTGTGTCATATTTATAGTCCAAAGTTCCAACTCTGAACAACTCTAGGGTTGGCCTATATTTGGCCGATGAATGGAGCTCTTCTCTTGCACAAGTATATATTGCAGTAGTGAATGGAGTATATAGTTGTATATTTAAGGTGTGATTAGTGTGAATGGAGTGTTAAATTTTCCCCTCTCCCAGAAGTTGCAGTTGCATCCCAATGGTTTAATGTGATTAATTATCTTTTCCCTAGAGGGAAAGGCATGTTAATTGATGCAGACGACTGTATGCACTGATAAACTGAGATGCCTTCATGCACATTAATCTTCGTTTTTCTTAGCCCTTGAAGTTGACTAACAAAATGCATTTCCAAAAATATATAGATTGGTGGGGTAGAATGGAGATGCAAGTAGGCAGATACCTGATATTTAGCAATTATGATCAAGCTACACCATTTATACTCGATCTTATGAATGTGTTTTGTTGCCATACTGCCATGCATGTAATCTTAGTTCATAAAAAACAAAACAATTCTTACTGAAGGTACCACAATACTTCATTGTATTGTAAAAGGCTCTTAAACACTTAAATAGGGCAGCCTTTCCATACAATTACTGGGCGCAACCTGTATCAATCTATATTTTGCTTGGAACGTTAATTTAGAAACTTCGGATGCTATGGCATTGATACCAGTCCTTCCGCAGGACTTTTGGCTGCATTGCTAGGTTATTGAGTAATATGTTGATACATGCTAGCATACTACTTGCTCTGAGGCTAACAATCACATTTACCAGGCCTATGATGATGTCAAATCAGCTAGTTCTTTGGAGAGTACATTTCAAGATTTGAACAGTCTTATAACCGAAGCAAACCTTATGAAAACAGCTCTTAGTGTGGTTCTTCCGGTAAGCTGGTCTGGGGATTCATCAGATGCAATTACCTATGAAGCTCTCTGCGATCCATCTGATTCACCAAAATCAAAGTCTGAGAAAGCAGACCCTCTTTCTTCTGCGGGCATGGAGATGGTGGAACTACTAATATTCGCAGCTGAGGTTCTCAAGGAGAGCTTTCTTATGAAGAAGTAAGAGATCCAAGATGTAAGGTTTGGTTCTCCACCACCTGGTTGTTTAGAAGCATGCAATATAATCCTTAAAGTCGATGATTTGCTGTGCATATTTCAACTGATTGGTAGAGAAAGTGTCAGATGTAAACACATGGAGGAAGGCACGGTTGGTAGACTAGAAGGTTAACCATATGTACAAAATTCATTTTACAAGAAGAGTTGTGCATCTCAATTCTTTTGTACAGATCTCGTAGTTATGATGATGATCATTAATTTGTTACCACGACTGGTAGCTGATTCTTGTAGCGCTTGCTGTAGCCACGTGCTTTGATTTGATGGAGGCCATTATCACGTGGTAATACAAACAGATCATGTGAAGAACTGCCAGCGAGTCATTCAATTCCATACGTCATGGTTGACTTGTTTCCATCTAGAAGCTTTGACATGCGAGGTAGGCACAAACACAAGATGGATGGAAATGAACACCAAAACGCAGTCTTTCGCTGCAATAAGACGAGCTAACGATATCTTCTCACCGAGGAAAACACTGATACGATCAGTGTTCTAAAATCAAAATCTTTGAACATCTTGGAACTGATGCATTTCCAGATGCCGTAGCTCAAGACACCTGTCTCTGGAAAATGCATTTCTAGGGTGTGGTGGCGTAAACCTCTTCTGCATATTCGTTTTAGCTGTCTGTACTCTGGAGAAAAGCTTTTTAAGTAGTGTACGTACAAACTTTTTTATGCAAAATTGTACCTGACGGTAAAAAATAGTTCTCTTCGATCTTCACTTATGGTTATGAATGTGATGGGTATAATACCACTGTTTGTTTGGCTAACCTGTCTCGCTCCAATATCTGCATTCTGTATATCTGGGTCTTCTGACCCTCATCCATGTACATTGCTTTTAATCCTGAATGAAGTGGAGTACCAAACTCTACAGATTTAGCTGATCCATTATAGGTCTGCATCCTGCCAAATCATCTTTGATCTGTCTGCGTCTGACACCTTTTGTGCTAGGGTTGAAGAATCAGTCGCTGATACGCACGGTGAAGTCAGAAGTGCTGAGCAGTGAGCGATGGAACTGGCGGCTCTGGGTGGAAGTGTGGAACACACAAAGGAAAGATAAAATAAATCTGGAAATGCGTGGTGGGCGCTAATTATGAGTGGCGACTGACAACGAGCCGAATGCTCGATTGACAGGTTCAACTCAACACATCACACATCACACTTCTGTTCGCATAGTTATTAGCAAGGCAGTGAGGGGGGAACCACTTTAATTTCTCAATTACTGGTAGATATCCACTTCAAATGCAGGTCTAATTTATGGTTGTACCTAATAACCGTCAGCAAGCTAGAGTGAGCAATGTTCATCCGAGAATCAGACGGTCCGTGTCGGTCGATTGAGAAATTCACAAATCTTGAGCAATAAAAGTATAACATCACCTTAATTTCTTTTTTCTTTTCTCATCTCATTTCTACAGTATTACACCCTCCGTTCTAAATTGTAGGTTGTTTTAACTTTTCTAGGTTCATAGATATTATTATGCATCTAGATACAGTATATTATTATCTAGATGCATAATAATATCTATGAACCTTAAAAAATCTAAAACGATCCATAATTTGAAACGGATGGAGTAGACTAGTACTCCCTCTTCCTCCGTTCCAAATTACTATTCGTTTGAACTTTTCTAGATACATAGCTTTAATATTCACTTAGATATCTGCTTATGTCACTTAAAAACAAAGCTAAAACAGGTGGAGGAATCATTCACTTATCTTATCCGGTCCGGACAGGAGCAATCCCACATATCAGCGTCCAAGTAGTACAGTCATGCCCTAGCTGGAGGTCTTCTTCTAGAGGTCTAGTAGCCATATTAATTTATAGTATTATACAAAACGACACGGAGGCTACGGCGTAATTATTACAAAGTCATGAGCAGAAGAAGCTTCTGCTTGACCATCGACCGAAGCAAATTAACCAACGCCCCACTCCCAGAGCAGCAGTACTCAGAGTCAGCACACCACCACCAAGCACCAATCAGCCAACCCTTTATAAGTGGGAAGCCCCATCAGGCGCGCAAGCAAGAATCCATCGGCGGCATGCCCCGATCGACCAGCCAACCACACCACCATCATGTTCTGCGAGTGCGGCACGGGCAGCTTCAAGCACGTCGACGGGGACGCCGAGGACCTCGGCTGCGGCGGCGGGTCGCCCAGGGGGATCAGGAGGAAGCACGGCGGCGGCGGAAAGGTCAACCCCTACGCGGGGCGCGGGCTGGACCGGTTCTCCGTCGTGCTCTCCGAGCTCGAGACCCGGCGGGCAAGGATCCTCCGCCGCGTCGGCTCCGACGACACCGGCCTCGTCCTCGTCCGCTTCGCCGTCCAGTCCAACGGCGGCTGGACGCCCGTCGTCGTCAAGCTCCCCGAGCAGCCGCTCAAGCAGAAGCAGGGCGCCACCGCCAAGAAACCGAGGGCGGCAGCGTCCGCGCCGCCGTTGCCACCTGCTCCTGCTTCGCCCGTCAGTCTGCTTGACCCGGCCAGCAGCCCGAGGGAGAGGGAAGGAGTCAAGAAGGCTACCGCCAAGGTGCCGGCGAGGAGGGCGTCGTTCTCGTGGGGGAGGAGGGTGCGGCGGCCGTCGTGCTACTTGCCGGCCGTCGTCGTGCTAACGCTGGTGAGCATCGTCGTGTTCGGGAGGGTGTTCGCCATCTGCCTCACCTCCGTATGGTGGTATGTCCTCCCCACCCTGGGCAGCTGCTACGACGACGGTGCCGCCGGCGAGGACGCGCGCCGGGCGGGCATGAAGAGGTCCATGGAGAAAAGGAAGCTCGTCTCGCCGCCGCCGCCGCACGCCAAGAAGGGCAGCAGCTGGGGAGTGCATGTGCATGAGGTGGCCAGCTCGCCAAGAGGCCATGCCAAGGGGAAGCGAGGCTGACGCCTGATCGACGCATATGCAAGATCGTGTGCAGCTAGGCTTCATGTGAATAATTAGCTGGGTATCATAGCTGGAAAAGGGATGAAACCTTACTCTCACAAATCTCATATTTTTTTCCCTTTTACATTTCTTCCTGTGTAAATTTGATGTTTCTCTTTGACAGTCTATCTTCTTGTGTTGTAAATAGTGTCACTTTACTTCATGTACATGGATGACGGCCTCTTTTAATTTCCTGTGTGGCTATCCCATCGAAGAACTGAAGAAGTATTCATAAAACTTATCATCTTCTTTTCTTTGATGCAATAATTTGTTGTGAATTCTCTTGTAGGAGTGCTTGGTGCGTTTTATAAGGCGTAAGGATACAGGAATAAGGGGATGCCGGCCCGAGCATTTTGCAAGTCCTTAGCATCCGGATTTTAATCATTGGATCAAGATGCAAATGTGCACGTGCGTTCTCCCTTGAGCCCAATCCTTTCTTCTTCCCTGGATCTCTCCCGAACCTCCTCGCCAAGCTCCCTCGACGCTGGTGCTCCTGCCCAACCCTCCCCCACCTATTTATGCATGAGATTTGTGAGAAATGCGTTTTGGCCGTTAAGTTTAGGAACGCTATATGCATAATAACACATGACAATTAACTTGTACATTCAGAAAAGCTATTAACTTGTATGTTTTTTTAGAAAACTGCGACCGCACACATCCAAATTCTTACAATAAATTCAGCTCAATAGCTGATAAAAAAACACAAAAAAATAATCATAAGCAATATGTATTATTGCTTATGTCCATTCTTCACGAAAATGTCCAAAATGATAATCTAATACTTTGCTCATCACAAGAACAGTCTCTCTTACATCCTCACGTTACAATAAATCGCAGCCGATATGAAAACCGTTTATCCAGCGGACACATCCTACTACCTTACGTACACCCAGGGAAAATCGTTTGGGAAATGTCGCTGCACATGTGCTTCTAGAAGTAGAGATGGGATATGAGTGTTGGAAAAACATCAACCCGTGGAATTTCTCATGTGAGAGATGGGAACATTAAGTGAGTAGCGCGTAGTACGAAGAACAATAATCATGATGAACCGCGTCACACCCTGCGTCGTCGTCGCGTCACATCACAGGGTTTTAATTAATTCGCGGCAGTTGCTGTGAATCGCATAAGTGATGGTGACGACGGCCGCCGACCCTCCGCGTAGAGAGCCGTTCTCGCCCGCAGCGGCACCGGTAATTCAACACACCAGTACGGGGCCGGATCGGAACTTGGATTGGAAGGGTGCGTCTCTAGCTCTATCCGCGATCACTGGATGCAACTGCAAACACACCAATGCCTTTCAGCATTTGAAACATCAAAGAGCAACGTCATTAACCTGAGAGCTGCGGCAGCAATATATTTTATATTCTATTCATCTAGTACACTAGAAAGTAAATCGGCAATGCTTTTTTTAGAATAACACCTGAAATATATACAGGGGAAGGAGCCTTCAATACCGATTCCTAACCCCCCTTTAGTACCGATTGTGCAACCGATACATTACTAAGGGGGACTTTTAGTACCGGTTGAAATAACCGATACTAAAAGGGTATTAAAAAATTAAAAAAATAAATCCCGCCTCCTAGCCGCCCCCCCTCCCCCCCAACCCTCCCCGCCTGGCCCCGCCGGCCTCCCTCCCCCCGCTGGGTGGACGGCCCCCGCCGACCTCCCCCGCCGCCATCCTCCCCCCGGCCCCGCATCCTTCCGCGGCCGCTCCATCCGCCGCATCCCGCCAGCCGCTCCATTCGCGCCCCGATGACCACCGCAACCGCGCCTCGCCTCAGGCACGAGGTGAGGGATGAGCGGAGGGGAGAGGAGAGGGGAGGCCGGGGAGGGAGGGAGGGGGAAGGAGGGGCTGGGTCGACACCGGCCTCCTGGAGGGAGGAGGACGGTGGAAGGGGAGGGAGAGGGAGGTGGAGGCGGGTGGAGAGAAAGGAGATAAGGTTTGCGTGAAAGGATAAGGCTAAGGCTTGCGCGGAGAGAAAGGATAAGCGGACGGAGGGAGGTGGAGGAAAACCTTTAGTACCGGGTGGGAAGTCCACCCGGTACTAAAGGGAGTCATGGGGGGCTCTTCGGGAACTTCCGTTAAGTCCAGTACTAATACTCACATTAGTACCAGTACCGGGCTAAAATGCAACTGGTATTGAGCATTGGGATGAATGCTCAGTTTTCCAGTAGTGATAGAACAACATCGTCCTCAACGTTAAATGCGTCTCCTGAAAGTCTGAAACAATAAAACACGTCAGGCACTTGAGATCAGGGATTAGGATTTTGTTTTTCAAATTTTTCGGTCCTTATCAAAAATACTGAATTTCGTGAAATTTCGACCGAAATTTGGACAAAAAGTATGTCTTTCGCTGAATAGACCGAAATTTTGGGCAAACATTAATTTCGGCCACCATTGAAAAGACTGAAATTTTGAACACTGCTTGAGATATTGGAGATGTGTTGATGTAATACTTCTTCTTTTATATTCATGTGCAAATAAGGCGGAAGCAGGGAGGGCTAGAGCAGGGTACAGGCAAATGGAGACGAGGGTGTCCATTTTAGTAGCTTTTGGCAAAACCAGTTTAATTTTTTTTAGTGCCCTATGGAAACAGCCATCTTTAACTTGAAGAGTGTTCGGGAGCCATTTTTGTCATTTATTGATGGTCTATACGAGATCTTTCTATGAATTATTTTACTTCATGGCGCAGTGACTTTGAAATAATCAACTTGCATTGATCTGTGATAGATACAGAAAGGACATTTCTTTCAGCGTTTAGTTAGTGTCTGTGTAATCCTGCCAAAAAGATGTCTCTATTTATATGGTTGCAGCAGCAGGCGCTCATCATGTTTTAGCATCTTTTTTCTGGTTGTTTCTTGAGATGTCTCTGAAGAGCAGTATTTGAAAATGGAGTGTAGAGGTAAATTTGTAACGCGCATTGCTACTAGCTAATGATTTTGCACTGGTTAGGAGAGACGGGTTCATTCCTTTTCTATTTGTGTGAAAGGTTGACGACTACCTAATCAAATTTGGCAGCCTAATCACCCTATTTAGCTCAAGCTATTTTAACTGTTATTGTATTGGTATGTTGCTTCGTCTTTAATTTTATCTGTTTTGGTTTTTGTCCCTAGGATGGATAAAGATGGGTATACATGAAGGGTACTGGTTTGCTTTTACTACATCCTTGGCTTTTCTCACATATTACATTCTTTCATTAGTGATTACATGAAACATCATGGTGTTTTTAAAATTTTTTAGTGGCTACGAAATTGGTGCCTCTATGTCACTGCTTGCTATAATAGTGGAATCACAATATGTGAATGCTAATTAATTTAGTGATCCTGATGAGTTCCTTGAGTGAGTTTTTTTAGTTTTATTAAGTTATGGTTTGAATATTTGCACATATGATTAATAAGGTTGTTGAGTCCGTTTGGATTTTTATTGTGCTCTAATTAAATCTGCACTTTGGTCTCCAATTTTGCACTTCTGAACTTTTCAGGCGTGTTGATTTTATGTAAATCCATTAATTGCCAGAAGTTCATGGTAAAGATTGTGGAAAAGAAATGAAGTGACTCATTAGTATTGCTAGATTTGGTCCTGAGATATATTTAAACATTTAATATGCAGTCTCTCCAAGTTAACAAAGATTTTTTTTTTCATTTTTCATTTTCATTTTATAGCATTAGCATCTCAGATATGATCATGTTCCAAGCTTCAAATCTGTCAATGATTGACATGGCTCACTGCACAATCACAGAGGGAAATTTGTTTGACCTGGTCAGGCAATGCCACAATCTGAAAGAATTGGACATGGGGCTTCACTATGGCAACATATTGATTCGCTCAGAAAGCCTAGAGGTACACAGGTCTGGTGGTCAGATATGAGAAATCTGATAATTCTTTTTGCTCCGAAGTTAAGGAAAATTACAGTTGGGGGTCCTCAAGTGCTGCACCCATCATTACTACTGCGAATCTGCGATCACAATAAGTGCAGCTCCTATGCCTACGGCATGTATGGTTCAATCTCTAAACCCGGAGCTTCATGATTAACCGTTTTTACATACCGCAGGTAAGTTTGCGAGGATGATTTTCCTGCGTGGCATTTTTTTTGTCACTGATATTCTTCTCTGAATCTGCATTGCATTTGTCTAGGAGGATTCACTTATGCCTAACTTGAGGGTGCTTGAGCTGACCGTTGCATGCAGAAAGGCCAAGGAAAGAAAAAGCCTCATGAATTTTCTGAAATCATGAACATTTCTGAGAGAGTCAATTCTTTGGGTAAGCATACAATTGTATATGTTTGATGTAGTTGAAAAACATGAATTGTGTGATTGCATCTACCTCGTATGGTATTAGTCTGAATAAGATATGTTTTTAAGTCTTTACTGAGAGTGTAGGAGCAAACTGTTTTGCCTTTCTAAAAATAACTTTGTTGGGGTATTTCTTTTGTGGTCATTTTATTTATTTCATTTTATTATTTTCTTACACTGGTCATTTACCTGTAGAGGGTTGATGATGCCTCACTGTCACAGTTGATGACATTGTTGGTGAATTGGAGAGTTGCATCAACTCGCAACTCAAGATACTAATCTGAAGGATCACAGAGGTGGACAGGTTGAAGATACAATCGCCAGCACGGTTCTACGTTATGCATCAAAGCTCCAAGTTTTGAACTTGATTACTTCTTCAGGCAACCCGGAGTCTTCTGCTGTTCTGAGTAAAGCAACCCAGCGCCATAAAGAAGTTAAACATGGTAAGAACCCAGCGCTACTGTTCATGGCCCGACCGTACAAAGTCAGCTGGTAAGGGGAAATTGAAGTGCCTGAATGAAATCTACATGTTTCTATAACAATCTTTCCCCCGTCTGTCCCAATCTGTGCTGACTATGGATGCCTATCACAGATTGGGTAAGGACGGTGTCCACCTGTTCCTGAAATGCAATTTTGCAAGAAATACGGCTGGAGGAGAACTGCTCCAAACTAAGGCCAGTGGTATCGTCCAAACCACCCTAACAAAAGTGAGTTACAGAAACGGATCAAGATCCATACCAAGGCAGTAAGAGATAGGTGTAGTAGATAGGAAGTTTGATTAGGAAACTGAGCTTAAGTGAACCGAACCTGTTTTAGTATTTTGTTCCTGAGCATAAGTTACAGTGTTTCTGACAACAGTCGTTGGCACTGGATTCAGGTGTACGTCTTCATATTTCTCATCCTTTCTGACAGTATGGACTATCCATGATGACTTAATGAGATATAGTGTGTTTAAATAGAAGACTCCTGATGACGATTCAGGCAATACTGAGTCCAGCTAGAGTTGCATCAACAAACTTGGGGAGATGCAAGAATTGCAGTCCATATCAAATAATATCTGGCAGCATTTCATGATCCTCTAGTACGAGTGGTTCTGCTTTCTGCTTTAGGATCAAACATGTCATTTATCCTCTCCTGCTCCCATAATTCGAGAATTTCTGATGCTGATGGCACCTCTCTGTACAAACTGTCACCATAATAACTCATGGAATCAAGTACTTCATCAATTGCTGATACCTGTGTACCCGATTGCCCAAGGTCACATTGCCCATGTTTGTTTTCCAATCGTGGGCGGCTTAATGAAATGTCCCTGCTCATGACAGCAGCAACACCTAATTGAGGGATATCTCTATCAGAATCAGGGGCATCAAGAAGTTTGTTGGTACACCAGTACTTGCGAGTGTCAGTGAGCTGATCCTGTTCTGTAAGATTGCTGCTTGAATTTTCACCCTCATTCTCTAGCAATGAACGTTCATACTGTTGAGTACCCGTACCATCCACCAGCAAATATGTGTCCTTTATTGAAGTTGCCTCACATTGGGACTGCAGTGCTCTTACTAAACTAAGTGCAGGATCTGCATCGATAGTACCACTGGTACTGAGGTAATTTATAAGGTCCCGAAGAGCATCAACGCTGAATTGATGCTCATTTTGCTGTAGTATGTTGGCCCACTCCACCTCATTGGTTTTGATTGAAGCCTCAGCGATAACAGTCAAGAACTGCTGAACCCTTCCATAATCTCTTTGAGCAATAGACTGGCATATCAGTTCAACAATCAACTGTAGATCAGGGATTTCTCCTCTTTCAAGTATTGAGTCGAGCGCATGCTCCAGCAAATATGACTGCACCACAAAATCATCAAGAGATTAAATAATTTCTATTTTGGCCACTCTTAGAATAATTGAAATTCACAACTACTTTTGCATGAATTTGTTAGCATTTAACAAGTCTCCTTTCAGTTGAAGTATACATTATCGAAAACTCCAAAGATGATGACATGACGATAACAATGCAGATAGCAGGGTGGCACTGAACATGACAAATTCCCTTGGATGCAGGGTAGACATGCTCAAATTATTTGGTTAAAAATTCAGTGGAAAGCTAACTTTTGTATATGTTAAATAAAATGTAAACAAAAGATTTGCATAAGAATATACCAAACGCTTAGAACTGATTCACTATAGTTCAGTATTTGGTTGGGTTATTACTCAGTACTTCAACAGGAATTGAAATAACAATTATGTATTTCAAAACTATTCCGTGTAGGTATACAAGGAATACAATCAAGTATACATGGAAAGCATATAAACAGCTATACAATCCCTAATATTCTGAGATTGTATGTAACAGCCATTACCTTTCCAGCTCTACATGCCTTGATGAGCAACCATGAATATTTGCTTTGATCTAGATGGTGATGGGACAGAGCCATCTCTCTATACACATTTTCAAAGTATTCCCACTGTTGGGCAGAAGCAGATGCTTCAAGCATAGAGCTGTATGTATATACATCCGGCATAAGTGATGAATGCTCATGGACAAATGTCTGAGAATTTGAGAAACAAGCCTTGGTTGTTTCAAACAAGTCCTTTGCCTTTCCAAACATATCACAACGTCCATAAACTTTTAACATGACATTTACAGTCCCAATATTTGGTGTGCAGTAGTCCTTCATTGACTCAAATATCGAAATACATTCATAGATATATCCACCATTAAATGAGGCCAAGATCATTCCAGTAAATGTGTACTCCAGTGGTTTGGTGAGGGGAAGCTGTTTCAGCTTGCCAACCTGAAAGGAAAAGGTAACTTAATAAATACATTTCATCTGTCTAGGTTGCTTACTTTTGTATAGAAAGGACCTAGCCAAGTGATAAAAGTGTGATGTGGTCATTGCCATAGCAAAATACTTCTTATGTTAATTCAGTAAATAAAAGGGTGCAACAATTGGGATTTAATAAAGGCAAAATGCCAAACCACAATATGAACAATTAAATTCTAAAAGATAATTTTAATCTCATTAAATAACATGTAATGTGAGTGGTCAAAATTTATACTGCATTGTCCCTTTAAAACTAAGCATTAAATTTAGTAAGTGGAAAGAACCAATATTACTATTTCCCATAACATTAGTGACCTTGATAAATAACAAGGTTAGCGATTTCCCATGCGAGCAGAAATAAGTTTTAAATCAGAGGAATCATCTCCCAAGTGTTAAAAACAAGTGCAAATAAGCCCCTGTGCAGAAACAACACTAAATTTATCGTTCACGGCTTCCGATCAGTATAATAAAGCTTACAATTAATTAATAAGAAATAATAAGGCTATCTGTCAGCCTGGATCGGACTAGTTTCCTCTCTTTCTGACACTCTGGGACGATCTGGTTGTTAGAACAGGCATGTGTATGACTATTTTTGCACCAAAGAGGGATCCATGCCCCTGCCTAGGAAGAGCAGCCATAATTCTGATGCACGCACCTAACACAAAAGGCATCATAGTATCCACACAACTACCTTCGACATGCACAACGCAGCAATACAAAGAAGAAATATGGGGAAACTTGATCTTAAAATTGATGTCAAGGCACCTGCAGACTGATTGGACTCCATGATGGTGAAGCAATAGGGAGGTAAATACTAGGATTTGCAGTTCTTAAGGCTTTTCTTCTGCTAGTGTGGTAAAGTCTGGCGTATGCTGAAATCTTGTAATAACGAACATATACATCATGGATGCAGAGGCTGTAATACTTGTTTATTCCATTATCTAAAAAAGGCTGGAATACTTTTTAGCTTATACTACCAGGAAAATAAAAGCAACTAGGCAGCAATGTGGGGCAGTACAATAGAAGCTAAACACGGGGTTATTTGATCTGGAATTCACATTAGAGGGCAAAGATTTAAAGACTTAACGATTTTAATGTTAAAATTAGACTTGGATAAAAGTACAAGGAACAAAACTGGACTTCCTTTTTCACATTGAAATTACTGACAATTAAATCTGCACCTAGCGAGACTTCCATATTGAGAAAAAGTTCATGAAACAAATATTGACTAAAAATGATAGCTCTTAAAGAAAAGAGAGGCATAAAACATAGTCTGACAGATGAATGTGTAGCATAATAGTTGCACACCTGTAACATAGCATCTCTCCATCTTCCATTATTGCAGAGACAGCAAGCTAGTTCATAGTAAACACTTGCAGCTCCAACAACTCCTCTTTGTTCCATTTCATTGACTGCTTCAACTGCTTCATTGATTTTACCCTGTTCCCAGAATGCTCTTACAAGCACTGTTGTGCACAAATTATACCGGCTATCAATTTCTACGTAAAAAGTTATATCAGATTATGTTTACATAATATTACCTTTGTAAGTTATTGCTCTTGGAGGTATCCCATTTTTCTGCATTTTTTCATAGAACTTCTGGACAAAGTCATATTTCTTGGCTTTGAGCATGACCTTCAAATGTAGCTTTAATAAGTATGGTAAGACCTGTCTTTTTTTAATCTATATAATAAATACCACACTAGGGGGTTTCCCTAACTATATTTCGCTCAAAAAAAGTATGGTAAGACAGCACAACACATGACCATACTAACTAAGCTCTAAAGAAGAAACACACTTATATATTTGTTGATTTTGGTCCAATGTAATATTAGTTGCTTTACTTGAGAGTAAACTTGACTAAACTAGATATAGCATTAGGAATATCCAGGCAAACTGTTCTGAAATGCGCCAGGATATGAGATAAAGAGAGGCAATAAATAAGTTTAGATAAATAAAGAGAAATAAAGATAGGAGAAGACAAGTCTATATAACAATGCTAGTAGAGAAATTCTAAACCAGGACTGCTATGAAACAAGACAGAATTCTAGACTGCTCTAAGTTAGCTTCCATAAAGAGGCAGGACTGGATAATCCAACAAGTAAGCAAGCACAAAACATTGCCACAGTGTAAGATCTATCACAAACTAAAAGGGTAAGCACATTGATACCAATTTAAAATAAGGTAAATATAAAATCTGTTGAAGCTATCCTCCTTATAAATTTAAACAGTGATTTCCAAAGACACAGCACAACTAACAAGCATGATACAATGTTTCCCAATTGTATTAAAATTGAAGCTTACTTCCATGGCCAACCCAAATGTTGCTCCTGTAGGTGGTAAACTACTAATTCTCATTTGTTGAAACACCCAAAATACCCCTTTCCACTGCTGTGATAGAACACAAGCATTAAGTACCTATAACATCAAGGGACAAGAAAATTTTGTTTAGAAAAATATTGCTGCAAAGAGAATTAGGTAAAAGGAAAGAACAAAGGGCAAGAGGCAATCCTCACCGAGTTATAGACGAGTACATCTGGCTCCAAGGAAGGATCCCAATCCTTGCGCCGCATCTTCATTACTCTCTTTGAGGGCTTCTGTCTCATATACTCAATAATCTTGATTAACTCCTTCAGAAGACCAGCTCGACCAAGTGTAACAGCAATACTATGGTATGCAGGCATATCAGGGTATATTTGAGCATCTCCCTGATGTAAATTACGAAGCAAAATAAAAATATTAAAGCCATCAGATTTTCTATTTTCATTAGGTTGGAACAAGTTAACAGGAAAAGGTCTCCACCCGCATGATGTTGAAAACTCGAAGTGCTTCAGTTGCCCTCAACGATTTCCCAAGGATTGAGAGTAATTTTGTATACACAAATCTAGATATAGAAAAATCATGTAAGTCATGGGAAGTATCAATGTACAAGAACAATGTTTGTCGGATATGCTACTAGCGATGGCTGGGAAGCAAGACATGAAAAAATGGGAATAAGAACAATGAAACTACCTGCTTTTCCGATGCCTGTAGCTATTTTCATTATACACCCACTCAGTAACAGCTAGAGCCTGCTTCCAGTTGCCTCGTGCCTCAAGCCCATCTAGTATTCTTAGTAGATTATCTTCATTATACATGAGGTCAGCTTTTTTCATCATTCTAGTAAGCCTCCAATCACGGGAACTTAAGGAATCTTCGTTCAGCCTAATGGCAAAATTTGCTTATTCAATAATGTATGATCATTTTTATACTTCTTATTGTATATAAGACAATGAAACAATAAGCAATTTATTGACCTGAAACCTAACATGATACAGAGAAAAAAGTACGGTGTTAAGTAGAAACATATAAATTCAATTTCACAAGATCATATGTAAACACTTACTTGATGGCAGATGCTTACTGTGCAAAAAGTAAACTAATGCCTTCCCCTTATATGCCTGCTTGATGAAGCAAAATGTTTTTTTGGGACCAATTACTAACATTATATATTTAAAAATATAGGATGTTTTTGCTTTTTGATCATTTAGAAGATTTGATGCAAACAATGTATTTTATACTAGTGCCCTAGTAAAAACAATACAACTGGGGGAAAAAATTTAATGATATTATTTTTATGTAGTCTATCAATATAGTTTTGCATCCGTTGGTCTTCAAAATGTTATAAGTTGGAACTTACAAATCTCACAGGAACCTGAATTTAGTGACAGGAGTATTCCTTTCAAATAATTCTTTACAGATCAATGATTCAATCCTTTCTTCAGTTTTTCACTATGAACATTATGACATAGCAAGAGCAGAAATACCTGCTGACGAGCAACTGAATCCTCATCTCCTCGTCCCCGGGATCCGCATCCCAGCCGGTGCCGGGACGCTTCTGCTGCTTCCGCTCCGCTGCCTCGGCCTCAATGTCGTCGTCCAGTAACCAACGGAACCCATCGCCCCTCCTCGCCACGAGCATCTCTCTCAGACCCTCGAGCCCCTCCTCCTCCCCGTCGCCACCGCGCGGTGGCGCCACGCCGCGGGCGGCGCCGTCCCAGGGCCGCCCCACGAGCGCGCGGTACTCCGCTGCAGCCGCACGGAAGCGGGTCTCGTCCTCATCCTCCTCCACCACCGCAAGCTTGCCGTCGCGCGCATGTAGTGCCGCAGCGGAGGAGGAGGCGGCGGCGGCGGCGGTGTCCTTCCTGGCACGGCGGAGTGCCTTGAGCGCCTCCTTCTTGCGGAGGGCGTGGAGGATCTTGGGTGTCGGGGAGACGCCCCGGCGGAGGAGGCGGCGGCGGAGCGTCTCGGTGGTCGGGGCGGGGCGGGGCTTGCCACGGCTAGGCGATGGATTCGGGGTGGGGTTCTGGAGGTTGAGGGAGAGGTGGAAGCGAGACGGCGGCGGGGAGGAGACAGCCATGGCGCGATGGATTGCGCGGGAGTAAGGATAGCACTCGACACTCGACCGCCCCCCACTTGTGAGGCTGAACGGTTTATCGACATTGGATTTCTTTTTCACTGGTACGGTAAATAGGTGAATTCCACCGGTACGGGTAAATAGGGAATTCCGCGTGTTGCTGTAGGAATTTAAAAGGTTGTAAAGTCCTCCGTACTAAATAAGTATCCAATCAAGGAACGAAGGAAAGAATTAAAAAGTGAACAATTTGTTGATATCAGCAACCGCCTAATGAACGTACATATACGTTGTAAATTTAAGTCACAAGTCCTCACTCGTGAACCAAGAATATGTACTAAGTAGAGTCAAGTAGGAACAAAATCAAAAGTCATGAAAATTACAACGGAAAGATATTTCCGCACAGCAGTGAGCACATCATGAAAAATACAACTGAATAATGGGCATAGTTCCTTTTTTTCCTTTGAGAAGGGATCATATTTGTCATGCTTCAATTGATTTGATGACCATTTACCAACTAAAACCATAGAAATTATACATACCAAGAAGAAAAAGAATCAGACTATCCTATAAAACATTTTAGAAGAAATGAAGAATGCACGGTTACAGAATAACATGTTGTAGTAGTGCAATTTTTGAAGCATAATTGCCATCATAAGATTTATGTTTTTAGCCTCAAGGTGAAAAACGCTTTCATAATATATAATTCATATGTTTTAAATTATAAAAATTTCTAGGAATTAGTGGTTAAAGATAGAAATGTTTGAGTTAGGCAGAAACGGAGAAGAATATTTTCTCCACCATGTATTACCGTGCATGGTTTTTCTCCAAACTAAAAACTATATAGACTTTTCATAGGATTGTATTACGACGATAGGGTTTAAAGTTTTCATCATTGCCGAGTACAACTCATGTCCTGCTTGCGTATTCCACACCACACCAAGATGACCCTGCTGGTTCAATGTCCACAAAACCATTTTCTGTATTTTAAAAAAATATGGTCAAATTAGTGGTTAATAAACACTTAAAGTCAAGTACCTATATATATGCATCTCTCTAGCTACCAGAGTAGTACGTAGTCGTAGTCTCATCAATATGAATTTGTTGTTGTTTAGAAAGGAGATTAGCAGATGCATGCTATATGTACGTGCAGGCCGGAGGAAACAGATAGGCACCGTCACCTCCCTAATTTCTTAATCATTTGCATTGGTGTCCTGACTGCCCTCTACACCATGCCAGCGTAGAACGATTCGTGTTTGACTGAAGCAAGTCAAGTACGTGCTTAGACGAAGCCCGGTCGGTCCTTTTGAATAACCAGATCATGAGATTCAGCCTGAAAAGTATTTTTGAAATAAGGCCAGCCAGCTTCATGAGTTCATTCAGCTCAGCTGCCACCCAAGGTCGTAAGAGGCTACCGTATTTTTGTTTCCTAGCTAAGCTTACGGGAGTTGTCAGAGAAGTCATATAACGTCGTTGAACGAGTCGATCGTAGTAGTCCCGTACAGCATGCCTCCTATGAGATGCTGCCTCATCGTCTCAGCATTCTAGGGCCGGGGAGTTGCCAGAGAAGCAACGGGGCTGACTTTTTCGAGTCGTTCGAAACAGATTATTCGACGCTCGATCAATATACATTATATGTATCATATCATCGTTCGGAAGACAGTTCATGCGCACAAACCATGGCTGACTGTGTCAGGCAAGAGGGCCGAGAAAATTAGCAGAACGATTTGGAGGTTTGTTTTCGACGAGCCATGGCAACTAACGCATGCAGCTAGTAGACCAGTAGTACAGCCACTCGATCACAGCACTATAAATAGAGGGGCACATGAGCACATCAGATCATCAGCTCATCACAGAGTTGCCTACGTGACCACAACTCTCCATCAATCGTGCTGGTCTACTCTACACAGCCTACACCACCACAAGTTTAGTCAGCCATGGAAGCACACGTTCTGTGCCAACCCCTCCTCATCTCCGCCATCGCCGTGGCCCTCGTGCACGTCCTCAGGCGCTTCCTCCTCGGGCCCAAGAAGGCGCGGCACCCGCCGGGCCCGTGGAAGCTGCCGGTGATCGGCAGCATGCACCACCTGGTGAACGTGCTCCCGCACCGCGCGCTCAGGGACCTCGCCGGCGCCCACGGCCCGCTCATGATGCTCCAGCTCGGCGAGACCCCGCTCGTGGTGGTGTCGTCGCGGGAGATGGCGCGCCAGGTGCTCAAGACGCACGACGCCAACTTCGCCACCAGGCCCAGGCTCCTCAGCGGCGAGATCGTGCTCTACCGCTGGGCCGACATCCTCTTCTCGCCATCCGGCGAGTACTGGCGCAAGCTCCGCCAGCTCTGCGCCGCCGAGGTCCTCAGCCCCAAGCGCGTCCTCACCTTCCGGCACATCAGAGAACAAGAGGTGGCGAGTCAGGTGGAGAGGATACGAGCGGCCGGGCCAACCACGCCGGTGGACCTCAGCGCGACGTTCTACAACCTGGCGATCAGCATCGTCTCCCGCGCGTCCTTCGGCAACAAGCAGAGGAACGCCGACGAGTTCCTCACGGCGATGAAGACCGGCGTCGCCCTGTCCAGCGGGTTCAAGATCCCCGACCTCTTCCCCACCTGGCGACCGGTCCTTGCCGCGGTCACCGGCATGCGGCGCACCCTGGAGGACGTCCACAGGACGGTGGACTCCACCCTGGAGGGGGTCATAGAGGAGAGGAAGCGTGCCCGGGACGAGAAGGCGAGGTCCGGCAAAGCCGCAGACGCCGCCGCCGAGGAGGAGAACCTCGTCGATCTCCTCATCGGCTTGCAAGAGAAAGGTTCCTCGGGGTTCCACCTGAACAGGGACAGCATCAAGGCGATCATCTTCGACATGTTCACGGCGGGGACGGGGACGCTGGCGTCGTCTCTGGACTGGGGCATGTCGGAGCTGATGCGGAACGGGAGGGTGATGGGCAAGCTGCAGGGCGAGATCCGGGCGGCGTTCCGGGGCAAGGCGGCCGTCACGGAGGCCGACATCCAGGCGGCCAGCCTGTCGTACCTGAAGCTCGTGATCAAGGAGACGCTCCGGCTTCACCCGCCGGTGCCGCTCCTGGTGCCACGGGAGAGCATCGATGAATGCGAGATCGAGGGCTACAAGATCCCGGCGAGGTCCCGGGTCATCGTGAACGCGTGGGCTATCGGGAGGGACCCGAAGTACTGGGACGATGCCGATGAGTTCAAGCCTGAGAGGTTTGAGGGTAACGCCATGGATTTTATGGGGAGCAGCTACGAGTACATACCGTTCGGTGCTGGCCGGAGGATGTGCCCTGGCATTTCGTATGGGCTCCCTGTGTTGGAGATGGCGCTCGTGCAGCTCCTCTACCATTTCGATTGGTCCCTGCAGGAGGGTGTCGATGAGGTTGATATGACGGAGGCGCCGGGTCTTGGTGTCCGCCGCAAGTCGCCTCTCCTACTCCGTGCCACTCCCTTCGCCCCTGAAACAGGGTGCAACGTACCTGTATAAGCTAAATGACATCGATCCATGTCTAAGTGTACGTACAATTAACTTATAGCACGTGCATATGTTAGTGTGAGTGTATAACATGTGGCATTGCTTCTGGTGCATGCAAGGTTAACATCAGGGAGTGTATATAAGTTTTGTTCCTAATAAAAAAAAGACATATATTGCCTTAATTAAAAAAGGTTTGTGGATTCGATAGTGGAAGGCAGCTACTCCCAGAAAATCAAGACTTAAAAGGAGAGGAAAAGCTAATTTAGAAACAACAGAAACCCTGACAGAGCAACCTACTTGTCTCCATCGACTGCATAGCTGCATTCCTCCATGGTCATCACATTATCAGTCGAGAAACCACTATATTTTGGAGGAGTTGTCGAATGTTCTTGAAACTCTTTTCCAACTAGACGGAGTGGAAAAATATAATTACCGGCGGCCCAATGATGTTAGGTTATGTTCATCCGGTCGACAACAGGAGTGACGAGCTCCCGAAGCTATCTTCCAGATGACCGAGAAACCTGATGTGCAGTCGAGACACCCTCACACCCATCAGATCATATGTTCAGCCAGTGGGTTGCTATTAATCCCACATGTCAGTCAGCCACTATGAGGAACTAATTGATGGTCCACCTCATGGTTGCATCGTGTGATTCACTCTGGTTATATGGTCAGGAGCCGGTGCCTGCGAGGAGCGAAAAAAAATTCACTATGCCATCAGCCATTCCTATCTGCAGATCCTTCATCCATAATTGTGCTTTCATGTTGATGTATTCATTGGCCTGTTGACAGTCGAGAACAGAATTTTGATAAAACTCATGCTATAAAGTCTGCAATTGTACTACACTCTCAATTTGGTGCAAAGGTTACCCTATCCATGCTTTACTTCCAAAACGCTGCTCACAACTCAAGATGGCCTCTATGGCCTCGCTTCTTGCGGACCAATTCACAGTGTGCAGTGCAGGGTTATTCAACTGGCAGTTCTAACCACATCCACAGCCTGCCGGTTGCGTCCTACCAGCTCTCAAAGCTGCAAAAGACAGCAGACTGGAATACCGCAACTAGAAAGCTGCAATCAGAAACTAGTGACATAAATTCAATCTTTCGGTGTCAGATTCCATTTACATACCAAGATGCTGCAACCAGAAGGCTGATTACTTGGCAAAATCAAAGAGGCTCCTCAGTGGCGGGATTTTACATGTTCAAACACCGCAAGGCTTTGCCTTGCCTCAGGGTCATGGCTGCTGTAAAATTATGGGTTTGTTCATAAGATCCCAGACCAGACCACCAAGTGCTTTTATTTTTCAAAAGAAAGAAAGTTGCATCAGGACTAGACAAAAGTGTGCATAAAACATTTAGTCTGGGTTTAGGAGTATGTACCATACTTCCGTCTGACGGAGTTATTCTCTGCATTTTACTATACTCTCCCACAACCTCATAAATATGCTGCAAGAAAGTGAGCATAAACCATTTGCAACAACCTTCGCACAGCTGACAACACCCACACCATAGAAAACGAATGTCCCCTTTTCTGATGCGAGACATAAACTATACAATAGTTGCAACTGGCAACACAACTTACATTGCCACATAAATAAGTTTAGTCGCATAACAGGGAGGTTGCTAAACACTATAATCTCCCTTAGTAATCAAAATAAAGGTTAAAATGCTTCAACATCAAAATTACAATGTTCTACCAAGGCTAAAACATATCTTTCACCTAAAATTCTGGATACGTAGAACCTAGAAGATAGTTAACAGGCACTAAACCAGCATATGATACTACAATCATACATATCCAGCACAAAACGCCAAACTATAAGTTCATTCAAGCATGTGCCTTCTACTACAAAAGAAACATAACTTCCACATCCTAACAAACTTGCTCCAACAAAGATGGGTACCTGATTAAACTGAAGTGGTTCTTAAATTCTTGTTCATGACTGTGCTCCAGATCAAGAAGATTTGACTTCTGGTTTATGTATCTAATGCGCTACATGTGAATCTGCCCTCTGTTTTCTAGTTCCAACCAGCAAATGACTCCGAGAAAAGGGGTACATAAGGCAGACACCGTTTCCACCCATCGCGTTGACATCCAAGGTTGCGGATAACATGTACTTTTCTACGATCCATATCATAGCACCTTATTGTATTGTCCAAATCCGAAATAAAATATACCAAGTGGCATTCCGGATGAACAGCGATAAGACTATAACACTGAATAGGACCAAAACTGCTCATTCCATGTAATTAACTTTGAAGTCCTGACACTATGCTTGAAGATCCACTCATCACTAGAATAGTCCTCAAGAACAAAAACTGTCAGTTTGAAGTCATGCTCTTCGACAGTATTGAGATAGTAAAGGCACCCTAGTGATTGCCAAATGAAACCATCATCATTGCCGTGCGGCACAGGAATGGTCCTCCACGCCTTCCCCTCAGTGTCAACCGCCAGTACATCCTGATGTGCAGATGCGAACATATGGAGAATGCCATTGAGAAATACGGTGGTCAGATCATGGCACAAGCTCGCTTCGTCACTCCATCCACTGTCCCTGTGAGTCCACTCCCCGGTCAACGACGAGTAGATCTTGAGCCCATTGATGAAGACGTAGCTGTCTACAGGGTTTTCATCTGTCTCCACGAACTCGAACGCATGGAAGTGGGGGGAGACGGCCGGGTCGAACCCGAGCCGCGCCGTGCAGATGCTCCCAGCCTGGCTGGCGGGCAGCACCGCCCATTGTTCGGTAACCGGATTGCAGACAACGTAGCGGACGGTTCCCGCGGCCGTCCAACTGCGGCAGAGGAGGCGGCCGTTGCAGTAGACCAAGATGTTGATGTCAGCGTAGCCCGGGAGGAAGGAGAGGGAGGGGCGGATCAGAGGCACGCCCCTCCCCGTGACGTTGGTGAAATGGCGGGCCGCCTCCCTTCAGGTCGCTCTACCGTCTCCAGGCCCTGGCGCGACCTCATTGAAACATCATTGCAAGCGATCGGTGCTAACCGACTCGCATTTGAATCAACGGAGACGTTGTAGAGATGGTACGATCGGAGCAGCGTGACCGTACAAGAAAAAAAAAATCCCGCTCCAACATTTGATGATGTTGCATGCAACAAGCGCTATTCCCCACTCTCGCAGGCTGCTGCCTGCTGCAGCCACGCAAGCAGCATATCCATATAGAACAATAGCGTGCCAGTGCTAAAACGCTAAAACGGATCAGAGAGGCTGCACTTTTCAGCACGGAAAAATCATCTCCCTCAAAAAAAATCAAATTAAACTAAAAATAAATGAAAACTTTTGCAACATCTCAAATCACCAGGTGCCACATTGATAATCAATCATCTTACATAAAAGGTTAAGTGTATATGTTACAACTTGCAACCTCTATAACGAACAAAGAAAAGAAACTGCAACATATAGAATCACTTACCAAAACATTAGAAAATAATTATTGAAACATATGAAAAAAGTTAGTGCAACAAGTACAAATAAATGAGTCAACTAATTGTAACATTTTCAGAGGTATCTTACAGGAAATCAAATGAATTGTTGCAACATTACATATTTCTATAGAAAAGATTGGTTGAACAAGCACATGCAACATGAAAAAATTATTGTTGAAACAAACTCAAAGAACACCTGCAAATAAAAATCGAGTCCTGGAATGGAGCACTGAATGTCCCAAAAAAATCATGGGCCACCCCAATCTTACAGAAACTCGTGGCTATGAACAAGACATCCATCGAGGACCATTACATAATTATCACCGTTGCCTCCACGAACGAACTCCATGACCTCGCACATGAATGATTACCACACCACTGACAGCCTCGTACAGGGAGAGCTAAGTTGCCACCTATCTAGCTCGGAGGAGGACCATGCGCAGCAGAGGGGCCACGCCACCGGACCTCAAGCATGAGCTCGTGCGTGGGGCCGAGAGAGACAGAGGGAGAAGGAAGGAGAGAGAGGAAGGGAGATGAGTGGTTGAAGAAGAGGAGGAGCATGAGAGGATAAGGGTTAATGGGGGAGAAGGGCGGTTGACTGTTCTGGGGACAACTTTCAATATTTTTAGCTGGCTGACCGTCACGTGTTGTCCTACCGAGCGCCCCGCCACCTTCGTCCGATAATTTGTTTACGCGTCGGACATAGGAAGCATAGCATTACCGTTGAATCAATGGGCATTCATGTTTTTTTTGGAAAGAGATAAGTTGTATCCTTGTTGTTCATGGTACCCGGCTGACATGATCCTATTATGTACTGTGTGTGATGATACTTGTGTGTGCTTTCTATGATGATAAAAGTATGCGCACTGCTTTGTGCACTATGAGAGCGTATATCTAGTTTGAAGGTACTCAAATTTGAAGGCACTATTGAAAGCGTATATGAGAGTATAACATAATCAATGTAAAATGATCACTACCTCATGAAATTTGGAGGTTCAGATGCACGCAGCTTTGCCACTTTACACACAAGTCTGAGCACATACTACCGGTGTAAGTGGGGCTGAGTGGTTGGGTGTATGTCTCTCGACCATGAGTAGATGTAGGTGAGATTGGTTTGGTTGCCTGAGTGGCTACCGCAGCAAGGCCTTCCGCATGCAAAAAAGGAGGCGGGAGCCTGGCTCGCCAGAAACGTAGGTAACGACCGTTTTCGGCGGGCCAGGCTCGCACGGTGCAGTATTTTGTATGGGTAATGATGCAATTAGCATGTAATTAGCATATATTAAGTGATATTAGTATGTATTAAAGAATATTAAACTATAATAAGATAAATTAAGGATTATTTGAGCATAATTTTTAAAAAACTATTATGATGATTATTATTTAATAATTTTGATTTTATGCAACGTATCTTTGGATGGGTAACCAAACAACATCTCTTCTCGACCAGGCTCAATAGATACAACCAACCGCATTTGCATATATCTAGCCAGGTCAGACCATGCAATCAATCAATTAGACCTAAAAGCTCCGAGCTAATATAGATACAACAAACCACGGTTGCATATATCTAGCCAGGCCAAGCCATGCAATCAACCAATCAGACCCAAAAGCTCCGAGCTAATATTCACTTCAGATTTTTAGTTGGCCAAGTTTTTTTCTTTCCAGTAGTTGGCCAAGTTTGTTGAACATCTCATGATTTGTTGTTTTTCCAACCTTTCTCCTTTTGTTGCTAACATACACGACTACACGTGCATATAAAATGTGTGACACAGGTTGTATCGCTTCTGCTCTGTTTAACCCTTATATGTTTAAATCCTCTGATGCGTATACCGTGTGAAGGTATATCGTCTGTTAATGTAATTTTTCAAGAGAGCAATTTGGAAGCTACTTGCTGTGGATATGGATCCAAACAAGTAAAGGCCCTAAGATTCGGAAGAAGACTAGACTTTTAACATGACACAAATTCTCTGGGAACTAAACGAATCCAAAACATACAAAAGATACACGGTTCAGATAATTGTCAACTACAGGGAAAACACAAACTTAAAATGACAGGGTAAAACAACTCACGCAACACAGCCACGGTCACCGCATCCGCTTCTGCTTACAGCTCTGGAAATGCGACCATTTCTCATAATCAACGTCTCAACGAACACCGCATCACACTGGGCTAGATACCTTAACTTTCTGTCACAAGAATTTCTGTATCACAGAGGAGTAATTTGTTTCCAACTAAGAATACAACGAAACTGACCACAAAAACTAAAATGTTCAGCTTGGTCAAGTCAAATCTCCTTCAAACAGTAGCCCATGTCGCTTGGATTTAATGGAATTTGAATATGACCACAAGTCATACGATATGGGTACCACTCCAAGTGGATGAAGTCTTAAATGTGGGTGAATTATCATTTTCTTTGTTGCTTGCTGGATCACATAATTTGACTTTTCCATATATACAATTCAGTTGATTCTGCAGTTTGATTGGATGAGATCGAATGAGCACTTTGGAAACTACTTATGGGATTATGTGCAGCTATAGAGGCAATTCCAGCATGGTTCAGTGCAAAGGTCAAGTTGAGCAGGGATCGGTAGGACATGCTTCTTCTGGGTACAAGGGAGTCATAATACAGGACCACAGCAGCTGATTACAACCACACCAGAAAGGTGCCCTAAGATCTCCCTTGGAAATCAAAATACAGGTTAATTGCTTCAAAAGCAAAATTATGATGTTCCACCAAGGCTTAAACATACTTTTCAGCTGAGTTCAGGAGATATATAGAATAATACTACATGCCATGATTTTGTGATTGAAGTCTGCGACGTCAATCATTCGGGCGTGGAAGACAATACCAAGCGGCATCCAGAAGGTCACGAGAAAACAGTGCGCGATAGAGGACAGGGCAAAAGGAATAAACAATGACTCTACTATAGCCAGGACAATTATTGAGGAGCGGAGCGCCGTCTAGCTGTCTAGACAACAAAAGAGGTGCATGATTGAGGAGTCTCCCGAAGCCTCTGCTGCGATTATAAAAGAAGAAGCTGGGCGAAGCATTCGGCATCAACACACTACCGATGATAACCACCAAGAAGCAAGACTAGCAGAAGACCTCCATCCACACTCTACTCATAAATACTCCATGAAGACCACCACCACCTCGGAAGTGATCTGAGGAATCCCCACCATTAGTAGTAACACCCCACTACCGTTATATCACTCCACCACCTCTGTGATATTACAATAAAGGGAAGCCGTTGGAGCTCATCCTGCCGTTTATAAGGTAATTAAGGTTTATGCTAAGTGCTTGGGGTTTCCCAAAAGGGAAAGCCGCATGTAAGCTTGTCTCGTGGAAATGGATTAAGTTGTCCTGGTAATATTTCTGCCTTCCCTTAAGCTCGTTTGTATGGGGCGATGTCTCTACGCTAGGGACCTTAGAGGACAAACCTCTGCGTGTGTCGTTCTCGTGTTAGCCCTTGTAGCGGTATTTGAGGAGAACTCTGTGTGCGCAGAGAAGTGTTCCCTTCGGGTGGAACTGCCTGGGGAGACGGTAGAGCCTGAGTCCTGTGTGCGCGTGGCTGGGGACGGTGAGGGTGAAGACCGGGCTAGCCTAGTTCTGAAGCGAGCCAGCGACGCATGCGGTGAGTATCGAGTAGGAGTGACACAAAGCATAGCAACATGACTGACTGAATCCTTGATCTCGCCAACTCGCAAAAATCCTGAGAATCAATATAATCAATCCATACGCCTACTCAAGCACCCGTGCATACCATATCCGCTGAATAGTTGCTGAAAGAGACCTCGAATAGTTACTCAATAGTGCAGAATAGTGAGCGAATAGTGCCGCTATCTTTTGCTCATCCTGAGGTACTCCACCCACTCGTATTCCTAATTTGAATAGTGAGCTGAATTTGAATAGTGTCTCTCAATTTGAATAGTAACCAGTGATTTTGAATAGTGCAGTAACTCGAAATTCGTAATTTAAGGCGCTTGAACTTAGAGTCGTAGTGAGCGTAGCTAGAGTTTTCCCTCCCCCTACTGGTATAACCCAACACTAAAACTAGCATATGGCAAACAAGTCCACAATCATATTTATCCAGCAAAAGAAGCGAAACTAAAGTTCACATGAACAAAAGCTTCCACATCTAAAAAAATCTTGCAACAACAAGATGAGTACCTGACCATTGCACTAGTTCTTAGGCCCCGTTTGGGAGAGGGATGCTAAAATTTAGTCTTTGGACTAAATTTTAGCCCCCCAAATGGAGTGCTAAATTTTAGCCTTTGAGGGTGTTTGGCAGGTGGACTAAAATTTAGCACATGTTCTGCCAAAAGACCCTATTACCCTTCGTTTAATGCCCCTCCCGCCATTTTGCGTCCCAGCTGTGGCGCCTGCATGCGCCGGTCACGCCTGCATGCAAGCGCTTGGCCCACTGTCGCGCCTGCATGCATGCTAATGGCGCACTGTTTGCATGCGCGTGTGGCCATTTGCATGCGCTGCTTGGGCCAGTTTGCCTGCGCATGAATGAGGTTTGCTCAACACTGTTGTGGGGTTGCTTGATTTTTTTTTGAACCGTGGTGCAAATAGAGAAGCAAATTTCATATTTATTACAAAGTTAAAATACCACAAAAATACAAAAAAAAGTATATTATCTATACATCCCCAAGAGAAATAACTTACGACCTATTGTACAATGCAGTTGCCAATTGATCACGAAAAACATTCATGTTTATGTCTTCGTCTCCTTGTGTGTTCGTCGTATCCCCTTCACAGTTTGAATCTCCGGTTGTTGGAATAAAATTTTCATCACGATCACACAATTCAAATTCCCTATCGCCAATACCATTCTCTCTAATGAAGTTGTGAATAGCCATGCAAGCAACAATAATTTTGCTTTGCTTCTTCATTGGAAAACTAGGTATACCCAACAATATCCGCCACTTCATTTTCAATACTCCAAAGGATCTCTCGATAACGTTTCTAAGAGATGAATGTGCATAATTAAATGTCTCCTTCATACCTTTAGGCATTGGTCCGTTACGAAACTCGGGTAAGTGGTACTTTGTACCCCTATATGGAGCCAAGTACCCGGGACGGTTTGGATACCCCGAGTCTACCAGATAAAACTTGCCTACAAATTGAATACCAAATTGTTAGCTTAAATAACTATATTTTAATTTAGATAATATCGTACATACACTACTTTACCTGCCGGAGGATGAGGAAAGGTGTCTTCGTATTTTTCCCAGGCATCACTTAACACTCTCATGTCATGGACCGATCCAGGCCATCCGGTAACGACAAAAGTAAACCTCATGTCGAAGTCACAAATAGCTAGGACATTTTGAGATGTATATCCATGTCTTCCTGTATGCTGAACAACCTTATCTCTTTTAACCACAACAGGTATATGTGTCCCATCTAAAGCTCCAATACAATTGTTGAAGTATGGAGCAAACTGATGTTGTTGTAATCTTTGGTGCACAGACTTAAATTCTGGGTCCACTGGCCTAATATTAGCTTTTGCTAGTTTCAGAACACTGCATAAAACTCTATCGAACGTACGGCTTATCGTTTCCAATGACCTAACAAACCGGTCCTCAACTTGCCTAAGTGATTGTGGTGCACCGATAATCCATAGAAACATTCCTAGAGCCTCCAATGTTGACATATCTCTACTTCCCATCAACCCATAACTGTCTACCAGTGTGTCATGTAGTTGATGAAACAAATGAGCACTCATCCTAAACATGTTATAGCATGATGTCACATTAGACAGTGTGTCATTGACCCACTCAACCCCCGTCACTGTTGGAACCCTTCTTGGACCTCTATTTAGGTAAGTTTCAGCGTACATACCAATTGCAAACAGGAAAAAGGCAACTCCGCGGTTCCTCTTACGATAATTCACTATCATCTCCAAAGTTTCATCTTGAATACTAGAATCTTCCATTCTGTAGTTGTCTTCATCATCACTTGAGTACTCTGTTGAGGAACTAGCATCCTAAATAATGAAAAAAAATATCACCGTCAGAGATTTAGTATGAAGGAGGTTAGCAGATCCACTTAATCCAACCATCACACTGTTAACAAAGCACTGTTAATATCAAATAACACAAAGCCATGTTAGCTGCTGTTACACTTAATCCCAATGTGACAGATGCACTGAACCAGCATCTCACTTGCAAATGAAGTTAATATAAGCAGCTCACTGAATTTCAATTTAATAAAACCAAATAACAAACAACACAAGCCAACTTGAAGCATTCAACCATCAGCACACTAAATTAAATATGTTTCCTTCTTATTCAAGCAAGACAGTACTTAAGTTCAAACAAGACACAAGTCAATTGGAACAAGACATAAGTTCATCATAAGACATGCACTACACTAGCATCCTATCCTAGAAAATCCTCATTTCATCTGTTGCTCACACCATCTCTGCAGGAAGATGAACCTTGCTTCATCTGTTGGAATATTCATGAAGAACTCCCTTCTTGTACCAACTTCAAAACAGGACAGGGAAGCAAAGAACTCCATGCTGCTTGGAGATACTCCACATTGTAGAGCTAGCTGTTGACACTTCTTGATCTCTTCTCTTTCCTTAACCTCTTTGTCAACTTGTCTCTTCATCAATTGCTGCTGTTTTTGATCAGCTTGTGACCATTTAGAGACAAAACTGTCAAGTGCTTGAACAATTGGACTTTTTGATTTTTTCCCTGGGCTAGTTGCTGTTGATTTTGAGGAAGTACTGCTCATTCTCTTCCTTGTACTGATGCTAACAGGGCTATCAACATAAGCAGCTGTTGGTTCTTCTTCTTCTTCTTCTTCTTCTTCTTCTTCTTCTTCTTCTTCTAGAGGATTGAATGAAGTAGATCCATCTACAGCACACTCATGGAAGATCTCCTCAAGCTGGTCAATGTAATCTGGTGCACCATATTTCAATTTTTTGCACTCCCATTTTCTCCCCTGCAAATGAAGTTGATGTTACCTACCTCTGTTCCTTCTCTTCATTTTTTCATGAACAGAAACTCACAATTATAAACTTACCTTGGTGTTTGTGTCCCACCATTCTTCTGATGCTACCACATTTCCTTCTGAATCCCTGCCCAACCCACTGTTTGTCCACAAAGACTTCCAGAAAACATACAGTATTTTCAACCCTCCAATCCTATTTCTTAACTGCCTCCTTTCATGCTTCAACCCAGTCTGAAGATAATATTTTTCTTGAATTATCTTGTATCCTCTAGCTGACATGATGCCCTTATGACAATTTTCTGCTCTAACTTGCTCAACACACAGATCACACAACAGTTGTGTATTGGCTTCTAACCAAAAGGCCTTGTCATGATTTATCTAGTTTATGTAAGAAATGACAAGATTTTGGACAATCAGGACAACACATTTGAAAATGTCAACACCCTACAATATCTACAATAAGAACAATCAATCATGGTACTGAAACATAACCTATTGAACAATCAACATATGTATTCATGGCTGCAATTCTACATTTTAGAGTCTTATACATTCATACTCAAACTTAATTCATGCATATCAGTACAAATTCAAGTCCCATGGCACATACAGGAGCAACCTCCCTATCTATACATCCTATAGAAACATCCATACAGGAGCCAAACAATTGAAATCCTACTAAACAAAACATCCATACTCAAACATTCCTACTGCCAATCCAGCACTGCACATAACATCAATACAAGCAACAGAATTGAGTCATATGGATTTAGGAATTCATACCTTGCTGCCTGGAAAAATAGTTTCAACGCCTTGAGCAACCTCTCCATCATTTGCACCCTCAAATTCATAGAAACCTTCATCGTTTGCCGGGCATCTTCCTCGACGTCAACTTCCAGATGCACCAGCACAAGGAGGTGCAGTGAACAAGGACCTTGTTGGTCCACGGCTGCTGGTACCCCTGCCGGATCCACCACCGGCCCCGCCACCACGTCCAGCGCCGCCCGCTTTCCTACCCACCGCGCCGCCACCTCTGCTCCCACCACGACCGCCTCCTCTGCTCCCAGCAGCACCGCCTCCTCTGCTCCCTCCAGCGCCGCCCCCCTGCTACCAGGACCGGCACCACCTCTGCTCCCCCCCGCGCCTCCACCTCTGCTTCCACCGCCGCCGGAACCTCTGGCCGCCACGGATCCACCACCGCCTGTGCTTCCTCCTACGCCATTGCGGGCCATGCGCAGGCCAAGGGAACGGCCGGTGCGGCCTGGAGCAACTCCGCGGAGGATGTCCGAGTAAGTGGCGATGTCCGCGTACTCCTCCGCCTGGGAGTTGAGGTCCAACGCCTGGAGCCCGGCTCGAGGACCTGGGCAGGACTCCGCCTGGAGCCCGGCTCGAGGACCTGGGCAGGACTCCGCCTGGGAGAAGAAGTCGATGGCGTTGCCGGCGAGCACCTCCTCCGGCTGGGATAAGTGATCGTTGCCGTGGGCGTCCATGACAGGATGTGCAGGAGAAGGTGGCGGTGCGAGTGTGGGAGATGGACGGCGGGGACGGTTGGAGGGAGATGGACGGCGGCGGCGACGAATTTGCGGAGGGAGTCGCGGTGGAGTAGTGCGGGGAGGAGGTGGCGGCGCGGGGGCATCCTGATCCGGATGTCGGGCGACGAGGGAGGGAGATGGACGGCGGCGAGGAAGGGAGAGAGATGGACGGCGGTGGCGAGGAGTTTGCGGAGGGAGTCGCGGTGGAGGAGTGCGGGAAGGAGGTGGCGGCGCGGGGGCGGCTTGATCCGGATCTCGGGCGGCGACGGAGGGAGATGGACGGCGGCGACGGATGGAGGGAGATGGACGGGGGCGACGAGGATTTTACGGAGGAACTCGCGGTGGAGGAGTGCGGGGATGAGGTGGCGGCGCCGGGAGTGCTCTGGATCTGGGGCGGCGCGGAGGAGAAGGGGAACGCGTGTGTGCGAGGGGGGGCGGGGTAGGGGGAGAGGTATCCGAGGAAAACGGGGTGCGAGATGGGTTTTAGTCCATTTTAGCTACCCTTCAGGGGCTAAATGATTAGTGGGAGGCTAAAGTTTAGCCCACCAAATTTAGCCCACCTGTTTGGGAAGCTTGGGGGCTAAAATGAGCTAAAGTGGGGGTGCTAAACTTTAGCCCCCCTCTCCCAAACACCCCCTTAACTAGTTATCCACGTTGATTTCCATATCAAGAGGATTTGATTTCTTGCTGACCTATCCAGTGTTATATCTGGTCTTCCTCTGTTTTCTAATTCCAACCAACCGAGGACTCCGAGAAAAGGGGTACATAAGGCAAACACCGCTTCGGCCACTCACGCATACACCCCATGTTGCAAATTACAAGGACTTCTCTACAATCCATGTCATAGCACCTTATTGTATGGTCCAAATCTGAAATGAAGAATATCAAGTGGCACTCTGGATGAACAGCAATCAGACTATAGTACTGCAATGTTGGATAAGAATTTTTTGTTCCAAGTAACTTTGACATCCTAACACTGTGCTTGAAGACCCAGTGGTCAGTAGCATAGTCCTCAAGAACAAAAACTGTTAGTTTGAAGTCATACACTTCGACCACATTCAGATAGTATAGTTTCCCTCGAGATTGTCCAATTAAACCATTGTAGTAGCCGCGCGGCACAGGGATGGTCCTCCGTACCTTTCCCTCAGTGTCAACCACCAGTACATCTTGATGCTCAAATGCAACCATATGGAGAAAGCCATTGAGAAATACAGTGCTCACATCATGGCACAATCTCGCTTTGTCACTCCATCTACTGTAGCTGTGAACCCACTCTCCGGTCACCGACGAGTAGATCTCCAGCCCATCGACTGCACCCGTCTCCACGAACTCGAAAACATGGAAGTGGGGAGAGACGGCCGGGTCAAATCCCAGCCGTGCGGAGCAGATGTTCCAAGACTGGTTGGATTGGGGCACCGCCGCCCATTGTTCGGTAGCCGGGTTGCAGATGACGTAGCGGAAGGGGCCTGCAGCCGTCCGGCTGCGGCAGAGGAGGCGGCCGTTGCAGCAGTCCAATATGTCGATGTCAGCGTAGCCCGGAAGGAAGGAGAGGGAGGGGCGGATCATAGGTTCGCCCCTCCCCGTGACGTTGGCGAAGTGGCGGGCCGACTCGGGGAAGGGGTCGGTGCTGACGCCATGTTTTAACACGCCTGGAAAGGCTGGCAGCACCGACTAAGGCTTGTCGGAGTCGGTGATCTGATAGGTCACGAGCTGGAATCGGCCCTTTGAGCTCCAATTGAAAATCTGCTGATTGTCTATACGTTGTTTTGGTGACGCACTTGGTGAAGAGTCATCTATGAGCTCTTGTCCTTGTTTCTGCCTCCAACATGTCGACATTGGGCCGACTACGACGTTGTTCGTTTCATTCAATATTGAGTTTA
>NC_028458.1:41385520-41459117 GCF_000263155.2 Setaria italica
CATTGCCACTAATCTCTCCGGCCTTGTATAGCCCATGCTTGGTTTTCCCCCAATTTGTTCGCGGAAAATGTGGCCCAGGCCCAGCTCGACTAGAATAAGCCCAAGCCCAGAAACCAGCCCCCACATTTCTGTTTTCACTGCGAGTCTGCGACCCACACGGGCAGCAGCCGGCGAAATGGAATCCGGCGAGGGCGGCGGCTGCCGTCTCCCGGAGGAGCTGGTGGTGGAGATCCTCCGCCGCCTCCCGTACAGGTCGCTCTGCCGCTCCAGGTGCGTCTGCAGGTCCTGGCGCGACCTCTCCTACCACCCCGACCACCGCAGCAGGCTGCCCCAGGACCTCGCCGGCCTCCTCTACACCAACCACGCCCCTAGCCACCTCCACGGCGACTTCGCCGTCCGGTTCGCGCCGGCCGGTTCGTCCCCTTTCCCCGGCCTCGGGTTCCTGCCGTGCGGCGCCCGCGCCCTGCCCCTGGACTGCTGCAACGGCCTCCTCCTCTGCCGCGGCGGCGGCGGCGGCGGATGTCACTACGTCTGCAACCCGGCTACTGGAAGATTTACCACGCTCCCTGTACCGGCGTCTGGATTCCAGGCGCTTGCCCTGGCTGCCTTCGAGCCCCACGGCGCGTCGCTTCGATTCCATGTGCTCAACTTTGCAAGAGCCGAGCCTGTGCAAAAGGTCTTCTTTGATGCCGATTTCGAAGAATCTGAAGATGATACTCTCTCGGACACCGATGGTGATGCCTATGGAGGCGGCGAATTGTGTGATTTGTGTGAGGAGAGCAGCAAGTTTTGTGTTAAAGGCCTTGAGGTATTCTCGTCAGAGACCGGCAAGTGGGTGCAGAGCCGCGTTTGCCGTGAGTCCCGTGTCAGGCTGGTTGAAGGAATGGGCAGTGTGTTCATCAGTGGCTATGTTAATTTGCTCACTCATGAGAGGAAGGTTCTTGCTGTCGATCCAGAAGGCTGGGCATGCCGTCTGATTTCCTTGCCTGTATCCAGCTTGTTTGGGTTGGTTGGGTGCCTCGGACACTCTCAGGGATTCCTGCAATATGCTGTACAAGAAGACTGCACCTGCACCATGATGCAGATTTGGACTCTGAAGGATTTCGAGAAGGGAGAGTGGATACTGAAGCACCGATTTGAGATTGAAGTGGCTCCGCAGACAAAGATACTGTTTGATTATGCTGGTAATGCCTTGTGCTCAGAAATTTTCTACGTAGTTGTGTTTCATCCTGAAAGGGATCTGGTGTTCCTCCCTATTGAAGGATACAAGATGCTCTCCTATAATTTGATCAACACCGAAGTAAAGGAGATATGCAAGTTGGAACCAGAAACAAGGCCTAGATTCCTAGTTTATGTGCCCTCATATGCAGATTTTGTGAATTGATAATTTTGATACGCTAATTCCCAGTGGCATTAAAGTGCACATCTGGGAATTATAGTGTGTGTTCTTTTAAGTCTGTAGAATATCATCGTTAATTTAAATGGATGTTTGGTCTGTTCATTTTCGTTTACATATTCTCCTTATTAACCGTTGTTCTTTATCAGTTGCAGCACTTAAAATTGATTTTGCTATTATGGAACAGAAGTGAACAAATATTTATCTCCGGTGCCTGTTTAAAATGTCATTTCACTGACTACCAGTTGGGAAGTATATAATTCATTACTCTGAGTCACAATGATATAGATGACCTATGACCAAAATATAAGCAGCTATACTGGTCCTTCTGTTTGGCAGGAATCATGCACGAGAAAAGCTTAACTAAACTTTTTCTAATAGTTTGTGCTTTTATACTAGTATTGACCAAGATATATTATGTTTTAACTACTACAAAGCCGTGTACTAAAAACTTATCTCCAAGAAAATCACGTGCTGAATTAGTCACTAAAAGTACTGAATTGGCACCGACTACTCCTGATTCACATTCAGTACTTAGTCCTACTCCTTAAGGTCACCCACCTAAATTCTAATCTGAGGACACACTGCAAGATTGTTGATCCCAGTTTCCAGCAGGGGCAATCATGTGTCTCCAAGTGATGATGTACTGTTACTTAGTAGTATTAAGCTTTAATCTATTGGAAAGCTTGATTGAGATACTAACTCGTTACATCTTGTATAGCAAGGGTTTCTGTTTGGCTTATAAGCACCATGCCAGGAAGCTGTACTTCCTAGCTCATTTCCTGATTCCTCTCTATAAGATGTTTACCACTGTTTTTTGTTACAGCATTTCAACGACTTATTATTTCCCCTGTGAGCATTAACTTTGGGTATTTTCACTAGATCCCTTAATGATGTCCAAGACTGCAAATTGACACTGATGTCATTTGAGTTTACAAGGAATTGGTCAAATCATCCATCTATGCAAACACAACTGCATTTGTTAGGATTTTGTGCTAAGCATCTTGCAGGTGACTTGGGCACATACTCTTAAGCAATAGGATTGTGGTGAGAGGATTAAGAAAACGCATAGTGCTCAACAAATTTGTGTTCCGACTACCTCAACATGAGGAAAGACTTGCTGCATCATCTGTGAAATGGAAAATATGGAAAGTAGAAAAATGGAAAGAAAGCATATGTGGTATGAACCATCTTTCAGGAGACTTGCCACTGCAACTCAGGATAATAGAGTAAACTAAACCAGTGTCAATGCTGTGAACTTGCTAGTCCAACATATGGAAATTTTAGTACCAGAATCATTAGAATCCCAACTATCTTTTTCATTCTGATGTTGGATCATTGATCTTGCGTGAACCATGAAAATTGCAGAGTTGCATTGGAAACATGATATTGTAGTGCATAGAAGGAAAACATGATATTTATAAAGTACATTCTTTTTTCTTGATCTGTAGCCAGGTTCCTTTCAAGATTGATAAAAAATTGTTATTAGAAAGCTCTGCTATTAAAATTCAAGAAAAAGAAAAGAGTGTACTGCATAGAACTTTGTTGTTAGAAAGCTATCTTTTCTTTCGAAGAATCATGTTGCTGAATATACTCCATATCGAATAGAAAGAAAGAAGGATAAACTATGTTATGTGGTTATTTCCTTATTACCTTTGCCTCCAAACCTTAATTTATTTTCCCAGATTTATTTGCTTTTAATCCACGGTGGAAATGGTATGTGATTTCAATATTATTCTGCCATGGATCTCACATCAGATCAAATTGGCATGGACGACCTATTTTTACCTTACGATTACCGCTACTCAATCCACAGCCGGCCGCCACCTCTCACCACCTATATAGTCTCTCCCCCCAGCCCCAACCATTTCTCCCGATCTCTTGGTCCATAGCAGATTGATCTCAACACTGCCATGGAGGGCCCCGACTCCAAGAAGAAGCGCAGCCCCGCCGTCACCGGCGCCGCAGCCGGCGGCGGCAGCGGCCTCACCGAAGGCCTCATCGTGGACATCCTCTCTCGCATCCCCGTCAAGTCGATCTGCCGCTTCAAGTGCGTCTGCCCGTCGTGGCGCAGCCTCATCTCCCACCCCGACAGCCGCAAGAAGCTGCCCCAGACCCTCGCCCGCTTCTTCTACTTCGACGAGTTCGATTCCTGCGTGTTCGTCAGCCTGGCCTAGCCGCCGCCGCCGAGGAGGAACGGGCGGCTGCGCCCTCCCTCGCTCTGCGATTTCGCCTTCCTGCCCGCGAACACAGGCGGCGGGCCGCTGGACTGCTGCAACGGGCTCGTCCTCCTGAACTCCCGGAGCTCCGAGCAGCGCGCGTCCTACGTCGTCTGCAACCCGGCCACCGAGAAGTGGACCACCGTGCCGCCGGTGCCGGAGCCAACCCAGGCCGGCAAGATCTGCGTTTCCAGCATCCTGTGCTTCGATCCGGCCGTCTGGCCGCACTTCCATGTGGTCCGATTGCTTGAGGCAGACGAAGACGATGGGTTTACCGAAGAAATCCTGTTCGAGGGGTTTGAGATCTACTCTGAAACAGGTGGCTGGGTTTTCCATCCTCACAACAGCGGATGGTCTCCTCAGAGCCACCGGAGCAGGAGAACCTATTTCAATGGCTTTCTGCATTTCATCACTCGCGATGAACGCGCTGTCGCTGCACTGGACATGAAAGGGCAGACACGGAGAACCATTCCTGTTCCGCGAAGCAAAGATGTTGAGCTCATTGGGCATTCTCAAGGGCGCTTGTTCTATGCGGACAGGGATGATCGGAAATTGAGTATAGATCAAGATTATAGGAAATTGAGTAACAATGACCGGAAATTCATTGAAGATAGATTTGAAAAGAGACTATTACTATCGGCGGTTGGAGGTAGACTGCTTTTGATCAATTCGGTTCTATCCAATTTACCAATGTTTATGATGTCCTTTTTTAAGGTTCCGAAGGGAATTCTCAACAAAATGGATTATTATGATCAACAAAATGGATTATTATGATCAAGATTTTTTTTGGCAAAATGATCAACATAAGAAGAAGTACAGAGTAGTTAAATGGAAAATTTTGTGCCAACCAAAAGAACAAGGTGGATTGGGCATACAAAATCTAGAACTACAAAATAAATGCCTACTTAGGGCCTGTTTGGCATGGCTCCACTCCAAAACTCCAGCAACTCCACCAAAAAATCCAGCCAAACACCTCAACTCCAAAACTCCATGGAGTAGCCAACTCCATGGAGCTGTAGTGCAAATAGAGGTGGAGTTTTGGAGCACCTCTTTTGCTGCTCCAAAACTCTCTATTTCGAACCTCCTCGTGGAGTTGGTGGGTAATTACCCACCAATGCCACTGGTTACACAAAAAAATGTTTCATTCTATTTCCCCACCCCTGTCGCCTACCGCCGCCCCGCCGCCGTCGCCGGCCCCGTGGCCACCTCCCCGCCGCCCGTCACCGGGGCGCCCCCGTCGCCGCCGTCGCCGAGCTCCGCCTGCCGCCTCCTCGCCGCCCGTCGCTGTCCCGCCTCCGTCGCCGCCCCGGCCCCGTGGCCACCCAGCCCGCCGCCGGCCGGCCCCGTCGCCGCTCCGCCCCGCCGCCCGTCGCCGCCTTGCCCCCGTCGTCGCCCCGCCCTCGTCGCCGACCCCGTGGCCGCCTCCTTGCCGCCCATCGCCGCCCCGCCCCCGTCGCCGTCGTCATCGAGCCCCGCCTGCCACCTCCTCACCGCCCGTCACCGCCGAATCGGGCGGAATTCGAGGGGAAGGGGGAGTAATGGGTCGCCGGGGGCCAAGAGCAGCGGCGGCAACCACGAGTGCTCCTTCAAGATCCTCCTCATCGGGGACTCGGGCGTCGGCAAGAGCAGCCTCCTCGTCAGCTTCGTCGCCGCCTCCCAGCTCGATGACGACATCGCCCCGACAATCGTAGCAGTGGTCCGGCACTAGGATTTCCGGGCGGACGAAGCTAGCTACCTGCGGAGGCAGGAATCAAGGCGGCGTCCGTGCGTGATGCGTCAGTCTCTCTCTCACCGAGCAAAACGTGGCAGGAGAAGAAGATGGGATAGAGAGGATGACAAGAGGGGCCTGAATTGGGGGCAACAATGGCAATCCACACTGAAATCGATCTTTTTTGGAGTTGAGAGCACCCATCTAGCCAAACATCCCATTTTTGTTCTGGAGTTCTAGAGTGGAGCTGGCTCCACCTGGAGTTCTGGAGTGGAGCAGCTCTACTCGGAGTTGGAGCCATGCCAAACAGGGCCTTAGTAAGTGGCTATTTAAATTGTGTAATGAGGATGGGACTTGGCAAGAATTATTAAGAAATAAATATCTAAAGAACAAGATGTTAGATGTTAGGTCAGGTTATAAAGAAACCAGGAGACTCACATTTTTTGATGAGCTTTATGAGTGTGAAAGATCAGTTCCTTAGCCTGGGAAGATTTAAGTTGCAGGAAGGATCAGTTCTGGAAAGATATATGACTCGGTAACCAGACGTTGAGCTCCCAGTATCCATCTTTGTATAACATCGTTCGTAAAAGATATGCTACACAACACCTTTAAATATCTGTTTCTGGAGATCGTTAGTGGGTGATAAACTACAAGACTGGCATAATCTTGTAGCAAGACTCTTAAATATAAATTTACAGGAGGGTAGAGACACCTTTAGTTGGTCACTTCATGCTAACGGGCGCTTCTTAGTGCGTTCCATGTATATGCACTTGATTAATAGTGGGGTAAAAGTCACATGAGAAATTTGACGTGCTAAGCTACTTCTAAAGATTAAAATCTTTACGTGGTACTTAAAAAAGGGGTAGTGCTTATAAAAGATAATCTAGCTAGGAGAAATTGGAACGGTAGTAAGATTTGTAGCTTTTGTTGCTCCGAAAAGACTATCCAACATCTTTTTTTTTGAGTGTGTTTATGCTAGATTCCTATGGTGGGCGGTCTATATCGTTTTTGGATTTGATCCACCTTTGAACTTTGATGACTTATTCAATCAAGGGTTAAAACAAAGAGGGCAAAAACCAAACCTACACTTATTAACAGCGGCAACAGCTTTATGTTGGGCAATTTGGTTAACAAGGAATGATGTTTTTGACAAGTGCCAACCAAAATTTTTTATGCAGGTTCTATTCAGGGGAATGTACTGGTTTCGATAGTGGGCACAGTTGCAGCACAATGAGGAGATGATAATCCAAGCATGTCGAACCTTGAAGACATCAGCCCTTAACTTCTTTGTCTCCTATGGATGGCTGTTTAGTTTGCGAATTGGTGTTTGATACTTTGTGTGTGTTTGTTAAACCAATTGCTTTGGCATGGGTAGTGTTGAGCTACTAAGTGTAATAATAAAAGGGGTTGAAGCCGGAACTTTTTCCATTATCTAGAAAAGGGATGATCGGAGCACCCACATGCTATCAATTAATCTATGTGTTGGAGGGCCATGGCAGGTGGACTTTGAAGCACTGCGTTAACACTTCACGACTGTTTGCTGATGCGGACGAGTATTCGCAGTCTGGGCTCTTGGTGGGAGTAGCCGGCATCCATCCCCACTGCAATTCGATCTTCCTGTTTGATTCGTTGCAGGGAAGGTTGATGTTCTATAATATGGATAGCAGGAGTGCTCGTGTCACCCGCAGTGTCTCAGAAACCTGTTTGTGGTCATTTGTACCGTATGTTCCTCTCTACTTGGAGACGCCAGCACTGGAAAATGGCAACTAGATGCCATTACATTTGGATGCTCCAGGATGTCCACAAGTGTCCCTTTTTGCCGATGCATTTAGAGGTTAGAAGGATATGATGAGCTGACCATCTAGCTATTCTGCAGTGAATTGTCCTATCACACAACTGAATTTGGTATGCTTTAATTTTGTTTTAACCAGTAGATGCATATCTCCCTTAAAGGGAGACCAAACCACCTAGCTATTTGCTTTCTGTAACAATATTCGCTAAGTGCATGAGGAAATCATGCAAACTGTGTTTCAGAGTGTGTGGTTACTTCAGTAGTCCTGTAATATCTTCAGTGTGTTTGAAGAAACCGGATGCGCTTGTTTCTTGCTCTATTTCCTGATTATTATATCGATCCAGAGGGTTAGTTCTTTTTGTGTGGCCATCCAATCTTCCACCAACTTGTTTATATGGGATCCTGTGATCATAGCTAATATTTAATCTACTTACAACTTTCTTCCCTCATGGATTTCCTCTTATGTTTGTAAACCCTTTCATCTATTTTGTTCTACTATATAAAGTATATATGTAAGAAATTAATGCTACTTTATGCTATAACTACTAGAAAATCCTACTCAAAATAGCAAAATAAAAGCCAAGTACTAAAAAGTCTACCAGGTTTCCTTCTTGCACTAGTCACTTAATTATATTACTGTCAGCTTGAACTGAATTTAGATATATACACATGAAGATTGTTACAAATTTTGACTTGAGTGAAATGCACTTATGCATTCCGGCATTCTTATATGGGTCCATAAACTCTTAAAATGATGATCTAGTCCCTTCAACTTTTTTCAAGTGGTTCACCTCCAGGAGCCACTAGACCCAGATGACTTTATTGCTACACCTCCTGGAATCACATTCAATACTTAAGTCTGCTCCTTAAAAGCCATTCACCTAAATTTTAGTCTGATTACATACTGCAAGATTTCTGTATATCACATAATCTTACTCCAGTCGATGTCAATCCCAGTGTAAGCTTGCTTGTGTCTCTTAAGGGATGACTGATTGTCACCCAGTAGTATTGAGCCTTGGTGTATTGGGAAATGTATGTAGTCCCCTTAATTACTATTCACTCATTTATATCTTAGCGTCGTTGTGAATTACACTAAAGTATTGTTGACCAAATGAGAAAAATTTTGGAACAGAACAATTATGATCTTTCATTCATGAAATTGCCCTGGAGAAACTGAGAAAGATGGGACTTGTAGTGACCGGGGCTGCTTTCATATGCTTAATTAATGGAAAATGGAAATTGTTTCTCAATCCAATATATAGTAATATCGGACAAATATAAACCATCTTGAACTTAAAATAAAAACGTATAGACTAAGAATATAACTAGCTCTACTAGTCAGCGCTCATTCTGGTCTTGGTAGAAAAGGGGAGCAAAATAGCTCCTGGAGAATCCAATTTCGTGAATGCTGTCTCTCTGATCAATACAAAATTGAGTTGGCATCTTGATATGGTAGCGAATGGAAAGAGATGTGCAGAGAGCGTACCTTGTGTATGGACATCTGGTAAGATCGCCTACTGCAACATCTGCGAGAGACATGCCAAATGTCCCGATGCATCCGAAGCCTATACTCTGCGCCCAACCTAGGCTTTACAAAAAGTCAACAGCTAAATTAGCAGATATTGGGCATTTTCGAAGCATTTGTAGATTGGAAAGCTACTCAAAATCTAGCATACGCCATACCAGACATATAGAAGTGCGGTGATATATATAGTCATGTTGTTTTCTTCTGAGGTGAGATATCATTATAACAACTACGCATCCATTGTTAAGTCTATATGGTTCTGTTCAGAGATGGTCGATCGGCACATGAAGGTTATGCTTTAAGTGTACAACTACTATTAGTTGAATGCGGTAGGAAATAAATTTATGTAACTTGTCACAGCGGATCTTTGTGCATTTTGATTATGGGTTAAATACTTTGTGAACATAGGAGCAGCTGCCCACCCGCACTCTCAGCCATCTTATGGGTTAAATCCACTATTCGGATACCGTGTAGCTTCCACCACTCTAAGCTATCCACCCTATGTTAACTGTGTTTCAGAGAGCGTGGTTACTTCAGTAGTTCTGTAAGTTCATTCATCTTATTTGAAGAAACCGGATGTGCTTGTTTCTTGCTTTATTTACTGATTTGTATATTGATCCAGAGGATTAGTCCTTATGTGTGGCAATCTCCCACCAATTCTTTTAGTTGGTTGGCTTCGTTTCCCTGTGATCACTGCTAACATATAATCTACTTATAACTTTCTTGGCTCATGGATTTTCTTTGCTCCTAAGTTTAGTTGGTAGGCTTTGTTTCCATGTGAACTTCTGCTATCTAAAAAGAGGCTGCATATTGGCAGCTTAACTTTTTTTTTTCTATTTGAGTTGGCACTTATGCCTGTTAAGTTCAGAAGGAATTCGCCAATTCGCCGAGCTATGCTGCAGTGTGTTATTGCTAACACAACTGAATTTATTAGGCTTTCGTGGTAAGTGGTGGATGCATGCCTTTTTTTCTCTTTCTGATATAACATTTGCTAAGCATGGCGTCCATATAATCAGAGCTGGAAAATTTTGATCACGCGCATGCTAAAATAATACCGTATATTTTCTAAACAGAGTGATTGGCTTCTCTTTCAACCGTGTGTCTCCACAAGTGCAATGATAATCAGCATTGAGGAATAATGAAAATAAAATGTTTGCATTTGGTTATGCCGTGATATGCAGATATCCGTGTTGATATTTGTTCCGGCCAAGCTTTTTTCCCCTTTTGTATTGGAGTACATTAGGAGTTCATTAATGGAGACACGTTACTGTGCTCCCGTTTTCTACTTCCATTGGTTAAAAAAAGTTGAATGCTGCTGTTCGGTTTCTGTAGCAGTTTAAGGAGTAACCTTTTCCTTTGTCCTGCTTGGATTATTTTTATTTTATTTCTGTTGTTGCTTTCGGCTGGTTCTGAGGTATGGTAATTTTTTGATATGCTGTCCATGTGCAAAGTGACATTCGTTTTTTTTATCGAAGCTTTCGTTTTTGTGCTTATATTCCAGAGTCAATCCTTGATAGGCCCACACAAACCCCGCTCCATACTACAAAATAAAGTATTCATATCTTGAAACTTATATTACTTGTCGGTAATGTTTTGTCGAATGATGTGTTTCATTGACCAAATGAGAAAATAAATCTGAAAGAACTATTATCATCTGGTACTCATGAAATCGCCCTGGAGAAAGATGGGACTTGTAGTGACTGGACTGCTGCATTCAACTTCTTAATTAATTGAAAATGGAAATTAGGACAAGCATAAACCATCTTTGATCTCGAAATCAAAACGGATAGACTAAGAATAGAACTCGATAGAATAGTCCAACACATGAAACATGTAATCCATGTACTGGTCTACTGGATCTGGATGCCTGGTTGGCACTCATTCTGGTCTTGTGGAAGAGGCGAACAACATATCTCCGTGAGAGTCCACTGTGAATGTTGTGTCTCTGATTAATACAAAATTCAAATCCAGTTGGCATCTCCATATGGTAGCGAATAGAAACAGATGAGCAGAGAACGGATCTTATACATAGACATCTGGTAAGATCGCCTACTGCAACATCTGCGAGAGACATGCCAAGTGTCCCGATGCATCCGAAGCCTACTCTGCCCACCCTAGGCATTAAAAATTCAGCAGCTAAAGTAGCAGACATTGGGCAGCTTCTAAGCATTTGCGTTTGTATATTGGAAAACTACACACATCTAGCATACGCCATACCAATACATATAGAAGTGCACTGATATATAAAGCCATGAGGTGCGATATCAACTAGCCATCCACTGTTAAATCTTCATTGTAAATGGTTCTATTCGGTGATGGTCTATCGGCACTTGAAGTTTAAGCTTTAAGTGTGCAGCTACCATTAGTTGAAATGCTGAATGCATGGCAGGAAATAAAATTGCTACCTTGTCACAGTGGATCTCTGTACCTTTGATTCTGCTCACTATTCGGATACAGTGTAGCATAAATACATTTGGCAACCCTTTGCGTACTGTCCACATAATGCTGATATGAACGCCTCGAAAGATGGCTAATTATTAAACTGTGATCATATTTGCCATAACTCCAGTATAATAATCTACGATTGTGCTTTAGTTTATTATCTTTCTATAAGGACAAAGATGTCCTATTAAGCTTATAATTAATAATTTTTTTTCATTAATGAAAGCCATGGATTGTTCCCCGTGATCTTCAGCTTCAGTTTGCAACCAGTTCTTGCCTCCAACAACATGATGTGAAGGTGTTTCTCAGGCTCCAACAACATAACCGGTTTGTAGCTAAATCTGTTGTTGTGTTTCTTGATGTATCATGCATCAAACCCAGTTGTTGCCACAAACCGGTTGTGGTGCCGCCCCAAGGAAGCACACCCAGTGCGAACCACCAACCGTTTGTGATCGATAGCATCACAACTAGTTCATGGCCACTGAATGATTGATCATGGTTTCAGCCAATGGACCGGTTATGATTCTACGATCACAGCCAGTTCTTCATTGGCAACCGAGAGCGATGCGCCAGTTTAATACTCAATTCTCTAGCAGCGGCGTTTGGATTTTGGAACCCTAGTCCTCAGTATTATACAAACATGAACTGAACCCTACAAATTCCTAGAAAAAATCCTTTTCTTCCAAGCAATCCGTAGAAAATTATGCACTCATGGTTGACATATTATTACTACTTTTTTCAAAAATAAGACATATTATTACTACTTGAAACTGAAATTATTATGCTGTTGAATATTGAGAAGGCAGAACCACAGCCAAGTTTGCTACAAAAGTCAGGGTAGGAGATACTGAGCAATTTCTAAGCATTGGGTTTGTGGATTTTGGAAAGCTACAAACATCTAGCAGCATACGGCATTCGCCAATACTGCATACGGAGTACATATATATAGACTAGTCATGTATTTCGGAGGTGAGATATCTTTAAGAGTGCTGCCTACCCTATTTGCTATCAGCATATCCCGGTGCAAGAGGTGATGCAAAATATGCCATGTCAAATTAAAAACTTCCCCTGCAAATATCTTGGGCTACCTTTAAGCTTGAGAAGACTCAAAAGAGTAGAGATTCAGCCTCTCATAGACAAAATTGCTGCAAGACTGCCTGCATGGAAAGGGAAGCTGCTGGACAAGGCTGGAAGGGCAAGTTTGGTTAGGTCTGTCCTCACTGCCATACCAATTTACTTCCTAACAGTTTTTTCACTGAAGAAATGGGCTGTCAAGAGGATAGATAAAATTAGGAGGAGCTTTTTATGGAAGGGTTCTGAGAGTGCCAATGGAGGTCATTGATTGGTCACTTGGAAGAAGGATTTGCTACCAAAGAAATTGGGGGGCCTGGGAATTCTAAATCTTGAGCTGTTTGGGAGAGCTTTGAGATTAAGGTGGTTATGGTTTGAATGGACTGATCCTCAAAGGCCATGGGTTGGAACTGCTATTCCATGTGACAAAATTGACAGGCAGTTGTTCAGGGTTAGCACTGTGGTATGTGTTGGAAATGGAACTAAATCTAAATTCTGGCAAAGTAGCTGGCTGGCAGGAAAGGCCCCTATGGACTTTGCTCCAAATCTATATAAGCTAGCTTGGAGGAAACAGAGAACAGTTCAAAAAGAGTTAACTAATCACAATTGGACTAGAGGCTTATGGCGTATGACCACTGTTCAAGAGATGTCTGAATTTGTTGTTTTATGGGATCTGGTGCAAAATGTTCAGCTTTCTGATCAGGATGATTCAATCTCGTGGAAATGGACAGCAAACGGTTAGTACACTGCCAAATCGGCTTATCTAGCTCAGTTGCAGGGTACTGTCTCAGTGGTTCAGGGAGATAACATATGGTGAGCTTATGCTGAAGGGAAGTTGAAATTCTTTGCCTGGCTTTTGCTTCAATCGAAACTCCTGACTGCTGACAATCTTCTGGCCAGAAGTTGGCCTTGTTCTGAAACATGTGTGCTCCGTGATCAGGAGCCTGAAAATGCTACTTATATATGCTTACAATGCTCTTATGCTAAGCAAGTGATGTCAAACTGGATGGGGTCGCCTCCTGATTTCACGGCAGGAAATGATGGGACATTCAGGAGTGGTGGGATTCAATTTTGAAGCCTCTAAAAGGGAAGCATCGTTGATCGGTGGCAGCAGTAATCATGTACACTACGTGGAACATATGGAAAGAAAGGAATCGACGAATTTTCGACAGCAATTTCATGACAGTTGTTCAGCTTGTTCATCTCATTCAGAACGACATCCTCCTAAGATGAACAGTTTGTGGCACACCTTTCATCCGAGAAGATCCTATTGTATCATAATGCCTTCAGTTAGCTTTTGTTTGTGTATGAGAATGAGCGTTCTTTCTTTTATGTGATATTCTTGTAATGCTAAACTTTAAACTTCTCCTCTTAAATGAATAGGTAGAGCTCCTGCCAATATTTTCAAAAAAAAGGTGAGATATCAACTAGCCATGCATTGTTATATCTTTATTGTATATGATTCTGTTCAGTGATGGCTGATCGGCACATGAAGGTTAAGCTTTAAGAGAAAACTACCACTGCTAGAAAAATGACCTCTCGTCCCGAGACTTAGTACCGGTTACTTTTCGGGTCCAAATTTAGGATTCTACGAAGGCCTTTTAGTACTGGATGGGGTTCCCACCCGGTACTAAAGGCTTTAATATCAGGTGGAGGCTCCACCCGGTACTAAAGGGGGGCATTTAGTACCGGGTGGGAACTTCACCCGGTACTAAATCTCCCGTGCGGACCCCTCCTCCCGCGCGCTGCCTCCCTCCTCCTCCTCTCAGTCCTTATCCCTCTTCCCTCCTCCTCCTCTCAGTCCTTATCCCTCTTCCCTCCTCCTCCTCCTCTCAGTCCTTATCCCTCTTCCCTCCTCCTCCTCCTCCCACACGCGTCTGCCTCTCTATCTCTCACTCTTATCTCTCTCCCTCCTCTATCCTCTATCTCTCTCCCTCCACGCTCCTCGATCTGTGCCTCCCCTCCCCTCCCCCCTCCGCTCGCCCCTCACTGGCGGTGAGGAGTGGCGGGCGGCGACGGAGCATCGGGGCGGAGGCGGAGTGGCAGGGCTGGGCGGCTGGCAGGCGGAGGGTGGTGATGGTGGGGCGGGTGGAGGCAGAGGGGCGGCCGGAGGGATGGTTGGCGGAGGCAGAGGGGTGGCGGGGAGGGAGGATTTTTTTAATTTTTTAACACCCTTTAGTACCGGTTATTTCAACCCGTACTAAAGGAACCCCCTCTAATATCGAATTGCTAGTACCGGTTGCACAACCGGTACCAGAGAGGTACTAGAGCCGCTTTCCCTATGCATGTCGGGAAATAAAATTATGTACCTTATCACAGTGGATCTTTATTGTACAATTGATTCTATCCACTATTCGGATACCTTAGCTTGTAGCATAAACGCATCCGAGAGGACCCTTGCGTAAAGCCTTGAAATATGACTGATCATATTTGCAATAATCCAAAATATTTACTCTACCTTATTTATTAGATATCCTTTTTTTCAACCATTCTAAAATTTCTCTTATTTAATTATTATCATCCCCTTCGAGTTTGCAATTATATTAACAATGTTCTTTTATTGAGAAAACTATGGATGGTTCTCGCGCTCTTAGCTTCACTTATTAGCAACAATATGCAGTCATGAATCCGATAAAACCCTTTGAGTTCCTTGTAAAGAATGAAATGCATGAATCTTTGAACCAGTTCCCTGCAATGTCTTATAATCTGTTTAGGAGAACTCCATCTCCAAAAATTTTTAATAATAGAGCTCGTTAACTAAAATATTTACTCCATTCATCCCAAATTACTATTCATTTTATTTTTTCTAGATGCATAGTTTTTAATATGAACTTAGATATATATTATATCCACAAATATTGTACAAATTATATATTTAAAAAAGTTAAAACGAATATGTGATGGAGGGAGTATTAATTTTTAAGTGACTCCTTAGCATTAAGTCAACCATATTAATTCCCTGGATCATCTATCTTGCACATCCCATCAATCAATATTGTAATGAGTCATGACCCCTAGTAATGAGTTAAAATTGTATTAAGTTTTTTTCCATAACATTGGATTCCAATATTAAACTATTACCGAACAAAGAAAAAATATGAAAGCTCGAAGATTGCGAGACCTGACTGGCACTGGAACTGTGGTCGTTCGCCCGAGTCTATCCGGAGTTTATTGGTCACGTGGATACGCATGGCACGCGCGTCGACCGACGCAGGGTCCAAGGTTCGGCGTACGTGGCAGCCGCGTCCTTGCCTCGCACGCACCGTCGTGGCACCGCACGCATATGTGTTGGGCGCCGGATCGAGCCCAGAACATGGACCACTGGCCTGGCGGACACGGCGGTGAATCGTCGGCAGCCAACCGCCTGCGTTATTGTAGCTAGTACGTACGTGCTGGCAGGCAACAAACAGCTGCGCAGAGCGCGTGCACTGCAAACTGCAGCAAACCGTCCGTACGCAGCACGCGGTGGCCGTCTCGCCGCCGTCGCCGTGTCGCCGTGTCCTAGTTACACCGCGGCCAGTGTCCCAGTGCGTGCCACCCACGCGCCCATGCATGCGCCTCACCTGGCCGGATACCGGAGCTGGAGGCTGGAGCACACGGGTCAGGATTGCATGCATGCACTGTTCGAAGGCAACGCTTATCCGGTGGTGCGTCCTCCAAGCCCGGCCGCCTGAACGGTCGTCGTGTATATAAACAGCTGACCGTACGTTGCCACTTCAAAATAATTAGAGAGCACTTCGAATTAATTAACTTCGAAGCTTTAGCTAGGAAATCTTAAAGCAGTGATCGATCGTAGCAAACAGTCAATCAATGGCGCCGGCGGCTCACCGCGACGGCGGCGCGCCGGAGACGGAGCGGAGGGTCTTCCACTTCGGCAAGGGCCGGAGCGACGGCAACAAGGCCATGAAGGACCTGGTACGTGCATTTTAGTGCTTACTAGCAGCAGTTTCCTCTCAAAAAAAAAAAAAGAAGAAGAAGCAGTTAGCATCGTGAAAGACTTCCACCGACGAATGCAATGTTGATCGCCATGCCATGCCGCGCGCGCAGCTGGGCGGGAAGGGCGCGAACCTGGCGGAGATGGCGCGCATCGGGCTATCGGTGCCGCCGGGGTTCACCGTGTCCACGGAGGCGTGCCGCCAGTACCAGCAGCAGCTCGGCGGCGGCGGCGGGGCCGCCATGCCGCCGGGGCTCTGGGACGAGGTCCTGGACGCGCTGCGCTGCGTGGAGCGCGACATGGGCGCCGGCCTCGGCGACCCGCGCCGCCCGCTGCTCCTGTCCGTGCGCTCCGGGGCCGCCGTCTCCATGCCAGGCATGATGGACACCGTGCTCAACCTCGGACTCAACGACGGCGTCGTCGACGGCCTCGCGGAGCGCAGCGGCCGGCGATTCGCCTTCGACTCCTACCGCCGCTTTCTTGACATGTTCGGCAACGTGGTAAGTACAGTATATTATCGGTATATACGAGACTTGCTTGTTCTTCTAAGAAATTCAAATTCTGTCCTGAAAAATAATTCATATTTTAAGATGTACAGTAATGTGTAGTTTTTATCTTTTTTTTAATTCAAGTTGGTACGGATTCGCGTGTATTCCTTCTTTGTGATTCGAAATATTTCGTCGTGTATTCGTAGTTGGTATTTGGGCCTAGATTTAGCTGCCCCTATGGGCCGAAGCAAGGAAATAAGCCCATTCCTTGCCGCTTCCATCTTTTTTTTGCCTCTGCTTTCTCCTCCCGTCCGCTAGGTGTCGCTGAGGCTTGCAATGCGAGCCGCCGGCTGCAACGCGGCGCCAGCGACTACTCACGCTGGTGGAGCGGCCCTCAGTCTCGTCCATGGACGCTGAATTTCAGCGTGGCGTGGACGGCGATGCTGCGCCGCGCCGTGAATTGGGGGCACGAGACTTCTCGGGGCCCGGCGCCGGTTGGTACGATACTCTCTGCTTTCGTCAGGGCTGATTGCACTTGTAACTCGGGGATCAGATCCATTTTTGGGTCCCAACTCCCAAGTATTCTTCAAGTTAGAATTTCCATTTAGAATCGTGTACACTCTACGAATATTCTGCTGAAACATAAATAAGTATTGAGTGCCATATTGATTTGAAGCCTAAATTTTCAATGAATTATTTGATTTCATATTCGGGATTTGGTTTTACTCTAAATTATATTATGATCTTAGACATGAGGTCAGCTTCAAAGTTTAATCTCATTTTCTAACTCATACTTTAATTCTTATAATCAAACTGAATGTTGGTTTGGAATTTCTGTTTTATTGTATCAAGTTGCCAATCTGAGCTGGGTTATTGTCTTCAATCAAACCACAATTTCAGTTCAAACTTTGAAACCGCATAGAATTTCAGCAATTTGGAACATTTAGGGTAGACAATTAGAATTTCACTTTGAGTCTTTAATTGAAATTATTTCATTCAGCAAAGGCCTTCAGATATTCTAAAATTTTCAAACAAACCCTATTCTGTGTATTCTAAAATGTTCATTTTGAGGAATGCAATACTGTTATTTTAAGTGTCTTCCAAAATGCTTCGTAAGACCCCATGTTGCATTGCATATAACGAAAATGCTCTAAAAGTTTCTTGGTATCAGAAGCTGTGTAATGAAAATGATCCTGTGACCATGACCAAGTGAGTATTGGTGCTGGATATATTTCATAAAACAGTGCGAAAATAGCAATTATCTTGAAAGATGATATTTGGTGTCTGTTGAGAAACTTTGTCTTTACAGATTAGTTCGTTTTCTTTTTGCTTCATATGTTTGCTGAAATACTTCATAAGCTATGTGAAGAAAGATGATATTCCCAGTCGCGTTGATTTCATTGTTTATAAGGTATATGATTTTGTCAGGTTATGGGAATACCTCATGAGCTATTCGAAGAAAAACTAGAAGCCATGAAAGTTGCCAAAGGGTTGCGAAACGATACTGAGTTGAATGTCAAAGATCTGGAAGACCTGGTAGCTGAATATAAGAATGTTTATGTGGTGACCAAAGGTGAACAGTTTCCCTCAGGTATGTGTATCCATGTAGCCACATTTATTACAAAATATTAATTCATTATCTGTTATGAGTTGGGGTGGCAATGTTATAATTTGAAAGTAGATCTGGATATTTCTTCGTTTTCATCTTTGTTGCATATTTGTAGATCCAAAGAGGCAGTTGCATTTGGCAATCTTGGCTGTTTTTGATTCATGGGACAGTACTAGGGCAAAAAAGTACAGAAGCATTAATCGGATTACTGGATTGAAGGGCACCGCTGTGAATGTTCAGTGCATGGTATTTGGCAACATGGGTAGCACATCAGGCACTGGTGTTCTCTTTACTAGGAACCCTAGTACCGGAGAGAAAAAACTTTATGGCGAGTTCCTTGTCAATGCTCAGGTAGTATTATGATTTGGTGTTTAGTATCTAAGGTTCCATAAGGCATAATATTTCGTTCCACTCACCATATTTATTGCCTGGATTCAATTTATACTGATTTTGGAAGACTTACAGATTACTTTCTTTTGTAGGGTGAGGATGTGGTTTCTGGAAATAGAACTCCACAAGAACTTGATGCGATGAAGGAGTGCATGCCAGAGCCTTATGCAGAACTTGTCGAGAACTGCAAAATCTTGGAAAAACATTACAAAGAAATGATGGTGGAGTATACTGTCCAATTATCAAGCTTTCTCTTTCTATGTTAGTAACTTAGTATTGGGTCTTCTATGTGTCTGTGCCTACAGATTGAGTACAATCTAAAATTTCTGTTCAAAAGGATTTTCCTTTCTTCATGCTGGAATAAATTAATCAGAAGTTGTTTTGAAAAATTGACCTATTTTTGAATGCCTTCATTTCCAACTGATGGAAAGGTCTGTGACTGATAGTATGTTTTTTAAAACAATGGCATCTTGGTAGATTATAAATTTAAAAATCAACTATTTGTCATGTTGAACATGGATGTTGATAGGCATAGTTAGTGTTAGTAATTATTGTTCCACGGTGGTGTTTACTGCTGGCCCTCAAATCAACTGTCATCTAATGAGACTACAACTATGTTTTGGGCTTAACCACCTAGTTCAATGCAATGCAGGACATTGAGTTCACTGTTCAAGAAAACAGACTTTGGATGCTTCAGTGCAGAACAGGTAAGCGTACTGGCAAAGGTGCTGTAAAGATTGCTGTGGACATGGTCAATGAGGGCCTGATTGACCATCGCTCGGCAATTAAGATGGTGGAACCACGGCACTTGGACCAGCTTCTTCATCCTCAGGTATTATTTGAGTGATGAGCACCACATTTGTGTTGTATTATATACTTTGTTGGCAATTATTTTACTCAAAGGAAAATGTAGCAAAGTGCATTTCTACTACATTAAAGAAACTAATGGGTCTAAATATTTATTAAGATACAACTGTATACGAATACTGCATTTGAAACTTGTCAGGATAGAAATAGAACTCCCCTTTTAATCTTTTTCACATGTAACATGTAGTTACTGGCATATTTTGCTCTGTCACTAGAATGAATTAAAATGATGGCAGCATACCTATTTATTTCACTTTTTCTTTGGCCTTTTGTTAAACTAGTTTGAGAACCCATCGTCATATAAAGACAAAGTCATTGCTGCGGGCCTACCTGCATCACCAGGAGCTGCTGTAGGTCAGATCGTCTTTGCAGCTTTTGATGCTGAAACATGGCATTCAGAAGGAAAATCAGTTATTCTGGTAAACACCTTTTCTTATATTTGAATACACTAGCTTGTCTTTATTTCAATTTGCGAAGCTGTGAGACATACTTTTTTTCTCTTGCTTTCCAAATATAACAACTCCTTTTACATGTATATAATTTTAAGGTAAGGACTGAGACCAGCGCAGAGGATGTTGGTGGCATGCATGCAGCCGTTGGAATTCTCACAGCCAGAGGTGGTATGACTTCTCATGCTGCAGTTGTAGCCCGTGGCTGGGGCAAATGTTGTGTGGCAGGATGCTCAAGCATCCATGTAAATGATGCTGAGAAGGTGATTAACAATTTAACATATAAATCACTGCCTGCACGTTTTAATGCATAAACTTTGTTGATGCCATGGTGACAGTTGCATTATGTTGAAAGTAATCAGGAAGATAAAAAAAGCTGATCTTACTTTGATCATTTTGCGTTTCATATAAAGTATGTTTTGATTTGTATAATTTTTTATATGCAGGTGGTAGTCGTTGGAGGCAAGGTGCTTTATGAAGGTGATTGGCTGTCACTGAACGGATCAACTGGAGAGGTTATCTTGGGCAAGCTACCTCTATCCCTGCCAACACTTAGTGCTGATTTGGGAACATTCATGTCTTGGGTGGATGAAGTTAAACAACTAAAGGTAAAAAAAGTCTGTATCTATGTGTCAGTATAGATTTAATTATTCACCATGATTAGCCCTTCACGATTCTCAGTACATTCAAGTCAAATGCAATAAATGAATCTTCCATCACAACCCTTGTTTCTATATGGTGGTTGCTCTAGGTTATGGTCAATGCAGACACTCCCGCAGATGCGCTGGCTGGAAGGAAAAATGGTGCTGAAGGCATTGGATTGTGCAGAACTGAACACATGGTTGGTACAATGCTTCATGTTGTAGTTGTGGTAATAATATATTATTAATGACCAGTGTAATGTTGTCACTGCATCATTCTTTTCTGCTTCAGTTCTTTTCTTCTGACGAGAGGATTAAGGCCATGCGACAGATGATAATGGCAGATACTGCTGAACAGAGGCAAGAAGCATTAGGCCTTCTCCTGCCATATCAGAAAACAGACTTTGAAGGGATTTTTCGTGCAATGGATGGTATGCGGCAACAAACATGCATTTGTGTTTGATTTCACAGTCATGCAAGTTTCATTAATGAATTTGATAGCTGCAATACTATTATCTTATGTTCAAGTTGACTGATTTATGCATCTGCAATATGATTCACATCATAACTGAACATCGATATCTTTTTTCTGATGGGATGAAAATTGATCTCTGTAAGTCTGTAGTGAACTCCCAAGTTAATTATTTCCACTGGTAAAATATTTGCTGTGTCAACTTACCCCTATGCATTAAAATGAGTTTGAAGCGTAGAGTTAAATTGCATATCCAACCGGGGACTACTGCATTCGTGCTTGTTTTCCAGGCCTTCCTGTAACTATTCGGCTTTTGGATCCTCCACTTCATGAGTTCCTTCCAGAGGGTAACGTTGAGGATGTTGTCCACATGTTATCTTGTCACACTAATTCTACTCACGAGGAAATCCTTGCGAGGGTAGAAAAGCTTTCTGAAGTGAACCCAATGCTGGGTTTCCGTGGGTGCAGGTTAGTTTTTCATGTTGCACTCAGTTGCGGCATGCATTTGCTTGCCAGCCATTTCTGATGTAAAAACGGCAGCATTATTCTGATTCACTGAAATTAGCAAGAAAGTATATGACCCACACCATCACTTCTGATGTTGAATTTGTTTCATATTTTTAGGCTTGGTATATCATACCCGGAACTGACAGCAATGCAAGCCCGTGCGGTCTTTGAAGCTGCTATTGCTGTGAATGACCAAGGTTTCCAAGTTTTACCTGAGATAATGGTGCCTCTTGTTGGAACACCTCAGGTGTGCAAGCTTTTTGTCTAACTCTCGAGAGCTACTTATAGTTTTTGGCAGTGTTCGACATGCATAAGGGATGGATTAGAGGAGAACTTAATAGTGGAATGCTATGAAACTTCAAAGTTTAGGACGTATTATTATTCCCTGTGTATGCATAGGAGCTGGCCTTTTTTTTTTTTGAAAAGTTTCCATTTATCCTGGGCTGCACGTTTTTCTAGTTCAAGTAGATGCATCTTTGATTTAAATGGCATACGTTTCTGTTTAGGTTCAGACTGTTAACATGGATTTGAATTGCTCAATTGCTTATCTTTTCCCTAATGGAACTAATATTTGAGTGATGCTTTTTCAGGAACTTGGCCAGCAGGTGAGCGTGATTCGTCAAGTTGCTGACAAGGTTTTTGCTCATGCAGAAACAACTATTACATACAGAATTGGGTCCATGATCGAGGTTCCGAGGGCAGCTCTTATAGCTGATGAGGTAAATGGAATGAACCTTGTAGTTTACTTGTGTACGGGTCCATAGGAGGGTCTATGCTCAATAAGAGCTAGAAAGAGCATACGGCAATGTTATAACAAATATCAATAGTTTTTGGCATTTGCCTATCATGAATACTGATGTATATTTCGGTGGATGTGATTACAATGATCTGCAGATAGCAGAGCTGGCCGAGTTCTTCTCCTTTGGGACAAATGACCTCACGCAGATGACATTTGGTTACAGCAGGGATGACATTGGCAAGTTTCTCCCAACCTACATGTCCCAGGGTATTCTCCAGCACGATCCATTTGAGGTAAGCTTTGCTCCCTGATTAAGCTCTCTTGCTTAAACTAGTTACAGTCGTCCCATATACATTGCTTTTCTGTTCGCTCTGTCTATTAAGACATAGCGTGTTTTAAGTTACTTGGTTCAGTAAGGTTGCTTTTGGATCGTCAGGTGCTTGACCAGAAGGGGGTCGGGGAGTTGGTTAAGATTGCCACTGAGAGGGGCCGAAGGTCAAGGCCTGATTTGAAGGTAATAAATTAGCTTATATGCATCATCCAAACTCCTTTTTAAATTTCCTTATATTGAAGGGAAAATTTTGTTCTCTTGTCGATTAAGTTGGTTCGTTTTGGGGGGAAAATTGTAATGACAGGTGGGCATTTGTGGTGAACATGGTGGCGAGCCTTCTTCTGTTGCATTTTTTGCAAAGGTCGGACTGGACTACGTTTCTTGTTCACCTTTCAGGTTAGGCACTATTATTGTATCTTAATGACTATAAATCATTGGAACAAGACATAGTCAAATTGATCCTTTTCGAATTAATATTCTCACCCCACATGAATCAGAATGGTGTGTAGTATTCCAGTAACTAGATGGTGCAGATGTGGCATATGAGTTTTGAGTTTCCTAGCTTATGAACGATGAAGTTCGTAGTTTTGGTTGATTGGCTTCCTTGAGATGTTTTGTAAGCTCAGGCTACATTAAGAAAAATACAGAGAAGAAAAAAAAGGGTTAATGCAGCTGTGTTTTGATCCACGCGCTTAAAAATGAATTTGATGACACATAAATTTGGATGCAGGGTCCCAATTGCAAGGTTAGCTGCAGCGCAGGCGGCCCTCTGATGAGCGCGAATGTGTGGAGCTCCTCGCAAGCAATCGTTGGTGCATCTTTGTAGATAAATAATGCACAGATGGGTACCTCTTGAATGGTCGCTTGAGAGACTACGGTGTATCTAGTAACTTGTAACTTGTAAGGCATGTTTCAAAACGTTGGGATGCCATCATGTCAATGTTCACAAGTTGTACAATAGCTCGTTTACCTGTAAAAAGGCTAGGAATTACACTGAAATGTCTGCAAAAGCGAATAAACAAATAACATCCGTTGGAAGATCGCAAGGCGCAGCATATTGGACATGACGAACGATGATACGTGTTTCAGAGAAAAAGACACCTGAGCTAGAGAGATGCCTATTCATGGAGGATCCCTTGCCCCAGGTCCACCCCTTGCACTTCTGAAAGTTTTGCAACCTCCTAAATCATAACGTCACAAAATGGGAACATATACTTGGTAAGAAAAAGAGGAGAAAAGACAGAAGGCTTTGGCACCAATGCATCGAGTCCATCTCATGGTGCGGTGCATAACTGGAGGTATTTATTACAAGACCAATAAGATTACCATTTTGTAGATGGCGTGAACAACTACACCACACGAGTTCGAAATTCTGAATAGGTTTTCCCATCTGTTGTAAACTCGTTGATGCGGCAGGGCAAAAACACTGATATCAACTGCAGCTAAATACCAGCAGTTAACCAAAATAAAAGACAGAGAAAAAAGAGTAACGTTAGCTCAAGAAAGAGCAAATTTCAGAATGACCAAATTTCTTGAGTCAGACTCAAAATTTAAATTTTATGGTCTGTGCATGATCAGCTACAGATACAAAGTAAAGGACAGAAAAAAGAGTAAGAATAGCTTAAGAAAGAAATATGGATAGAGAGATTTCTACTAGCGAAAGAAAAGGTAAACAACATAACCACCAATAATGGGTTTTTGTTATTTCTGACGAGCACTGCTGTTGGTGAGAGACATACTGAAGGCCATTCCCTTCTTGACGCCAAGGCTTACCTGGTGATTTCAGTGACTTGGCCCTCAGCCAATCAGCCCTCTAGCTTGCCTGCACGCTAGGACTTTGTACCAAACACAGTGCTTCAGCATCAATCTTTACTGAAACTATGAAAGTTCTCCCATCTATACTTCTTTAGTGCAATGAAAAATCGAAAGCTGAATTCTTGTATGCGATTTTCATAACTCCAAGTGAGGACATATCTTACTCCAGCTTTTTTGTGTAAACATCACTACACTTCTATGTATTCAACAAAATGAATGAACTATGAAGAAAGAAGTGCCTGTTGATAATATAGCATGCACACAGCTAACAAAGGGAAATAGGTATAATTAGTTAAAAGCAAGCAAATTTAACTTAATATGCAACCTCTCACAGGAAAATCATGACTGGCAGCATTTCTTGATATTAAAATCAAGAATACAATAAAGCATAAACACAAAATAAGAACCAAAAAAACAGGTTTGGGTACACAAGCTGCAGCTACATCGCTAAATTCGGTAACAACTGACTGTAGGTATCGGCATCGTTTCAGGTTAGCGATTGCTGGCCTTCACACTGCAAATTATGCTTCTAGCCTTGAGCAGCCAGTGAATCCTTGAGAAGTGGAACATATGGAAGATATGGAAGAAATGGGCGGTGATACAAATGCTCTTTGAGACTGCAGACAACACAAACTTTACCACGATCCATGTCATATGAAATCAGCTTATCCTCGCACCTACCACTGGTAGAGAATTGGCCTTTAGTCCCGGTTGGTAGGGTGCATGTCTCTCGAAAATCCATCCGGATAAACCAACCGGAACAAAAGGGGGGGTCTTTAGTCCCGGGTCTTTTAACCGGGAGTAAAGGTCCCCCTTTAGTCCCGGTTGGTGTCACCAACCGGGACTAAAGGGCCTGCCACGCCAGGCGCGGGACAGGCCCTTTAGTCCCGGTTGGTAGAAGCGACCGGGACTAAAGGGGAACCCTTTAGTCCCGACTGGATTCCGACCGGGACTAAATGGCGCCTGCATGGCACTGCCGTGGCGCCTGAATTTTTCATGCATGCATCACGTATACGTAGTACCGCGGCCCTTTTAATTTTTTAACCTTTAGTAGTTGAGATTTTTTAGAATGAAATCAACTAGTATTTAAACGAATGGGATTTGTAATTATACAATTACTATATATATACACAATCCTTATACACAATTTATATACACAATTCAACTAGCTTAGTACAAATCAATCATAATTAGCGCGTATTATATATACAAATAAATCAAAGTATCTGTCTACAATCTTCCCGTCGTGGTGTTGCTGATCAGAGTGTCTAATTGTCGTCCATCGTAATAAAATTCTCCTTTTGGATTTACCACCTCGTCCATTATGAATCCAATAAGACCTTCACATATTGCCGCTACTCTTTCTTCCTTCAAGAGTCCTTGTTGAATATTTAACATCTATAATTTGGAAATTTGTGAATGTTACACGAACAAATACATATAAGGAGCTAGAAAATAATTAACTAGTAATAGTTTTATTTTACGTACTTTAAAGTTGTGCGGCGTCATCTTCGGTCCCTTGGGTCCCATAAAACTGTGCATGTGCTCACAGATGTAGTAGCCACATAGATTATTCCCGGGTTCCTGTCTTAAGCACTTCAGTGCGGAAAAAAATAAGTTATGAAATATTCGTGTTATACAATGTAATAAATGTGCAGACTTCATACATACCGGGAAGTCTGTGTTCCATGTAAGTTTTTCTTTGAATGGACCTTTATGTGTCCTTATGAATTTTTTCCATGCGCTGCGGATTAGAATAATGAATGATATAGTGTAACAGGGATAAAATTTAGGAAATAAACTTTTGCATAGAGATAAAGGTTCAGAATTATTACAAGCCTAGCATGTCTTGCACTTCTTGGTACTCCACCGGATCTTTCCTTAACGAATCGAAGACAGTGACGTGGCTTCTTTCAGGCTCAATTATAATAAGGATCGAGTGGAAGCTGCGTGCGTAAAATGTTCATGCATATTAGAGCTAACTAACATGTAGAGATAAGGAAAAAGACATCGAAAGTAGACGGTATACACACACTTACTTGAAGTTGTATGGAAGTAGTATGAAATCCTTGAATGTTTGTTTGTCTAGGAAATTGTATACTTCCGCAAAGGTTTTTTCCGGCGCTAATTGTATCTGTTGTTGGTTAACTACAGATGGATCCATGAAGCCTACATGTAGGTACGCCTCTCGGCGGCATGTCTGAATTAGCATCCTACATGAAATGGAAGACGAAGTTAGTATGGTGACGCACGCCAAAATTTACATGTAGAGATAAACGGACACTTACAGAACCCAAGCGCTGATCAGAGGGACGTCCAGGGCATCATGATGGTACACTTCGTATATATCCTTGAAGTCTAGCCACAGCACTTTCTCCCCTTCACCGTGAAAATCTATCGGTTTTACCTTCATGCCGATCATCTCCCTCGAGTCGGCGGATGCCATCATATACCATTGATGGAATGCGTACATCTTTGTTGATAGCTTCCGTACCAATGAAGGCTTTACTAGAGGTTTGCCTAGCTCATAAGGCCATCTCGGCTCAGGGGGCGGTGCAGTTGGCGTCTCAACTTGCCCTATGCATTCATCAAGTCCCAGACCTGTTTCTTCTATGAACTTCAATACATTTGCTTGTTGATCCAAGGGCATTGCTTTTACCCATTGAGCATCTTTTTTGATAAATGGCTGAGGTCGGGGACAGGACCGCTGGAAGATGACTTTCCTTTCCTTTTATCCTTTTCATCAGCCTTTACTAAAGCCTGTTCATAGTTTGACAAGAGTGGTATCCTTTTCTTGGCTCCTTCTTCCATCCTGATAAAAAAAGTTTAAATCTCGCCGACTTACTGGCGGTGGCTCCATCTCCCTTGCTTTTTTTTTTCTTCGGCTTGTTTCTTGAACCACTCACTGGCCTCTCGTTGGATTTCTGCCCACTGTTCCGCATGAGACATTGCCTCCCAGCGTTCCTTACGAGTCACTTCAGGCTCCTTTGTTTTCTTCTTTCTCTGTCTTTGCTTGGGAGGCGGTGCTCATGACTTCCTTAGTGGTGGTGCAGGTTCCTTCAAGGGGGCCGCTCTTGGTGCCGGCGACGGTGATCGGGGAGGGGTGTTGTTATTGTCGTCGTCGCTCCCAGCACCAGGATGTGGTGGAGATGGAGACCTTGATATAGATGGAAGGGACGGTCCTGGAGCAGGAGATGACGGTCTCGAGGTATGAGGAGAAGGTCGCTGCTGGGGATCTACGGGGAGCGGTCTTGAGCTCTGAGGAGATGGCTCCATGCCGAGAATAATGATGTAGCGTTTTCGCCATAGAATGATCCCATGAAGCGCATCTGCCAATGTCTTTTCCCCGTCTCCTCCCGGGAGGTCGAGCTCTAGACCTTCATACTGGCTATCAACTATTTGCTCCAAGCAGACGCTAGCGTAGCCTGGTGGAATTTCCATGCCATGACTGCTCTGCCCCGCCAGGGTTGCTAACGCACTCCCGTACGCTACCTGTACATATAGCAGAAGTAAACAAGTTGAACTCCGATCTCGAGGCCTGGATCAATTTTTAAGATTGCATAAATATTATGTATAAGTATACCTTAATAGTGAGGTTGCCGACCGGTGCATGTAGCTCACATGAGGTCCATTGTGTGATGACATCCATGGGGAACCGTTGCTCCTCCACGGGTAACCTGGGCGTCTGCGCATCGGGGACCCCTGTAGAAGCACAACTGCTCAAGAGGCGTTGAGAAGGGCTAGCGGTGTTAGGAATCGGCAATGCTCCAGATTGGGCCAACTCCGCAACTGCGTGGGCCACCCGCCGATTGATTTCATCCATCATTCTTTGTTCTTGTGCCTGCACTTTAGATTCTAGCATCTGCCGCCAGCTCTCCTCGATCTGTTCCTTTCTTCGCTTCCGGCTTCTGTACGAGGCACTGTCGCCTCGAAAAGCAAACTTCTACGGAACCACCCCGAAACCTCGGCAACGTCCTGGGTGCTCCGGATTACCGAGGGCCAATGTGAGCTCATCATTTTCTCGGTCCACCTTCAACCTCCCAGCCTTAGAATCTTCAATGTTCTTCACAAGATGTTCGGCCTTCTCTCGTATTGTGTCATTAAAAATCAACGTCCCATCCTCTTGGCTTAGGGAGCCTCCATGAGCGTAGTACCAATTTTTTGATCGTTCGGGCCATTCAATAGTTGCAGGTACGATTCCCCGTTCGATCAGATCTTGTTCCATCTTCCTCCACTTGGGAATTGCTGAGCCATACCCACCTCGCCCCAGATGATGGTGGTAGCCCTTCTGACTAGCATTTGTTGTGTTGGTCGTGATCTTTTTCACACCGTCTTCACTCCTCTTATATTCAACAAATGCATCCCAGTGGTCCCTCAACTTTGGCCACGCGTTGAAGTCTGGAGTTCGGCCCTTCTTAATGTAGTGGGTATCCAGCATCTTCTTGAATGTCTGGAATTGTGTAGCTATCTTCTTAAGCGTCCACGCTTTGACATCCTTCTCACTATATCCTTCGGGGAATGTGAAATGTCTTTTCACGTCTTCCCACAGCATATTCTTTTCTATCTCCGGGTGGGCGTACGGATTAGTGCTTCTGCCCTTCCATTCTCTGATGCTGATAGGCACGTTGTCCCGGACGATTGCCCCGATCTGACTCACGTACTTCTTTGCTACTTTCTCAGGAGCAACCGGCCTGCCCTCTTCTGTCACTTCCGTGATGACAAGCCTCCCTTCCATCACCTTTGTACGACCTCGGGTCTTCTGCCCTTGCGTCGATCCGGAGGGCTAACAGTTCAAGATTCGTTAATTAGTACGTAGTAGTAACGGTGGCGTGAAACAATACAAGAATCGTTATATATACCTCGTCGGAACCTTCCGCCACGGCAAGTTGTTGCTGCGGCTGTTGCTCTTCATTCCCATCGGCGGACATGTTGAGGAACATGTCCGCCTGGGTGCCATCTTCATCCGTGTATGATAGTGGAACGTTGTCGCCACTACCATCACCAGCGATTATCTGCTCCATGATATACCTTGCAGTCTCATCGTCTGCCATTTCAACTATTGATTGAAACATACATGGAATCATACATGACAGTCATAGAAATCGTCTTACTACAAATTTCTACAAAGTCCTACAAAGTCCGGAATCATACATGTATATAATGAAATCATAAAATAACATGAATCCTACAAAGTCCGAAATATTTATACAAATTTCTACGAATTTCTACGAATTTCTAGCAATAACCACATGGGGTGCCTAGGTTGTGACGGCGGCGGTCAGGGCGGCGGAGGTGGGGACGGTTCCCTGGAACCACGGGCGGTGCCTAGGTTGTGACAGCGGCGGTCAGGGTGGTGGTACGGCGGAGGCGGGGATGGTTCCCCGGAACCACGGGCGGTGCCTACTAGGTTGTGACGGCGGCGGTCACGGCGGCGGGACGGTGGAGGGGACACATATACAAAAATCTAACTTAAAAAAAATCTAACTTAAAAAAATCTAACTTAAAAATATAACTTAAAAATATAACTTAAAAATCTAACTTAACAATCTAACTAAAAAATCTAACTTAACAATCATACTTAAAAATCTATCATAAAAATATAACTTAATTTTCTAACTTAAAAAAAAAGGCCCTCCCGGCGCCAGTGCCGGCCGGCACGGCGGCGGACCTCTCGCGCGCGGTCGTCGACGGTGGCCGGGGCGACGAGGTGGCCGGGTCGGCGGGACGGCGGCGGCCGGGGCGGCGGGATGGCGGCGGCCGGTGCGGCGAGGACGGCGGCCGAGGCGACGACGACAGAGCCACCAAGGCGCGCGGGATGGCGGGACGGCGACGAGGCGGCGACGAGGGGCGACGAGGCGGAGACGAGGATGGAGGCGTCGACGAGGATGGAGCCGGTGGCCGGAGGCGACGAGGTGGGGGCCGGGCGCGACGGACGAGGAGGATCGAGGCGGGCCGGCCGGGGCGATGGAGGACGACGATGTCTGGGCGCGGTCGGCGGCGGGACGACGACAGCCGGCACAATGGGGGACGACGGCGGCGGCGGCCGGCGAGGGAGGCGGACGGGCGGTGACGGCGGAGCAGAACGCGCGGGACTTGGCGAAAATTTTGCTAAGTGTAACTGGCGTGGGGGTAGAAGGGAGTACAGTGCCTTTTAACCCCCCCCTTTTATCCCGGTTCGTAATGGCACCCGGGACAAAAGGGTGCGTCCGTCAGGTGGGGCTGGGAGCGTACCCTTTTATCCCGGGTGCCACCACCAACCGGGATAAAAGGGGGGGCGTTTTATCTCGGTTGCAGTTGGCAACCGGGATAAAAGGGTACGTTCGGGCGGGAGACGAAAAGTACCCTTTTATCCTGGTTGCCGTTTGCAACCGGGATAAAAGGGGGGCCTTTTGTCCCGGTTGCTGTTAGCACCCGAGACAAAAGGTCTTTTTTCCTAGTTTTCTTCTCCCACCTATTTTTTGGAAATAGATTTTATTTTATCTTTTCACTGCATTTCAGGATGAAAAACAAAACCTTCACATATTTTGTACATGCAAAAATATATTTAATTAACGAGTAAATTGACAATAAGTATGAATTAATCATTAATTCTATACCAGTTCATTTAGCCTCTAAAATATTTATTTTACTGCATCGCTGTGATCAAGAAATTATTCAATTAAATAATTTCAATGCGCAGAAAAATCCATGTTTGTATGTGGTTAACATTGTTCATGTTTATCTAAAAATCTTCACCTAACAAATTTAAGAACACATGAAATCATACATAGGGTAAATTAAAAATTGTATCAATTAATACACAAAGGTCATGTACATTTAACGCATTACAATACAACGTTGTAAAATTTCTTCTTCACGAAAGTTCCTTGATCATGATCGCGGTGTAAGTACGGAGCCTCTTCTTTGGATAGCAGGATGCTTGGATCAACTTCAACGGCGAATGGAGGCATGCCATCAAACTGATCATAATCATATGATTGGTCTGTTTTATCCTCGACTCCCACGATTTTTCTTTTACCTGGAAGAACTATGTGGCACTTTGGCTCCCATGTCTCTTCTGGATTCCTCTTGGGTTTGCTACACATGTCCTTCACATAGAACACCTGATGAACATCATTGGCAAGTACGAATGGGTCATCACTGTATCCAGTCTTGCTCAGATCTACTATTGTCATTCCGTACTGATCTTTGGTTACGGCAGTTAGCTTCACCCAATTGCATAGAAATAGAGGGATGTACAACGGTCCGTATTCGAGTTCCCATATCTCCTGTATGAAACCATAATACAACTCCTTGCTATTATTTCTGTCCATGGCATCTATGCGGACACCACTATTCTGGTTCGTGCTTTTCTGGTCCTGGGCTCTCGTGTAAAATGTGTAACCATTTATCTCATAGCCTTGGAATTTGACGATTGTGCTAGCAGGTCCCCTGGCTAACCAGGCAAGCTGTGGGTGAATCTCAGAGTTACCCATAGGTTGTTGGTGCAACCAGGAGGGAAAAGTTTCCATGTGATGATGGGTAAGCCAAGCATCGGATTTGGTCGGGTTTTTGGAAGCTACCATCTGCCTGTGCTGCTCGATATACGGAGACACAAAGGATGACTGTTGTAGAACAGTGTAGTGTGCCTTGTCGAACAAATCAGTATCATTGCTCAAACTTGATTTCCTTCCAAGGGTGCCCATTCCTCGGAGCCTCCCCTCGTGGCGTGAAGTTGGAACCCCAATCGAGTCAATTGAATCAATAAAATCAACACAAAACTCGATCACCTCCTCTGTTCCATATCCCTTGGCGATGCTTCCTTCTGGACGGGCACGATTAAGAACATAGTTTTTTAGGACTGCCATGAACCTCTCGAAAGGCCACATATTGTGCAAGTATACAGGTCCGAGAATACCAATCTCTTTTACTAGGTGAACCAGTAAATGCGTCATAATATTGAAGAAGGATGGTGGAAATAACAATTCAAAACTGACAAGACATTGCACCACATCGTTCTGTAGCTGTTGGTGCTAGAAATCGGTCAACCGAATCCCCAGCGTCTGACACACGACCCGGGAGAATCTGCTTAACTCCTGTTCGGGTGACTGCCTCGGTGCGGTTCGCGTGGCGTGCCAGCCAATCTGACCTGTTGATTGGCAAGGAAGAATACGTGTCAGATCCCAAAGTCACGATCGGCTAAATTTCCGATCTCGAGGGAGCTTATCAGCGAATCGGCCAATTTGCCGTAACAAAGAAATCGGCTATGAAGCAGCGGACTATCAGGCAGCGTGAGCGACGACTAATTGAAGTAATCGGTACAACGCTACAGTGACAACACTAGGAACAGATCTAATCGGCTATGCGCAGAATAAGTAATTTAAACAACAGAATATGAGAAAAGCCGAATTTGCCGATTCCTAGCTGGATAACTGGTGATAAAAACTAGAGGTTATTACCGAATCCTGCCTCTATCGGCAATGCATTTACTTTAGATCTATTTCTTACTTTTGCACCCCCCTTTCCTTTTAGGTGGTTAGACATCGTATCACTATCCATCTTACGGGAAATCCCGGCCTTATCTGTCTCGGACCCATGGGGAACCCAGATCCAACCGAGCTCATCAATTTGGAAACCGACAGAATCCCCTTTAAACAATCCACCATGGACCTAGATCACTGGTTAGGCACCTTGAGGTCTTGGCCGAATGAAACCCCTGGTTGGAGGGAGTGGTACCAACGGATAGCAGAACCGAAGAGGGTCCAATGGGACGATCTCAAAATCGGCCAATGCATCAACCTATCTTTGTCCCAGATGGAGCGAAATGAACCATTGGTGATAGCAGCCTCTTACTTTTGGTCTGATGCCCTCAATGCATTCTTGTTTGGGCATGGACCTATGACCCCTACACTGGCCGATGTGGTTCTGCTGACCGGCCTTGACATATCCTCCCCGGACACACCTTTCCGCCTCTTAGCCGCAACATCGCATCGGCTGGACACGAGAGGAATCGGTGGGTGGAAAGGATTTATCAGATGCAACAAAAGGGTCGGGTCTGTTGAGAACAGGGAGCACACAACCTTCTTAATGATGTATATGAACCAACACCCAGGCTTTAGCCGAAGCACTATCGGTTGGAACCCCTGTTCCTCTTGGAAAACACCTGCTAGGGGCGGCCTACCACATGCTCCACCAAATCGGCACCAAACTTTCCAAGGGGGAGCCGATTGGAAATCCAGGCGGACCCTGGTGGTTCATCAATTTGTGGCTGAACCTGTATATGAGCAAGATCTCGCAGCAGAGGGTAGAACACATGACGTTCCCCAACATTGAATCGGCAGAAGATCCCACTGCTCGACGCCGATGCACATCCTTTGGTGAAGCGGCATCGGCCTTCCCCGGTTGCCTATACTCTGCTACGAAAGTGGCCGAGTACTTCCGATGCTTCTACAACGGTTTCAATGAAGATGCAACCGTCTGGTTCCCTTATCGGCGAGATGACCCGATCTTCAAACTTCCAACTTGCTTCGACTCGACCACTGGCCGATTCGACAAGGACCTCACCGATGAGTTAATCAAGCCGGGAATCCTGCCAGCCAACTTCTTCTCAGGGAAAGATGCTCCTACATATGAGTTCTACAATCCCTCTACTGCAGCACGTCAACTCGGCATGGGTCAACTACCGATTCAGATATATTTTGTTGGCCGAGCCAAGTTCAGAGATGGGCTCACAACAGGTCTGGACTACAATCGGTTGCGAGACCGGATCCCAGACTCCACCACTATTGACTTGAACAACTGGATAGTAGCTCCCTTCGCCGTCCAGCCATTCAAGCTTTGGGGGGCCGAATGGAAACAATTCCTTTTCTGCAACTCCGCATCGGCATACTGCAATCTCCTGGACCCAGCCAACATCGACCCAAACGCCGAGGTATTTTTCGTTAGCCGATTTTTGATTCTTTTATCAACACAGCTGAACACTAATGTTTTGCTATTATTTCAGTCCGAGAACCGTGTCCCCCCAACACACAGCCGGAGTGGTTGGCTAATAGAAGATCATCATCCATACACCACTTTTCCTCTTATCGGCTATGACGCCCCTTTAGTGGACGTAATTGCCGGCCGATCGAAGCAAGCGCAGAAAAAGGTCACCAAGAAGACCAGTCGCCGAGTCCGGGCCCGTATAGAATCGGCGGATCCTCCCATGCTCGTATCGGCAGAGACTTCGGCCGCACCACCCCCTCAAGCTACCAAAGAGATCGACACTCAAATCGTCGCGCAAGCTGGGGCAGCCGCCGCATCACTGCTGTTAGAGGCCGTGCAGGTAAACTTATGTTTAACCCTCCCGATTGTTGCTTCGATATTAATCCTTCTTATCTTAGACTACACAGATTACCCCTATGGACACACAACAATCGGCAGCAACCCAATCGGCCATCGATGCGTCCCCACTTCCATCCGTTGAGGTATAACACTATTGCACCGATTCCCCTAGTATTTGAATAATGTGCTTATTCAACCTTCTGACACAGGTCATCGGCACACCAAGCGCCCCTCAACCGCAGGTCCCCTCTCAGGAAGCTGATCCAAGCACAGCGCCAATCATCGTGGAGTCTTCTTCCTCTGATGAACCCATGGCACCAGCCCCCGAACCGAGGATGACGGCTTCCCAAATGCAGCTTGAAGAAATCCGATTCAAAGAGGTAAGAAATCTTTCAACTTTATTTAGCCGATTTGCTATCACCATCAGCCGATTTATTTTTCTTCTTCATTATTTCTAGGAACAGGACACCCCTGACAATAGCCTCTTCTCTTTTGCGGTTGCCCTCTCTGACAATGAAGAAGTCGCCTCCCGCCAGGTCACCTTGAGCTCCATCCCCGACGACGTCCGATCCAAGCTTACCAGCATCCGATCTCTTCTTCAAGGAGACATCGGCCGATTGGCAGAAGATGCCTCGCCGATTCGGCAGCTCTTCGATGACGTCAGCGGACGAGTGCCAGAAGAAGCGGAGGAAGCCTTGGCGCCGGCCGCATACATCGAGTCGATGAGGATCCCGGTCTTCAGAGCCCTTCATCACATGGCCGATCGCGCCAAGTTGTCCAAGACTCGTGAAGAAGAGGATGCGTACAAACGTCAGGCCCAAGAGGTGCACCAACATATTCATTTTCTGGAGGACTCCCGCCCAACGATCGTCAGTGAGATAGACCGCCTCAAATGCCGAAGGGCAGAGCTCGCCAAGGAGATGGAGCTGGTGACTAAAGCCATAAACGTCGAAGAGAAAAGGCTCCAAGAACTCCCCTCCGTCATTGCCGATCTGAAACAGGAGAGGCAGCATTTGGCCCATGAAGCCCTGAAACTCCACCGTAGTGCATCAGAAGTCCCCGGATCAGCGGATGATGACCAATGGGTCTTGGACTCTGCCGATCAGATCCGGCGTCGAGCGATTGCGGCTATCGATGCCTTTCTGGGTAATCTGTAAAAGTACTGACTATTTTGTATGAACCTTTTAATGACTACTTTGACCATCCTTCGTGACACCTCTTTTATTTATTGCCTTTTTTACTTCCGATGGGACGCACCTTTACCAAATATCTACGCCTCCTTTTCTTATAAATACCGGCCTAGACCCTCCTTCCGAGAGTACCAGTTTGGCTCGGCTTTATCTCCCCAATCTGCTCTCGTCGGCGCAACCTTCAGTCATGTCTTCATCGTCTTCCTCTTCCTCTGTTAACCAGGTGAAAACCTTATCCTTCTTCTCAGTTTAGCTCTTTTGAAGGAGATCACTTTTTAATCTTTCTTTCCTCAGCCTCGACGTCTTAGCCCCGGACTTGAGCGCGCCATCGAGCTCATGCACTCTGATGAACCATTGTCGTCAGAGGACAAGGATTTAATCAGGGCTCATCGTGACGAACTTCAGGAACATGTCCCTGCTGACATCCGTCGGATCTGGGACTTTCTGGACGGCAACGCCCACCGGCGGCCTCAAGCCGACCGAAGTCATCTGCTTCCTCCACGAGTCGCCCTTGAAGATGCGGCGGCAGGAACTTCACGCTCGGCCATGGACCGGAGCCACCCTCTCCCTAGTCAAGTCGAAGCGGAGGCTTCGATGAAAGAGACAGAAGAAGAGTACATCCGTCGTATGATAGAGTTAGGTCGGGCTGAGAGAGAGCGTAAGAAGAAGAATGGTTAATTATTATTTTTTGTTCTAAGGGCGACTTGTACCTTGTCGGCTGTGTAACCCACCATCCGTACCGAATGAATGCATCGGCCGATTTGGACAATTACATGTTTTTCTTCTAGACGAACCGTTTTGTATCGGCTGTGTACTGTTGTTTTGTGGTCAATTCTTTATGCTCTGACCCATATACTAGGGTAGTATCTTTTCAAGTACCTTCCGTTCAGAGCCCTAGTAAACTCTTCTCCCTCGATTGTTTCCAAAATATAAGCATTTCCTGGAGCACATCTGCCGATTTTATACGGCCCTTCCCATGTAGGGGACCACTTTCCGAATTTAGGATCTTTCGACCCAATCGGCAATACTAACTTCCAAACCAGGTCCCCTGGGGAGAATTGTTTGACTTTGACCTTCTTATCGTACCACCTGGCCACTTTCTTCTTGTTTTCCTCAATGCTTATCAAAGCTCTCAATCGCTGGCCAGCCAAGTCATCAAGTTCCCTTTTCATGAGTGCCGAGTAGTCATCGGCCGTTAGCTGGTCTTGGAGCGAAATGCGCCTCGACCCCGCCCTTGACTCCCACGGTAGTACTGCATCGTGACCGTACACCAACTGATAAGGGAATAATTTGGTGGCCCCATGGCAAGCCATCCTGTACGCCCATAGGGCTTCAATTAAACATAGGTGCCATTTCTTCGGCTGCTCCTCTATTTTCCTTTTGATTAACTTAATTATCCCTTTGTTGGAGGATTCGGCCTGGCCGTTGGCTTGGGCGTAATATGGAGAGGAGTTTAACAATTTGATCCCCATATCGGCTGTGAATTCTTCGAATTCCCCTGATGTGAACATTGTTCCCTGATCGGTTGTAATAGTCTGGGGAATGCCGAATCGGTAGACGATATGGTCCCTTACGAAGTCGGCCATGGTAGCCGATGTCACGGCTCTTAACGGAATTGCTTCCACCCATTTGGTAAAGTAATCAGTAGCCACTAGAATAAATTTGTGCCCTTTGCTTGATGGAGGGTAAATTTGGCTGATAAGGTCTATTCCCCATCCCCTGAACGGCCATGGCTTGATAATGGGATTCATGGCCGATGCGGGTGCACGTTGAACATTTCCGAATTTCTGACAATCCTGGCATCCCTTATAATATTTGAAGCAATCTTCGAGGATCCTTGGCTAGTAATACCCATTATTTCTGATCATCCATTTCATCTTATGGGCCGATTGGTGGGCTCCACATACCCCTTCGTGGATTTCTCCCATCAGAGTCTTAGCCTCCTCTGTTCCCAGACATTTGAGTAGAACGCCGTCAATTGTTCAGTAGAACAAGTCATCTTCAAGCAGTACGTATTTAGTAGCATGGAAACGCACTCGTCGATCCACTTTCTTAGACGGATCTTTCAAGTAGTCGGCAATTTCTTTTCGCCAGTCATCGGCCGCAAGTTCCAGAGCCATAGCGCCTAGAATTGGCCGATATCCAGATGCGTGCTAGGCGAGTTTGTTGGCATCCTCGTTGTGATCTCTTGGGATGTGCTCGATTACTGCCGATTTAAATTCTTTTAAGAGTTGCAGGCAATCCTCGTAATAGATTCTTAATACATCGTCCTTGCATTCGGACCTCCCCGTTAATTGATCCACAATAAGCATGGAATCCCTGAAGATTTCAACAGAATCGGCCTTGACTTCTCTTAGTAGTTGTAAACCCTTCAATACCGCCCGATACTCTACTTGATTGTTAGTGGCGGTGGCTTCTATCGGTAGAGAAAAATCATAACTTGCCCCCCGAGGCGATATGAGGACGATGCCGATTCCTTATCCGACCCCACATGACGATCCATCAAAGTATAAAGTCCAAGGCGCCGGTTCTACGAAGGTAGTCTCTGGTCCGCAGTGTTGGGCGACGAAATCGGCCATGACCTGTCCCTTGACGGCTTTCGCCGATTCATACCGTAGGTCGAACTCTGATAAGGCTAAAAATCCATTTGCCGATTCGTCCCTTCAAGATCGGCAGTGACAGCATGTATTTTACTACGTCGTCTTTGCATACGACCACACATTCTGCCGACAGTAAATAGTGCCTGAGTTTGGTGCATGAGAAGTAAAGACATAGGCACAACCGCTCCACTGGAGGATATCTTGTTTCAGCGTCCAGAAGTCTTCTACTGACATAATAGATCACTCGTTCCTTTCCTTCGAACTCCTGGACTAGAGCTGACCCGATAGCCTTTTCATCAGCTGATAAGTATAATTTAAATGGCTTACCAGTTTGAGGAGGGACCAATACCGGTGGTGAGACCAAGTACTGCTTGATATCTTCCAGTGCATTGCGTTGCTCCTCCCTCCATATGAATTCCTGGTCGGGCTTCAACTTTAATAGTGGTGTGAAAGCCTGGATCCGCCCAGATAGATTAGATATGAATCTTCTGATGAAATTCACCTTGCCGATCAAAGACTGCAATTCAGTTTTATTTTGCGGGGCCACGACTTTGTTAATAGCCGCTATGGTCTTCCGATTGATTTCTATTCCCCGTTCGTGCACCATGAATCCTAAGAACTGTCCGGCGGATACGCCGAAAGCACATTTATTCGGGTTCATCTTCAGCCCGTGTTTCTTAGTGCATTCCAGCACTTTTCGCAAATCGGCCAGATGCTCGTCGTGTCCTTTGGACTTGACTACGACGTCGTCGATGTAGATTTCTACCAGAATGCCGATGAGTTTGTGAAATATGTAGTTCATGGCTCTCTGATACGTGGCGCCAGTGTTTTTCAAGCCAAAAGTCATCACTACCCACTCGAATAAACCAAGGTGGCCGGGGCATCTGAAGGCCGTTTTGGGTATGTCCTCTTCGGCCATAAGTATTTGATTGTACCCAGCGTTTCCGTCCATGAAGCTAATAATCTTGTGTCCCGCGGCAGCGTCTATCAGCACATCGGCTGTTGGCATGGGGTACCCGTCCATCGGTGTGGCCTGATTGAGATTCTTGAAGTCAACGCACACGCGTAGCTTTCCGTTCTTCTTGTACACGGGTACAATGTTGGAGATCCACTCGGCATACCGGCATTGCCGAATAAATTTTGCTTCGATTAGCCGAGTTATTTCGGCTTTTATGTCTGGTAAAATTTTAGGATTGCACCGCCGTGCCGGCTGTTGATACGGCCAATATCCGGGTTTTATGGGTAGCCGATGTTCAACAATAGATCGATCTAATCCGGGCATCTCATGATACTCCCAAGCAAAACAATCCTTAAATTCTCTTAATAAATTTATCAGTTTACATTTGTATTCTGAGTCTAAATTTGCGCTAATATAAGTCGGCCTTGGTTTGGCGCCATCGCCTAAGTCTATCATCTCCAATGAATCGGCCGACGTGAACCCGTGCCCCAGCTTCCCATCTTCTCGGGCGAACTGATCCATTTAATCTGAGTCCTCGGAGCCGACTGCTCGGATCGGCTGTAGGCCAAAATCGGACACCTTCAGGAAGTCGGTATCCCATACTCTACCAGATATGCACTTGGCGGTTTCGCAGCTCCACTGCTGCGTGTCGGCTGCTGCGATGCTGTATGCGGAATCAGTGTTGACTACCTCGATGTTGTCGCCGACCCATTGCACCAGACATTGATGCATCGTCGATGGGATGCAGCAATTTGCGTGTATTCAGTCCCGGCCGAGTAGCATGTTGTAGGACCCCTTGCCATTAATAATAAAGAAGGTGTGGGAAGGGTCTTACTGCCGATGGTGAGGACGACGCAGAGGGCGCCGCGAGCAGGGGACACGTTGCCCTCGAAGTCTTTGAGCATCATGTCTGTCTTGGTCAAGTCATCATCACTTTTCCCAAGCTTCCGGAGCACGTCATATGGCATGATGTTGACTGCAGCTCCTCCGTCTACCATTAATCTGGTGAGGGGGCGGCCGTTGACATGCCCTTTAAGGAACAATGCTTTCAGGTGTTGCCGTTTGTCGTCCTCGGGCTTCTCGAACGTGGCTATTATTGGCTCCAAAGCCAATTGTGCCATCTGTTCTTCTATCGCCGACACATCCTGTCGGTCGGCAGGGGTTATAAATTCCATCGGCAGTATGAAAACCATACCGATGTCGGCTGCCGATTCATCACCCGCCGATTCGTCGCCTCCTCTGTCGTTTCTTTTGGGTCGCCATACCTAAGACCTGCCTTCCCTCTTGTCTATCGTGCTCTGTTGTTCCTCCTCCTGCTGTTCCCACTGGCGGAGATGTTGGATCCTTCGTTTTTGAGATTTGGTCAATCCGTCGGGACACCACCTGGGTTTTACTGGTTTGGTCCTTGGCCTGGCGCGTTCCCATTCCGGCTCGCGTCCTAAAGGGTTTTCATCTGTCACCCGAGCATCGGCCATCTCTTCAAGCCGACTGTGAACGTTGGCCCTGTTTTCTGATCGGTCCTGTTGATCAAACCTGCCCCCCGGCCTGTCATGGCGTCTGTCTTCCGACCGGTCATATCGGTCACTTCTGCCCCCCAGCCGATCACGCATGGGAGGGCGCCGGTCGTCTTGGTCGCGCCAGTTCCTGCTGATCGGTTCTGGTCTCCCGTCTCTGGAGCGAGACCTGTCGAACGGCCGATTGTTACGATACGGGCCGTTGCATTCCGGGCAATTATCGGCCGAAGGTAGCCTGAGGTTGCTTTCCCAACAGTGGATGAAGAACGGGCACCTCCAGTGATCTTCGTGTCGCCGCATCGCTTCTTCCCGGGATCTTGAGCGTTCATGCTGCCGCTGATATTTTTGGAGCAGGAATTGGGAAGTAATGCGTGGCTCACCCGATTCGTCGTCGTCTTCCTCGATCCGCCGCTTCCCCTTGACATCTTCAGGTGTAGCTTGATTCCTGGGGTCTACGGCACCACTCTTTTTAGCCGATTCGGACGTCAGCACCTTTGTTTGGAGCGAGTTCCTCCCTGTGTCGACCATGTTGGTGGGGAAGGGGTGCTGGTTGATCTTCATCGGCTTAGCTAATTTTGTTGGTATTTCAAACTTAAGCCTGTCCTGCTCAATGGCCGACTGTATCTGCTGCCGGAAGATTTTGCACTCATTAGTGTCATGGGATGTAGCGTTGTGCCACTTGCAATATTTCATCTTCTTCAATTGTTCGGCGGAAGGTATTGTATGATATGGCGAGAGCTTGATCTGTCCCACCTGGAGGAGAAGGTCGAAGATTTTATCGGCCTTCGTCGTGTCAAAACCGAATATTTCTGGCTCTTTCTTGCCGAACGGGCATGATATTGGCTTCTTTCCCTTGACCCATTCCGCAAGACCGACCTCAGCATCTTCTTCGGCTTCAACCTCTTCCAGGAACGCAACCTTCTTCTAGAAGTTCCTCCGTGGATCGAAAGAACGTACCTCCTGTCTAGACAATCGGTGGACGATTTGGCTTAAGCTCTCGAACTCCTGTGAGGCGTACTTTTCTTTGATGTGAGGCAGGAGACCTTGGAAGGCTATATCAGCCAGCTGTGCATCGTTTAGAGCCAGAGAGTAGCACTTGTTCCTGATTTCCCGAAACCTCTGTACATATGAGGATATCGGCTCGTCGCTTCTCTGCTTGAGGCTGGTCAAATCGGACAGCTTCATCTCATGCACCCCGGCGTAGAAGTATTTATGAAACTGTCTTTCCAAATCGGCCCATGTAATAATCGAGTTCGGCGGTAATGTCGTGAACCACTGGAAGGCCGACCCAGACAGAGATGACGAGAATAGCCGCACCCGTAGAGCGTCTTGCGCCGCTGCCTCTCCACATTGGATGATGAACCTGTTAACGTGTTCCACGGTTGAGGTGTCATCCATCCCCAAGAACTTGGTGAAGTCAGGAACTTTATACCGATGGGGAAACGGCAGTAGGTCATACGTAGACGGGTATGGTGTCCTATAAGTGTAAGTCTGTACCTTCGGCTTCAAGCCGAATTGTTCCTGAATCACTTCTGCTATACGTGCCGACCAGTCCGGCTGCTGCTGGTAAACTGTTGGCTGAGGGACCGGCACGTGCTGGTATATCGGAGGTGGAATGGCCTGATGCTGAGTGAAAGTAGGTGGCATCTGAGTGAAAGCCGGCTGTGTATTCAGGGTCGGCTGCTTGAATGAGCCAATCGCCTCATCGTATAGTACGAGCTCTGCTGCTTTGCTCATCTCAGGTGTGACAGGCTAGTACGACGGCATGGTTGGCCGAGTGGCTGCTTGGAAGGATGCCTGGAATTGGGGACTTCCCTGACCGGCCGATTGATCCTGAACGGCCGTAGCTGATGGTGCCCCCCAAGGCTCTGGATTAACTGGAGGGAACGGCGCGGAGGACAGCTGAACGGGGTGTAGCTGGATGTGTTGTGTGCCATTATACCCCACAGGAATTGATGATGAAGAAGCGCCTGAACCCCCAACAGGAAATTGAATTGGCTGAGAAGCCGAATAACCCTTGTTTGGTGGAATCGGCTGAGTATATGCCGGTTCCTTGTATCCTTGAGATGCTCCGCCGGTCATGGAGCTGATGACGGCATTGTACACCGTATTTGCAAGCACCGGGGATTGATCAATGAAGGCGTGATAAACGGACTGTTGAACCATCTCGGCCATCTTGTCCGAGTCCTCGGTGATTGTGATCTGGCGGGGAGTTGGAAACGGAGACTTTTTGATAGTCTCCCCGCTTCTGGTGCGACTGAAGGATTGCAGGCAAACCTTCCGGTATTGTGCCGTCTGCTTTTCTAGTTCTTCCTTCTGGTCGTCCCTGAGATCTGCCTCTGTCACTTCGATGACATTATCTTCGGAGGCTTCAGCTGCTTTTGACATGATGGCGGTTGTGTTAGTACCACCGGGCGTGCCAAAAGTGTGTTGGCGCTAGAAATCGGTCAACCGAATCCCCAGCGTCTGACACACGACCCGGGAGAATCTGCTTAACTCCTGTTCGGGTGACTGCCTCGGTGCGGTTCGCGCGGCGTGCCAGCCAATCTGACCTGTTGATTGGCAAGGAAGAATATGTGTCAGATCCAAAAGTCACGATCGGCTAAATTTCCGATCTCGAGGGAGCTTATCAGCGAATCGGCCGATTTGCCGTAACAAAGAAATCGGCTATGAAGCAGCCGACTATCAGGCAGCGTGAGCAATGACTAATTGAAGTAATCGGTACAACGCTACAGTGACAACACTAGGAACAGATCTAATCGGCTATGCGCAGAATAAGTAATTTAAACAACAGAATATGAGAAAAGCCGAAACTGCCGATTCCTAGCTGGATAACTGGTGATAAAAACTAGAAAAACAGGTAAAACCTACAATTCTAGTAAATATCGATAACTAGTGAATAAATCTAAACGAAACCACAGCGATGTGCCCGAAGTTAAAGCTTAGAATTTACTCGGTAAACGGAACTTACGAGATCGGCCGGAGGTCAAGTTGATGCAGTCCCGCCAACCCGTACGAACTCGTGAAAAAGAAGAAAGTATTTGGCGAAGTCGCCTGCTTGAAAGTAAGTACGAGGAAGTAGTAATTGGTTGTATTGAGTAGTTGATGATTATAGATCTACAATGGGTAGCTATTTATAGCCCCGTATAGACGACTCCTTATCTAACTAGAACTCTATCTCTAATTCAAATAGAAAACGAATATTTACAAGTACGACTCGTACTAGGTTGGTTATTATACACCTCATGGGCTAATTCCTTCTTCATCCTTCTGATCCTTTCCAAGCCCATATCGGCCCAATTATCCCAACCTCCTAATCGGCCGATTCCTTATCGGCAAAGGGTAACCGATTGGGAACCAGGCGTGTCCGATCCAAACCCCAAGGGTATCCATCGGCCGATCCTGTACTGTAGCATCAGCCGATCCTGGACTGTAGCACCAACCAAACGATCTCTAACTGTAGCGCCATTCGGCCGATTTCTAACTGTCACCCCTGTATTCTACTGTACCTTCCCATTTCTTCTTCTCCTGGCGCCGATTTTACTCGTGACGAAATCTGGCGTCAACAGTAGCTTTGATAGCTTGGATGGATCGATTGCCTTCTGCAAAATTGCATTGAGAAACGCGCATAGCTTTACGAGCGGCAACCGGACATTTTCTGGTAGAACACCCCTCAGTGCAACCGGAAGCAACTGGGTCATCAACATGTGGCAATCATGAGCCTTGAGATTTGTAAACTTCTTTTGTTTCATATTTATTATTCCCTTTATATTCGAGGAGTACCCAGACGGGACCTTCATACTATTCAAGCATTCAAACATACTATCCTTCTCTTCCTTGCTAAGAGTGTAACTGGCAGGACGTAAGTAGTGCTGTCCATTATCTCTCTTTTTCGGATGTAGGTCATCTCATTGCCCCATGGCTTTCAAGTCCTGTCGTGCTTCCAATGTATCTTTTGAGGTTCCATAAACACCCATGAAGCCTAGCACGTTCACGCAAAGATTCTTCGTCAGGTGCATCACGTCTATTGCGTTGCGAACTTCTAGGATTTCCCAATAAGGTAGCTCCCAAAATATTGACTTTTTCTTCCACATGGGTGCATATCCGTTATCGTCGTTCGGAACAGGTTGGCTACCAAGTCCCTTTCCAAAGACTACATTTACATCCTTTATCATCTCGAACACACACTTCCATTACGGTGTGCAGGTTTTTTACGATGGTCTGGCGCCCCTTGAAATGCATCCCGCTCTTTCTCAGCTGGTGGTGAGCTGGGAGAAATCGACGATGACCCATATAGACGACCTTCTTACAGTGCTTCAAGTACATGCTGTCTGTGTCGTCTAAACAGTGGGTGCATGCCCGATATCCCTTATTTGTCTGTCCTGAAAGGTTACTCAATGCAGGCCAATCGTTGATGGTTACGAACAACAATGCTCGTAGATTAAAGATCTCTTGTCTATCCTCATCCCACACACGTACACCTTCTTCCTTCCAGAGCTGTAAAAGGTCATCAACCAACGGCCTTAGGTACACGTCAATGTCGTTGCCGGGTTGTTTTGGGCCTTGGATAAGCGCCGGCATCATAATGAACTTCCGCTTCATGCACAGCCAAGGAGGAAGGTTGAACATACAAAGGGTCACAGGCCAAGTACTATGGCCACTACTCAACTCACCGAATGGATTGAATCCATCAGTGCTTAAACCAAACCTTATGTTCCTTGCTTCACTTTCAAAGTCTGGGAATGTTCTATCAATTGATCTCCACTGTGCCCCATCTGCGGGGTGTCTCAACATCTCATCTTCCTTACGATCTTCTTTGTGCCATCGCATCAACTTAGCATTCGCCTTGTTCCTGAACAAGCGCTTCAAGCGTGGTATTATAGGGAAATACAACATCACCTTCGCGGGAACTCTCTTCTTGGGAGACTGCCCCTCGACATCACCAGGATCATCTCGCCTGATCTTATACCGCAGGGCTTCGCAGACGGGACAAGCATCCAATTTCTCGTATTCATCACCACGATAGAGGATACAGTCATTAGGGCATGCGTGTATCTTCTGAACATCCAATCCGAGAGGGAAAATAATCTGTTTAGCTTCATATGTTGTGGACGGTAATTCATTATTCTCGGGGAGAATCTTCTTGATAATGTTCAACATCCCCTGAAATGCCTTATCGGACACACCATTTTTTGCCTTCCATTGCACAAATTCTAATGTCGTACCTAGTTTTTTATGGCCCTGCTGGCAACCTGGGTACAACAATTTTTGGTGATCATCTATCAATGGCTGCAACTTTGCTGCTTCCTTCTCAGTTTCGCAATCTCTGTATGCATCTCGTATCACCTGACCAAGGTCATCAGTAGGGCCATTTTCTGCAAACTCATCTTCATCAGCCTCGCCCATTGTAGTACCTGCAAAAGCTTGGCCTGCAACCCAGTCCGGAATGGTGTCATCTTCCTCCTCCTTCTCGCCATCTTTCATTACAACCCCTAGTTCACCGTGCTTGGTCCAAACCAAATAGTTAGGCATGAAACCGTATTTAAACAAGTGGCTGTGAATAGTCCCCCAGGAATCCTTTGAATACTCCTTCTTGTTATTGCATTGGAAGTATGGACAACATACGAACCCATTCTCTGGCTTGTTCGCTTTGGCCACTTCGAGAAAATAATGCAAGCCATCAATAAACGCCTTGCTCCGCCTGTCTGCATTATACATCCATTGCCGGTCCATCTGCATCGTATTACGCATGAAAATGGATTACAGTTAACAATGGATTACGCGTGAAAATCGATTAAAGATCCAAACAACATGGTACAATACAACAACATGAAGATCCAAATACACATATTTAAATTAAAGTTCCAAACAATATGATACAATACAACAAGCCATCCACTGGTTATTATCAAGAAGGACTTTAAGCATCCTTGGACGGTGAAGACGAAGGTTCCGCTGACCCAACCTCATCCTTAGGTTTATTTGTGCCGCCTGAAACGGTAGTACTAAGTGGACGTGAAACACCCGGGACTGAGGGTGGAGCATAACAACCACCAAAAGGAGGTTCCTGACCCGCGGCAACAGCTTCTTCATGACGTTGCTGCAAATAACGAAGCATTGCTTTTTCCAGCGCGCTCTTTATCTTCGGCTTATGCTGAGGGCCAACTATGATTGGAACCTTGCCGAAATAGGAACCACGATCGCCCCCACCATCGCCACTTCCTCCAGTAGCAGAAGCCATCTATGTACAAAAATTATTACCTTAACACTGCATAAGTTGTTGAACTTGAAGACCGTGATCATCTCGCGGGGATGTCCTCAACTGGGCGGCACCGCACTTCGTCATGAAAGAGGTTAGATGCTACGGAAAAGGGAACACGGTCACGATGTCCGTATCCACTCTTTCTCGTAGAATCGACCCTCCTTCGTGACATACGTTGCTGCTCGGCGGAGAACATCCTTCGCGAGATGACCACGGTATGCAAGTTCAACAAGTATGGATTTGAAAAACCTTATTGAATTTGATAAGTTCAACAAGTAGCAGAAGTCATCTATGTACAAAAATTCTTTCCTTACCACTACAGAAGTTGTTGAACTTGAAGACCGTGATCATGTCGCGAGGATGTCCTCAACTGGGCGGCACCGCACTTCGTCATGAAAGAGGTTATATGCTACGGAAAAGGGGACACGGTCATGATGTCCGTATCCACTCTTTCTCATAGAATCGAACCTCCTTCTTGACATACGTTGCTGCTCGGCGGAGAACATTGTAGCAGAAATAAACACGGTATGCAAGTTCAACAAGTATGGATTTAAAAAACCATATTGAATTTGATAAGATAAACTGTCTAGACAAGGTAGCATCATTTTTAAACCATTGCAATAATGCATATTATATATGACACATCAATCTCCCTCACATTCTAGCTCAAAATACCTCTCCATTTTTCTACTTCATCATCATATTCTAGCAAATAATCTTTCCATCTCCAAAGCATAAATCAAAGTATAACACGAGGATGAAGTAACAAACCTTCACAACACTTGTGTTGGCCGAGTGAAATTCCCACGAAAATGAGGGAAAAAACTTCGGGCAGCACCTCCCTTGCTTGCTTCGGCACCACCGGAGAGTAGGTGAAGCTCAGCTCTCTCTGTCAATGTGCTGGACTGGCTCGGGCTGGAGGAGGAAGAAAGTCCTTTGTCTTGGCCGTATATAATGGGGATGAGTTTTTATCCCGGTTAAAAACTCCAACCGAGACAAAAAAGGAACACCTTTTGTCCCGGTTGAATGGTTAGTCCCGATTGGAGGCTCCAACCGGGATAAAAGGGGTTTAGTCCTGGTTGGTGCCTCCAACCGGGATAAAAGGGTGTCGCCACCGACAGCGCTCCACTAGCCGTTGCAACCGGGACTAAAGGGGGGCCTTTAGTCCCGGTTGCAATTACCAACCGGGACTAACTCTCCCCTCCATTTTTGCCTACCATGGCGCACCCCCTTTTGTCCCGAGCCAACTTTAAACCGGGACAAAAGGGGGCACATCGAAAGCCAATTCTCTACTAGTGTACAAACAAAGAAAATCAAATTGCATTCTGTGTGGATCGCGATCAAAACGTAGTCCCGTTCAAACACAGGATCCTCCTCTCCTAAAATCTGTGAAGTGTTAATGCTGTACTTGAATAACCATTCACCACTGTCATAGCCCTCAAGAATCCAGACTTGGGCATAGTACTCGTGACTCGTGAGCACAACAAAACTATGACTTTTAGCTGCTTCATTACGATACGACTGTCTACCGCCGTAGTTGGACTAAAAATCACACAATGCCAGTTTGCAGAGACTCACCACCGCCGCCAGTCTCCACACTGCCGCACCACCGCCGGCCACCACACGACTGCCGCGGTGCCGCCCGCCATCCAAGCCCCGAATCGCCCCATCACCGAAAGGAACGCCGGCCACTGCATACCGTACCGCCGGTCGCTGCTGCATCAATGCCAGCCTCTGCCGCACGACCGCTGCTCCTCCTCTCGAACTCGAAGGGTAACCACAAGACATCAGACGGATCTCCTCTTGAAGACTCAATACAATAGCATACCATCAGAAGTATTGCACTGCGGAGGCATAAACACTGCTGTCATCCCAAGCTGGAAACACTTTGTTTCAAGCAGGCTGTGCTCCAGAGTCCAATCATTCAGTCCTTCACTATACATGTTCCCTCGTCTGTACTTCTTTAGTACTCTGAAAAAGCAAAAGCTCAATTCTTATGTGTGTCTTTTCCATAATTCCTGGTACGGGCATATCTTATGCTCACCATTCTTGCGCAGACACCAACTAACACATTTCCGTATATTCGACAAAATGGATTTACTAAGGAGAAAGGAATGCCTGTTGGTAATAAGGCAATGCACGCAGCTAAGAAGTGTCTAAAAATGTAACAAGAAAAAACAAGCAAATTTAACTTAATACATAATCTCGGTTAAGATAAGATACACGGTCTTGATGGCTGACAGTATTTCTTTGAAATAAAAACAACAACACATCAAAGCATAAACACAGAAAAGGAAAGGATAGGTAGAGGTACCCAAGCTGCACCTTCATTGTTAGATTTTTGGTCACAACTGTAGGCACCGATATCATTTCAGGGTAACAATTATGGGCCTTCACACTGCAAACTATGCTTCAGCTGTGACCAGGAAGTGAACCTGAGAGAAATGGGACATATGGAAGATATGGAAGAAATTCATCATAGAAAAACTCTTTGAGACTGCATATGACACAAACTTTCCCATGATCCATGTCGTATGACACCAGCATATGCATATCCTCCTCACACCTCCAAACAAAGAAAATCAAATTGCATTCTGGATGGATGGCAATCAAACAGTAGTCCCGATCAAACATTGGATTCTTCTCCTCGAAAATATGTGTAGTGCTAATGCTGTACTTAAATAGCCACTCATCACCATCATAGTCCTCAAGAATCCGGACTGATAATTTAGAGGTATCACAGTCCCTCATATTTATGTAATACAATAGCCCCTGAGATTGACCAATAAAAGAAAAAGGGCCTCTGCAGAAGTTTTCAACACGCATAGTTTCCAGCAAAGGAATGGTCCTCCATGTCTTCCCCTGTGTCCACTGACAGTATCCTTAAATCATAGGTCAGCAGATGCAACTTTCCATTGAGAAAAACAGCATCTCTATCGACTACCTGAAGCTCATTGTCCCAACCATTTTCATGGTGACTCCACGCACCTGTCTCCAACGAGTACATATTCACACCAGAGATGTACCCATATAATCCTCATCCTCCTCTATAATTTGGAACACGTGGAAGTGGAGGGAGATGGCCGGGTCGAAAAAAAGACGGTATGCACAAGCACTGCTGTCGTGGTCAGAGTCCGGCAGCACAACCCATTTCTCTGTTGCAGGATTGCACACAACATAATCGCTTTCGTCCCTTGGGTAGACTTTCCAGCAGAGGCAGAAGAGAAGGCCATTGCAGCAGATCTTTGGAATAATCAGCTTGTAGCCGGTGATGAAGGTCAACGAAGGGTCTGAAAATGGCCGACGCTGACCATGTCGCTGCAAAGGATTTCGACAAGTTATTAAGATCTACGATGTAGCCGCAACACTTTGCGGCGCTTAGAGACATCTTTCCACTGGCCAATGATCTGACTGATGATCAGCTCATGCAAATCGCGGTCAGCGCTGGAACGGTGAGTGACCATCGGCGCGGCAAGCAACACAATTGGTCGTGGTCATGCTCCATGGATACGGCGAATCTCAACATATTGGTGTGGAACATGGGCGGCTTGAATGCGCGCTGCCGCCGGGTTGCTCTTCGCTCGGTACTGAGAGACGCGAACGCCTCCACCGTATGCGTCCAGGAAACGAAGTTCCAGTTCCCAACAAACATTGACGGGCAGGTGAAAGGCGTGGCAGAGTTTGAGGCCGAGCAGGACGAGCTGATCAAAACCACTTAGGGAAGAAGATGAAGATCAAGAAAAAGTACATGGAGACCTAGAAAAGGAGCTGGACACCGCCATGACGGGCCTGATCGAGAAGCACAAGCCGGACATCTTCCAGGCCATATGGTGTAGTGCAGGTGCTAAACACCTCCCCCTCTTGGGTTGGCCTACATCAGGAGGAGGAGGGGCACACCCATAGTATTTCTACGCTCCTGGCGTAGTTGATTAGTTGTATAATTCCCTGTATAATCATTAAGGGGAGAATGTTCCGTGTGCGTGCGCCCGGTCGGTCCGCGATAACAACTTCTTATCGTTACTTTCTTCAAAGATACGCAGCTCTCCTACGTATTCTAGGGAAAAAAAGAAAATGGTTGCTCTTCGTCCCCTATGATGCCAACGAAATCTGGAAATATTATCATGTCTTTCTCATGGTTGAGCCTGCAGCTGCGGTAGAAGAAGCCGGACAGCGTCTGGGGAATCTTCTTGCGGTGCTCGGGGTTGGTGATTAGACCGTACCAGTGCCAGGAAACGCACTTGAAGCAGCAGACGGATTTGGCCGGCAGCCGCGACAGGATCTCGACGATGAGATCGTCGGTGAGGTGGGCGGCGGCGCTGGCACTCTTCTTGGTACTATCCATCTGTGCGCGAGTCAATCTGAGAAATGGGGATAAGCAGAAATGAAGAATCGAAGAAAGATTCAGATCAAGAGATCAGTGCAGGGGATAGAGGGAAGACGGAAGAGCAAGAAGGCGGGTAGGCGCGTACCAATCTGCCGGCGGAGGGCACCGTAGAACCATGGTGGAGCGGAAGACTGGAAGCGACGGCTGGTGAGAGACGGTGGCTCTCTGGCGTGGGTTGGCGGTGGCGCGGTGCGAACGGGGACAGTCACAGTGTTGTCACGCAGCTATGGATGGACCATGGGCAGATCCGCAGATGGGCTCGTGAGGAACCGAGGATACTTGCATGGATGCATGCAAAAAATCAGCAAATAAAATTTATTACGAAATTTTTGGTCAATAATTCTTAATAAAAAATTCGATGACAATGTTAGAAACTATCTCTAAGGAGTACAGTTCACAATTATGCATATACTACAACAAAGAGATAAGAACGTTATATCACATCAGATAGTCATTACACGAAATTTTTTGGGTAAATAAAATTTATCAAACCACACCAATAAGCACGATATTATGAAATATCACCGAAAAATTGTCCCGGGATGGAGTAGATTTTATAGATAAAGGAAAATTGGTTCTATAGTATCGCAAGATCCCGACTTCCGTAAAATACAACTGAAAGATCCCAACCTTCATAAAATACCACTAAAAGATCCTGGTCCCGTAAAATACCACTGAAAGATGATAACATTAACTGAAAGTAGCACTCCGTTAGATTTTAGCATAAACGGTGTTAACTAGGACAAAAATACCCCTCCCTCTTTCCGCCATTGCAGGACATAAACGACAGTTTTAGTACACTTCGAACAGCGAATTCAGCAAACTTTGGACAGCAAATTAGGCACACTTTGGACAAACAATTCAGGATACTTCCAGGTTAATTTCAGCATCCTTCCAGCAGCCATTTCAGCACAGTTAAGAACATAAAGTTCAGCCCTAAAATAAGAGTTGTTTCAGCATATAAACACCATCTACTTCAGCCATTACAGTAGTAGTTCAAGGTATATGACAACAATAGCAGTTGTTCAAGGTAGCACAAGTACGGAACAGTAGCATAAGGTCTAATTTTGTTCCATACCAGTAGCGCAGACAAATCCAAGCCTAGCCTAGCGATGCATCCTGGTCATATGTCTAGTGCGGACATTGGGATGGAAGGGCAGCCTAGGGACGCAAGGCTGGGCTGCGGACGGCGACGAAGGGGCAGCAGACTGCGGCAGACGGGCGGCAGCGGAGGGCGCCGAGTCGAGGGACCGGCGGCGGCGGAGGGCCTTGGGAACGCCCGTGCGCCGGCCTGAGGACTTCCGCCTGAAGGTATGCGCAGAGACGGAGGTACACGCTGCGCCAGTTGTAGGAGGGGCGGCATCGCAGATGCTGGGAGTGGCGGCGCCACCGTTGCGAGAGAGGGAGGACGACGGGCTGGTGCAGGTTGAGGCGAGCGGTCGACTGGATAAGACTGCTTAGGGCAATCACTTCGTCCGGCAGACGGTCTCATGCATTGGCACATAATTTTGAGATGACTCAACAAACAACCCGTACAATGAGTTATCTTATAATTTGTCTAGTAGAGTTATATAATTCCTTAATTTATGCGTATAGAAAAAAGAAATATTATAAGTTGCATGGTAATAATAACTCATACAATGGTTGTTGAGTTATCCCTTAGTCCTACAATTTAGCTTATTAGGTGGTTGTTTCGCGAAACAACGACCTTTTTCTCTCTCCTCGCTCTCTCTCCTCCACATCATCAAAAATCCTATGTGGCACTGCATGAGACGACTTATGAGAACCCTGATACGTAGCAATATACTTGCTCTTAAGACTCGATCTTTTCGTTTGTCCTCAAGCCAATGGTAGAAAGTTCATTCCATGTTCATGTTTATGTGCTAAAATGTGCCAAAAGAAAGTTTTGGGTGAAAAGATGTAACGGAATGCGAGTTTTAGTTAACGTTTGCATCTTTTGATGGTATTTTACAGGGCTAGGATTTTTTAAAGTATTTTACAGAAGTCGCGCTCTTTCGATGCTACAGAACCAATTTTCTCTATAGATAATACTTCCCAAACCCACGACATAATAAAGGTGCTTATTAACGTGGATCTATTTAATTGCCAGCCACACTTTTCATTAACCTTTCTGCCACTTCTTCATAGGTTTGGCTCCATATGGCATACATTGAGCTATCTTTGGCATATGCCGCACGACCGCTGTTTATCCTCTTTGAGTCTTACTACAGTAGCATCTGAAGGATCACATCTTGAAGACTTACTACGGGAACATCAGAAGGATTGCATTGCAGTGCTCTCTGCGAACAACTCTGAGAACACAAGTACCAACGGACAATATATGGGGGTTGGGGGCATGCGAATTGTGCCCAGGATCATGTATCACAGGTACCTCCTCTGCAGTCTGCACACATTTCATCAGACATCAGGGCACTGTCATAAACCAGGAAATCACACTGCTATCTGCGTACACGCATAAACATTGCTGTCATCTCCAACCTGGACACACTTTGTTTCAAACAGGCTGTTCTCCAGGTGACCAGGTCCAATCTTGAGTTCTTCACTACAGGTTCCCTCATCTAGATTTCTTTATAGTACTATGAAAAAAGAAGCAAAAACACAAATCTTCTACGTGTTTTTCAAATTCCTAGTGAAGGCGTATCTTACTGACTTCTTTTTGTGCGTAAACATCACCATAATTCTATATAATCAACAAAATGAATTTACTATGAAGAAAGAAATGCCTCTTGGTAATATGTCAATGCACACAGCTAACGAGTGTCAACAAACACAATAAGAAAAAAAAACAAGCAAATGTAACTTATACACAATCAATGTAAAGATAGTCTGCAGGATCTTGATGTCTGACAGCACAAGCTGCGGCTACATTGTTAAATCTGGTCACAACTGTAGGCATCCACATCATCTCGGGGTAACAGTTGTTGGCCTTCACGTGAGTTATGCCTCTAGCCTTGATCAGCCACTGAATCCGAGAGAAATGGAACATACGGAAGATATGGAATAAACGAGGGGGTGTTTGGATACGAGGTGCTAAACTTTAGCAGGGTCACATCGGATGTTTGGATGCTAATTAGGAGGATTAAACATGAGCTAATTACAAAATTAATTGCACTGGTGGAGTCTAATTCGTGAGACGAATCTATTAAGACTAATTAATCCATCATTAGCAAATGGTTACTGTAGCACCACATTGTCAAATCATGGACTAATTAGGTTTAATAGATTCGTCTCGCGAAGTAGACTCCATCAGTGCAATTAGTTTTGTAATTAGTTTATGTTTAATATTTCTAATTAGTATCCAAACGTTTGATGTGATGGATGCTTTAGCACCGAGGAGCCAAACAGGCCCTGAGTCACGCAAATGCTCTTTGAGACTGCATATAACAGAAACTTTCCCATGGTCCATGTTATAAGACATCAGCATATCTTCACACCTCAAAACAAAGTAAATCAAATTGCAATCTGGGTGGATCCCGATGAAAAAGTAGTCCTGTTCAAACCTGAGACCCTTCTTTCCAAAAAGCTGTGAAGCGTTAATGTTGTACTTAAATATCCATTCACCATTGTCATAGTCCTCAAGAATCCAGACTAACAATATAGAGGTATTGACGTCCCTCATATTTATGTAATACAATCGCCCTTGAGATTGACCAATAAAAGAAAGAGGGGCTCCAAAAGAGTTTTCAACACGCATAGTTTCCAGCAAAGGAATGGTCCTCCATGTCTTCCCCTCTGTGTCCACTGCAAGTATCTTGAAATCATAGGTCATCAAATGCAACATTCCATTAAGAAAAACACCTTTAGAATCATCTACCTTCAGCTCACTACTCCAAATATTTCCCTTGTGACTCCATGCACCTGCCTCTGATGAGCAGATATTGATATTCACACGAACATTATTATATCCATTGTCGAAGGATTTGGGGCCAAATCAACTCAGGAGTATTTCCTCTCCTGGTGCCTTTTCTTATCACCACTCTTTTACATTTTAGTCCTGCATATATATCAATATTACATACGCACACCAACACTCTCCCTCAAGATGGGCAGTATATATCTATCATGCCCATCTTGTCACACGAAGACACACACTCTTTAACACTTAACCCTTTTGTTAGACAATCAGCAATTTGTCCCTTAGAAGTTACAAACCCTAGACTTAAAGTTCCATCATCAATCCTTTCTCTAATAAAGAAGCGGTTGATCTCCACATGTTTGGTTCGATCATGTTGAACTGGGTTGTTGGCAATGTTAATAGCTGATTTGTTATCACACCAAAGCTTCATAGGCCTCCCCTCCTGGAGTTTTAACTCAGTTAGAAGATTTTTTACCCACAATAGTTCACTCAGACTCTGTGACATAGCCCTATACTCAGCTTCTGCAGTGGAGCGTGATACAACAGGTTGTTTCTTGCTTCTCCAAGTCACCAAGTTACCACCAACAAATACACAATAGCCTGAAGTTGATCTTCTGTCATCAGGGCAACTTCCCCAGTCTGCATCACAATAACCTTCCACATTCAGATGTCCATTTTTTTTAACAACAAACCTTTGCCTGGATTCTTCTTTAAATATCTCAAGATTATATAGACTGCATCCATGTGATCACTCCTTGGTTCATGCATATATCTGCTTACTACACTCACAGCATATGTTATGTCAGGTCTTGTATGACAAATATAGATGAGGCACCCCACAAGTCTTTGATATCTCTCCTTATCTATAGGATGTCCAGATTCAGCATCCAATTTGTGGTTTTGCTCTATTGGTGTAGTGGTTGAATGACACCCAAGCATACCTATCTCATCCAGTAGATCCAGAACATATTTCCGTTGTGAGAGCACAATCCCTCTAGGAGATCTTACTACTTCAATCCCTAGAAAATATCGAAGCTGTCCCAAATCTTTAATTTCAAATTCCCTTCTCAAATTCTCCTTCAATCGCACCACCTCCAAAGTATCATCTCCAGTGATAATAATATCATCAACATAGACATCTAAGATGGTTATGTGATTTTTGGAACATAGATAGAACAGAGTATGATCTCCATTACACTACTTATATCCCATAGCAAGCATTGCACATTTAAACCTGTCAAACCACGCTCTTGGCGATTGTTTTAGTCCATATAAAGATTTTTTCAATCATAGCACCTTACCTTCTGTTTCAGTAATAGTGAATCCAGGTGGGATCTCCATATAAACCTCCTCTTTAAGATCACCATGAAGGAATGCATTTTTAACATCTAATTGATATAATGGCCAATCAAAGTTAGTAGCACAGGAAACCAAGGTCCTCACGGTACTCATTTTTGCAACCGGTGCAAATGTCTCATCATAGTCAATCCCATATGTCTGGCTGTACCCTTTTGCTACCAGCCTTGCCTTATATCTCTCCACTTTTCCTTCAAGGTTTTGTTTCATAGTATATACCCATTTACAGTCAATCACCTTCTTTCCAGGAGGAGAAGGTATGAGCTCCCATGTGTCATTTTTCTCAAGTGCTGCCAATTCTTCAAGCATTGACTTTTTCCATTTTGGATCTTACTTTGCTTCTTTCCAATTTTTTGGAATTTGTACAGATTACAGGGTTGTCATAAATGCCCAGTACTCAGATGGTAATGACCCATATGACACATAATTACTTACCTCATTGCTATGCTCACCTTCACAATTATCCTCAAAGCCATATCTCACTGGAGGTTTACCTGCAGTGCTCCTTGCTTCTCTTCTTAGAGCAATAGGTAAGTCATTCAAGTGATCCCTTATCTCTCCTCCTGACTCAGGCAACTGGTCATTCTCATTATCACTTGAGTGAACTTGGTCACTTTCAACTTCATCAACAATAGTGGTGGGTTGTATGGGATTTTCTCTCCTTCTTCTCGTATATACTCGTAGATTCCTCTCTGTAGGAGACTGTTGTACTCCCCCTTCCTGTATAGTGTCATTCACTTTAACTGAATTTGGGATTAGACCAACCATAACTCTCTTCTCATTTGCTTTTGTCTCAACTCTACACTCCATTTGCTCACTATCTTCTGATCCAATTGGAGGGTCTAAATCAATGAACAGAGAACTTAAATCAGTCTTCTCACCATAGAAAGGAACTGATTTCCTAAAAGTTACATCCATACTTACAAACATACGACGCTCAGATGGGCTCCAACACTTATATCCTTTTTGTCCTGATGAGTACCCCACAAAAATACACTTGATAGCTTGAGAATCTATCTTTCCAACCCCCGGTCTATGATCTCTAACAAAACATGTGCATCCAAAGATTTTGGGTGGAACCAAAAACTCATTTTTTCCAAATAACGTTTCACAAGAAGATTTCATGCCAAGTATCCTTGATGGCATACGGTTTATCAAGTGAATAGCAGTCAAGACTGCCTCACTCCAAAGGAACTTAGTGAAAGGATCTTGATATCGCCTAAAGGGGGGGTGAATAGATGAATTGACAAACTTTAATCTAAATTCAAACACCTTGAGCCTTGCTGCCTGGACAGACCGGTCAGACCGGTTTCCCAGACCGGCCAGACCAGTTTGAGGCAGTGAGGCACACCAAATTGATGCTTGATCCCCTATTCAAATTTTAGCACCAACAATCTTGAAGAGTGTCATTTGTAGATGATATTTGGCAGAATAAACTTGTCCCTGCACACATTAATGACACACCCAAGTAGATCGGAGCGGAAGCACAAGTAAATGCTAGAATACAACAAGTAATGCAAACCGTAAAGAGGACACGAGGATTTGTTTATCCGAAGTTTAGATTCAACCAATGAATCCTACGTCTCCGTTGAGGAGCCTATTGAGATACGAGTCTTTTTCAACTCCCTCCCAACAAGCCGGGTCTCTTTCAACCACTTTTCTCATCTCCACTAGTTGATCTTTTCCCTTGCGGAGGCAAGATCACAGCCCTAACAAACTTGCCGCTGCTCACCACACGTTGGGAGCTAGCCGGCGACACCTAGCCGTCTAGGAGGCAAACCTCCAAGAGTAACAAATGCTTCAAGGCTTTCTCAACACGAACCACAAGTGCTCAACCTATGGATGGCTCTTCTCAGCTCACAATTGCTCTCAATTCACTTCTCTCTTCCACCCAACTCACAAGATTTCACTTAATTCACACAACCTCACAAAGAGGGGTTGGGGAGAGCTTTTCTTGGCTTTGGCCTGGCTTAGAATGTCTAGGATCACTGTTTTTGGCTCAGGAGCAGCAACCTCCAAGAGTGGAGGTCGTGGGGTATAAATACCCCAAAGAGCAAAAACTAGCCGTTGGAACACTGGACAGACTGGTCAGACTGATCTGCTAGACCGATCAGACCGATCTAACTTGAAAACTAGCCGTTGGTACTTAGACTGGTCAGACCGGTTTACTAGACCAGTCAGACCGGTTTGGCTGAGCCAGCCACAACGCTCCTAACACTCACTCTTGTTGACCTAAAGGTTAAGCCAATCTTTGTTATGTGTTTTGTAATCTTGAAATCACTCAAGAGTATCTCTCAGGGTGAAACTCACATGGGTCAACTAAGAGCACTTTTGGTATTGTCAACAAGCTAATGTTGCATCCCTCTTGATAGTACAGCATACCTATACTCAAGATGAAATATAAAAATCATATCATCCTCTTGAGTTTGTAAGTCTTCATTCTTGCCATACTTTGATTTTTAGATACTTGAGGGCTTCCAACATAATCTTCAACTTGAGCTCATCCAACTTGAGCTAGTGACTTAAGGCTTCCTTTCATCCATAATAAAGTATACTTGAAGTCTTTAGTCACTCCATTTTACCAACTATGATAGACTAGATGCATTGCATTGATTCCCTCGGTAAGGCTTAGAAATGATACCTCGAAACCCCCCGGATACTAGCTACTTCACCCTAGCAATATGCCCATGGCACAAGCCGTCGCTTATCCAAAGCTTGCTTAGTCCCTCGTCTCTAGTATCTCGTTTGATTTCTTCACCCATTCTTGCCACATTAAGTTTAGCTTTGCTTTGACATTTATAGTTAAATCCCATTTGAAGTCTTCTTCAAATGCTTGATCTAGGTTGATAAAGAAACTTCCATGAATTGCAATCTTCCACTTAATAAGACCAATATGTAGATCATAAGCTCGTGTCTTTTAGCATGTCCTTATGAAGTCTTGAATTTCCTTCTATGAATATTTCGAGCTTTTCTTGATGACCCCTTTTCTTTTGGTAACACAAGCTAATAATTTACTTGGTAAGTTATAGATCAAACTATAAAAACTCATCCCCAAACATCATTCAACTCTTGCTTGTTGTTGTTCTTTAATTTGTCTTTAAGGGATCACATACTTGCTTGCTACCTTCATTATGTGCCGTATGATACTCATTCACTTGATAAGTCAATATTGCAATATGAGTATAAGAATAAACTCCTGCTCACAAACTTAGACAAACAAGTTAGTCCTTTAATCGTTTTATCATCCAATTCACCAAAACCCACTTAGGGGTCTAGATGCACTTTCACTTAGGCATATTCATTGTATACATAAGTGAACGAGTTACCTCCAGAAGATGCCTATTCTTCCTTTCAGCCACTCCATTTTGTGGTGGGGTATTGGGGCATGAAGTATGGTGTAGAATTCCTTCTCTTGAAAGGAAACCCTGAAATTCCTTATTCACATATTCAGTTCCATTATCACTCCGGATAATTTGAATAGAAGTGCCAAACTGATTTTTTACATAAGCATAGAAAGCCTTAAAATATTCAAGTACCTCACTTTTATGCTTCATTAAATATAACCATGTCATACGAGAACAATAGTCAATAAAGGTAACGAAATATTTTGCCCGACTTATAGCAGTGACCGGAGAAGTCCACACATCTGAATGGATTAATATAAAAGGTGATAAACTTCTTAAAACCCTGCTCACATATGAGCTTCTAGTGTGCTTCCCGTACTCACAGGCATCACACATTAAATTACTCTTATTCACCTTAGACATTTCATGAGGGAACATTTTGCTCATGACATCAAAAGATACATGTCCTAAACGACAATGCAACAACATCACCTGAGCTTCATCTTCACTAGCTGATAGAGCAAAATAGACTTCTTCTCTTGTCTTGCTTCTATCAAGATAGCAGAGCCCATCATGCCAAGTTCCAACTCCAAGATTTCTTCCAGTCCTCCTTTCCTGAAGTAAACAATTTTCACGATCAAGAAGCACTCGACAGTCCATTTGATCAATCAACGAGCTTATTGAAATAAGATTCACAGGAAAGGATGGAACATGTAATACTGATGATAAGGTAATAGATGGTGTGCATTGAACTGTCCCAACACCTCTAATAGAACGAGAGGTTCCATCCGCAGTTTTGATTGTCCCCTTATAAGAATGTGAGTATGGTGTACAAGATGTAAATTCATTTACCTGACCTATGACATGCCTTGATGCACCTGAATCTAATATCCAATTGGATATATAATTTTGGTTGAATGTACCTGAGTCTGAGTGAACCACAGCAGCAACAGTGTCACTCGAGGATGTTGTTTCTTGATTGTTCAGTTGAGAACCCTTTCCGATTTCCTTCCACTTCCTGAACTCATTTAGCTCATTTGGCGAAACTGTAACTGATTCTGCAGCACACCCATCTGACATTGCATGATTAGCTCTAAAGCTTACTCTTCCACCACGACTTGCACCTCCTCGGCTAGTACCACCTCTTAACATACCTCTGCCTCAACCCCTACCACGATTTGGTTTTAGTGGCTGACGGCAATCATGAATCAAATGCCCCTTTTCACCACAATTATAACAAATTCTGGTCTCTTGGGACCCTGCTACCACATAAGCTTGACTTGGTGAATTTAAGGTGTGACCCTTTATCACTTTGAGTCTTGTCTCCTCCTGTGCCATAGCAGCAATAGCTTCTTCAAGACTAGGGAGATCAGCTTGATGGAATAATGCAGCACGTCTTCCTTCAAATTCTAGATTTAGGCCCCTCAAAAACTGAAGGACCCTTTTCTTCTCTACCCACTTCTTCACCCAAGCCACACATTCAGGGTGAGGTAACTCAATAGGATCATAATGATCTAAGTCAGCCCATAGTCGCTTCAATTCTGCAACATAATCCATCAAAGTCTGCTCCCCCTGTTTCAGATAATGTATTTTATCATCTGTATCTGCCAACAGCATCACATTCCCAACACTTGAGTACATGCTTGCAAGCGCCTTCCATATCAAGCAATAGTGTCAACAGAACCCGCAGTAGTTGAGGTCATAGAATTGAATAACCAAATAACCACTAAAGCATTAGTGGCATTCCAATTCTTCCAGTCACTGCTCAACTTATCTTTGGGTTCAGTTATTTCCCCATTGATGAAGCCCTCGAGCTTCTTTGATTGCAACAGTAACAATGCTCTTCAGGACCAAGCCAAATAGTTTTTCATGCCTTCCAACTTGATATCAATAGGCATCAACTCCAATTTTTGAACCGTATCAATCTCTTTACTTGAGGACGGGACATCATTCTTCTTTGTAGTTAGTAGTTCCACCAATTTCCCAAGAACCTATTCAGTTCCTTGATTCTCTGCCATAATACAGTGGCTTTGGAACCCCTTGCTTCCTCACAGCAACACTTTCTTCCTCTAGATGCAGTATAGTTGCTACTCCTCCACAAACCAGCACAGATCCTCTTAATTGGCTTGGAAACTAGCAACGACCAGCAACTCAAGTGCTCTCTGCCAAAAACACCAGCAGCTCCACCTTGCACGCCTCCCCGACGCGCAGCTCGATCTAGGGCCTCCGCCGGCCTGCGTCCCTCAGCACGAGTAGCCGCGCAGCCACTCCAGTTCCTCCTCGCCAGCCACCTGCTGCTCCTCCGCTGGCCCAAACTTCACCGCTCACCACCGTCACCCGTGGGCTCCCCGACTGGTGTCGCGGCCGCCCAGAGCTCCAGCACGGGTAGATCCGCGCTGCCGCTACGATTTGCGGCCTTGGGGAAGCAGCACCGCAAGGACGCCCGCCACCGTCGGATCTGCTCACACTCGACGCAGCACCGCCCTCTCGTCCAGCTTTTGCTTGCCGGCCGACATCACGCCGACGACGCCCCCACCATCGCCACCAACATCACCCCCAACCCTAGCCCTGATACCATGTCGAAGGATTTGGGGACAAATCAACTCGGGAGTATTTCCTCTCCTGGTGCCTTTTCTTATCACCACTCTTTTACATTTTAGCCCTACATATATATCAATATTACATACGCACACCAACATCCATAATCCTCATCTTCCTCTAGGAGCTGGAACACATGGAAGTAGGACGAGGCAGCTGGGTCAAAACCCAAATAGTGTGCACACGCATCACTATCGTGGTTGGACTCAGGCAAGGCAACCCATTTCTCTATTGCAGGATTGCACACAACATAATTAGCTTTATCACTGGGGGAGACCTTCCAGCAGAGGCAGAGAAGAAGGCCATTGCAGCAGATCTTTGGATCAATCAGCCTGTATCTGATCAAGAAGAACAACGGGGGATCTGAAAATGGAAGCTCTTCCTCCCCCATGATATCAACGAAATCGGGAAACGTGAGCACATCGTTCTTTTGGCCGAGCCTGCAGGTGGGGTAAAAGAAGCCGAAGAGCGTCTGGGGGATCTTCTTGCGGTGCTCTAGGCGGGTGATTAGGTTGTACCAGTGCCAGGAAACGCACTTGAAGCGGCAGATCGATTTTGCCGGTAGCCGCGACAGGATCTCGATGATAAGATCATCGGTGAGGTCGGCGACGGCGCTGGCACACTTCTTCGATGGACCCATATGAGCGCCTGACAATCTGAGAAGGGGGATAAGAAGAAAGGGAGAAAGATTCAGATCAGAAATTAGTGCAGGGGATGGAGGGAAAGCAAAGACGGAAGAGCAATAGGGTGGACGAGGCGAACCAGTCCGCCAGAGAAGGGCGAGAGACGACGAGGTCTGGCGGCGGTGGCTGCGCAGTGCTAACGGAGTTACGGAGACAAAGGGTTTGTGCCCTCGTTTTTTTAAAAAAAAGGTTGGACTTTATTAATAAAGTGCTATTACATCCCAGCCCTAGAAAGGGAACCCCTCAAGAAAACAAAAATTACATCTAAGTCCTGCAGAGGAGCACCTTCGCCGTCACCGACTGTTGTTGCCGCAAGCCAGTTCTTCTCCATCTCCCGCGATGAAGAAGACCTAGGATAAAGAGCATGGCCGACTCCGGAATCAACGAAGAGTCTTCAAGATTTATGAAGCCCATCATTAGCATACCAAGCACGCACCGTAGAACCACTGAACACACTGGCAAACAACCAAAGGCTATCTCCTCGTCGTCACCAGGGTTAGACACCAATTTCAGCACCGGCAAACCCCAGTCAACGGATAGCCAACCCGCAAGAGGAATGGATAGACACCAACCCGTATACACGAGAAGGTGCACAACTGACCTCACAACAGAATTTTCGGTAACACTAGAACTATCTTGGAGGGACAAAACACCTCCAAAACTTCTCCACAAGACCAACGCTATCGTTGGCATCGTGGGCATCGACGACACCGAGGAAAACACAAAGGAATCAAACACCAGCGCATAAGAGGAAAACAATGACATACCCATCGATGTTGAGACCCCGCAAAAGATATCATCGTCAAGTACCACTTGCACCTCAAACAACACCAAGATTCGCTCACCTCGAACAAAGCCAATGGTAGAGAAGATGTAGAAGTAACAAAAGCTTACTGGTGAGATATATAAGGTGCGTTTGGCAGAACTCCCAGAGCTGATTCTCTGCTGATTCTAGCAGGAGCTCTGCCAAACAGTTTTTCACAGAGAAGTGATTCTCTGCTGATTCTGTGAAGTGATTCTCTGAAATGAACTAAGAGGCTGGGAGCTAAAAAAAGTAGCTTCTCTTGATTCTGTGAAGTGATTCTCCATCCTGATTTTAAGAGTTTATGCTAGAGAATCAAAGAGAATCACTTTCAGCCACAGAATCACTTCTCTCAGAGAATCAGCTCCCACAGAAAATCAGAATCAGATGAAGCTCTACCAAACGCACCCATACATCACCTACCGGATCCGCAATTCCCCAAGCACACCGGTGCCACTAAGGCCACCGGCAGCGAGAATGGAAATCGTGTTGGAGTCATCTTTCTCAACTATTCCTAGGGAACGGGACGCTTCGAGAGAGAGTGTGTGTGTGTTTTGGGTTCGTGCCTTCGTGGGCAGGGTATGTGTGCAGAATTGCAGCCCGTTCCTTGCTGTGGGCTAATTAAGTCTTCTGGTCCAAAAGCCCAAAACCTCTCTCATTTTTTTTAGATGCCTCTTTCAGTGTTTAGGGATCAGGCTGTGCGGGAGAAAGGAAGTCGAAGATCAGGTGGTTTAGAAAAAAAAAACAGTTTTTCATTAAGAGGAAGCGACTACAGCTTCCGGCCATGGAAAAACTTCCCGAACCCTGGTTGCGTTAGCGAGGGGGATTTTTATTGTGCAGTACCCAAGGTTTGAGCCTTGGGTGGGTGGCAACTCTAGTGGATGTCCTACCATTGAGCTGCAAGCTCATCTGCAGATCAGCTGGTTTAGCAAAATTTTATTAGTCGGATGTTTAACAAAATGGCACCTTTTATTGCAAAAATGGGTAAAGAATTAGCAGTAGGTTAAAGTTAAACAAACATAAGACAATCTGAACTAAGAAGATTAAGACATGTTTTGTTTCGTTAGAACTTAAGACGACTTTGATTAACAATTACTCTATTGATATGTTATTTTTGTGATACAAAATAGTAATCATAAGTTAGTACTTCTGAATAAATCTTGTATATTCATAGAGTGATCTTTGGTCAAAGGATTGTCCTAGCGAAAATTATACGTCTTATATTTCTGGTTCTGGAGGGAGGGAGTAATGTTCAAGTTATCATTGAGGATTCTGAACTTCTGACCCGTGAATTGAGAAGACGATCTGAACTCAGTGCTTGTTTTTACTTACTCATAAGCATAATGAACCAACCAAACAAGGATCACTTACTTTCATGATTCAGAATAAAAACAGCATAGGCTAAACAAAACCCAACATGTAGCCTAAACATGCACTACTAGCAATGTTTATTGCGCACAGCAGTAGCTGTTCCCACCCAGCCATCTGGTAGTTCAATTTGCAGTTCAACATTTTTAGACCTAGAAAAAATTACTCCTGTAAAGTACCACTATAGATAGCTGTTCCCACCCAGCCATAATTGACGATCTCTAGATGCCATCTGTCCTAAACCGCTAAGGCAAATGGCAGCAGGGATTTTCCCATGCAAACATTCTGGAATAGATGTAGATGTGAAAAGGAAAGGTGGGGAGGGATATTGGGCATGGGGGGTTAAGCTGCTTGGAATTGGTGAGGTAATATTAGGTGAAGCAAAACGAAGAAACCACAATAGGACTCAACGACCATCGATTCCGAGGCAGTATACATATTCATAGACAAGCAGTTATCTTCAGCAGCAATTAAAGGGAATATTCAAATACCCAGAGAAATGATATATTCTTCAGAGACACTTTACTGTTCAGAATATTCTTGTTCTTTTAATAAGCAAATGTTTCAGGAGAGACCCAAACTAGGAGTTATAGTCTACCACTCTACCTGGTAAAATTATTATTTTTAACTCTCTGCAGATAACAGGAACATACTTGCAAATCAGGACAAGTTATCTAAATTATCTGATGGCATATAGCCATACACATTGAAAGAAGTATAAATGGGTCATCTAATGCTTGAAGTGCTTCTACTCGACTTATCTGCCAACTCTAGCAAGCAGGACAAGTGAATAATTAGCATTTTTCTCTTACATGCTTATCAATGATGAAACACGATAGGCCAAAACTATTACATGATGTAATAATCTGACAATCGAGTGCTATAAATGACCCTACCAAGGACAACTGCTTGATAATAAACATATATATCATTCATCAGAAGAGAAGCAACCAAATAGGAACCACATAAGAAGATAGACAGTCTTACTATTTCCTATCAGTGGAGATCTCATTGGGATTGAAAGTAATTAGGGTATTATCTGCAAATGTTAGGGATAGCTGTCTTTCTGTATATAAGATATGAGATACAGACAGTGCTTCAGCATCTACCTTGACAGCAAATTTCCTTATATAAAGAGCTGAATACATTGTATGCAATTTGCATAACTCAAGTGAGGGCATATCTTACTCCAGCTTTTTGAGTAAACAACTAAACATCACTACATTTCAACATATTCAACAAATAGAAGAATTACGAAGAAAGAAGTGCCTGTTACTAATATAGCATGCACACAGCTAACAAATGAAAAAAAATATATAAGCTGTTAAAAGCAAGCAAATCTAACTTAATATGCAACCTCTGCAAATATAAGCTACAGGAAGTTCAAGACTGACAGCATTTCTTGATATTAAAATACAGAATACATTAAAGCATAAACACAAATGAGGACCAACAAACAGGTGAGGTACATAAGCTGCAACTACATTGTTCAATTTGGTGACAACTGACTGTAGGCATCCACGTCACTTCGGGATAACCAGGTAACAATTGTTGGCCTTCACACTCCAAATTATGTTCCTAGCCTTGTAGCAGACAGTGAATCAGAGAGAAATGGAACATATGGAAGATATGGAAGAAATGGGCGGTCATACAGATGCTCTTTGAGACTGCTAACACAAACTTTACCACGATCCATGTCATATGACATCAGCATGTCCTCGCACCTCCAAACAAAGTAAATCAAATTGCATTCTGGATGGATCGCAATCAAAGCATAGTCCCGTTCAAACATAAGATCCTTCTCTCCGAAAATCTGTGAAGTGTTAATGCTGTACTTGAATATCCATTCACCACTGTCATAGCCCTCAAGAATCCAGACTGACAATTTAGAGGTATCACCAGCTCTCATATTTATGTAATACAATAGCCCTTGAGATTGACCAATAAATGCTTCAGGACCTTTCCAAAAGCACGAGACAGTCATAGTTTCCAGCAAAGGAATCGTCCTCCATCTCTTCCCCTGTGTGTCCACTGCCAATATCTTGAAATCATAAGTCAGCAGATGCAACATTCCATTGAGAAAAACAGCTCCTCTATCGACTAGGTGAAGCTCATTGCCCCAACCATTTTTATTGCGACTCCATGCACCTGTCTCCGGTGAGTAGATATTCACACCATCGATGTATCCATAATCATCATCCTCGTCTGTAATTTGGAACACATAGAAGTAGGGGGAGATGGCTGGGTCAAAACCAAAACAGTACACCAAAGCAATGCTTTCGTCCCCTGATTCCGGCAGGACAACCCATTTCTCTGTGGCAGGATTGCACACAACATAATCGCTTTCGTCCCTTGGGTAGACTTTCCAGCAGAGGCAGAAGAGAAGGCCATTGCAGCAGATCTTTGGAATAATCAGCTTGTAGCCGGTGATGAAGGTCAACGAAGGGTCTGAAAATGGCTGCTCTTCGTCCCCCATGATGCCAACGAAATCTGGAAATATTACCATGTCTTTCTCATGGTTGAGCTTGTAGCTGCGGTAGAAGAAGCCGGACAGCGTCTGGGGAATCTTCTTGCGGTGCTCGGGGTTGGTGATTAGGCCGTACCAGTGCCAGGAAACGCACTTGAAGCGGCAGATCGATTTGGCTGGCAGCCGCGAGAGGATCTCGACAATGAGGTCGTCGGTGAGGTCGGCGGTGGCGCTGGCTCGCTTCTTGGAATGATCCATTTGCGCGCAAGTGAATCTGAGAATGGGGATACGGCGAAAGGAAGAAAGATTCAGATCAGAGATCAGTGCAGGGAATGGACGGGAAGAAGGAAGAGCAAGAAGGCGGAAGGGACGAACCGGTCTGCCGGAGAAGGGCGCCACACAATGACACAACTATGGTGGAATGGCGAGAGACGGCGGCGGCGGCGCAATGCTTACAGAACCGAGCATCGGGTTCGTGGGCCTGTGAGCAGAATTGCAGCCCATTCCTTGCCGTAGGGGGGTCCAAACACGGAGATCCTATATGGCTTCCGGAAGCCCGTCAGTTATTGGGCTTCCAGTGTTGGATATCCATGCGCACGGCGACAACCGTCGGATGCATCTACCTCTTGCAGCCCTAGCTTCCCACTACCTGTGTACCGCCGCCGCCATGCCCATGTGTGCCGCCACTACCCCGTCTGCGCCACGCCCGGCGTTGCCTCGATGCTGGCGCACGCTCACGCCATGCGCCGCCGCGCGCCGCTGCATCCTGCTATCGCTGTCAGGCGTCACTGCCTCACCCGCCACCCAGCCACCTGCTGCTGCCGGGCGCTGCCCCGCCGTGCGTGGGGCGCGCCACTGTCCGTTGCTACCCCGCCATGCACTACCCCTGTGCCCCGTGCTACCCCATCTCCTCCGCTAGTGTGTGCTGCCCTTGCTGTCGTCGAAGAAGAAACTGGATTTTTTTTCCCTAAAATGTTGATTTAGGTTCTAACAAATGTTGAATCTACTCCCTTAAAATGTTGAAATAGAGTGCAACAAATGTTGAAGGTAATAGTTTCTTTCAAAATGTTGAGATGTGTTTTCAAAAAATGTTGAATCGGTTATTTGTGAATGTTGATTTATTTTTCGTAAAATATTGAATCCAGTCTTCTTGGATATCTAATTGGGTCTGATGGACTTTAAAGTTACCACTCTTATCTAACTTCCACAAGTTATATAGGAGCTCCCGTCCAAACATCCAACACCTTTTCAGTTTACTTATTTCCTTTTGAGATGTCTTTCCGTGTTTTGTTACGGAAGAAGCAGAGTGAGGAACGACTCCCATTCACCAGTTGATTGCATGCCACAAATTACTATACTCTGTCTGATAACATTTATGTTTTGACTATCAATTTCTGTAAAAACATATTGTTTCATGTATAAAAGGTTTTACATTATGGTACTATTTTTCATGATGATTTTAGTAGCATCAACCTTATGTTGCAAAACTATTTTGATTTAGTTATTAATGATCAAAATCTTAAAAGCCTTAAAGATAAAATGAAAATTACTTATATTAGAGATTTTTTTGAAACCTATATCAGTGATTAGAGATAGTACTTTTTAGCATAATATGGCCGGTGTTACAGTTTACAGGAGTGAAAAACCATTATCCACGGGTCTGACATAGTAATTAAGCATGGTTGCGGACCAAAAATAGTCTCGAAGAATTTTTTTTCCTCCTTGCGGGCGTAATAGAGTTGTGACATTTTCTTGTTATGGTTAGGTATCAAAATCATTGGTTGATGCACGTGCACTTCTATCTTCTTTAATTGTTTTCCTTCTAAGATTACAATAATTCCGACATTACCTTAATATAAACCCTAATACTAAATCCACCTTCTTGTTTTCAACATCTGGTGAACCAATTGAACAACCAAGCTAGCTTGGCTCTGCAAAAGCCATCCCCCTCTCTTTTTTTTACTTTTATATACACGAGTATTTTTCCCATCCCCACATCCGAATTTCTAGACCCTTAGATCTGAATCGGATGGACCACATCAACTCCACCTCTTCCTTATCTTCTTTAACCTCAGCCTCGGTCGATCCCCACGCACCGCGAGTCCTCCCGACGCACCGCACCCCCACCTCACCGCTACCGCCCTCTGCCTCGTCGCGCCGTCCCCGACGCCGGTGTAGCCCGCCTTCCTCCACCGCCACTCCATCCTCACCGGCGAGGCTCCCTTCCTCCATCCTGGCGCTGGTTGCTGCTCGCCCCCGTCGCCGCCAGCAACCTGCCCGGCTCCGCCGCACCTCCGCCGCCGCCCACTGCCTCACCCACGCTAACCCATCGATGGTCCCCCGCCGCTTCCACAGCCCAACCGGTTGTCCACCAGCCACCCGCGGCTAGCGGCGCCCTCGCGCGGCACGAACCGCCACTACCACCCGCTACCATGCCACCCCAGAGCTCCCTTTACGACTGCCGAATACAGGTACCCCCCTCACCCCCACGGTCCTGAAAACTCCAGACCCTAAAAGGTCGCGGGATCGAGGAAGATGAGACCGGGTGGCATCTCCTTATTGGCCACAAATTCTGGGGAGGCTTGAAAATTTGCGAGCATCGTACAGCTTTCCCCTTTATATATAGGAGGACCGGATCTCAGTTGCATGTCCTTTATTCGTGCAAAAGAAATAGAAGCACGACTTCTGTAGGCACTACCGCTGATTTACTTCAACAAGAACTAAACAAGCAGTCCCATCTCCTTTATATAATATTGGAACCAAAAATAACATGAAACAGTGCTTGAAAGCTAATGGGCTGGACCCAAAATGACAAGGTAATTAATACAGTGCACAAGCACAAAGCGAAAAATTGACAACTCAGAATTGAAGCAAAAAGAAATGGACCTCACGAGCTTCTTCCAAATGTACGAACCATTGGGGTGAAAAAACCGTCGTACAAAGGGAGCTCTTGGTCTAAACCACTCGATCGACGAAACTCCGTAGTATCTTATGGCCATGACTAGCTAGTGACCCGGACCCCTGGGGCTCGGGCCTGAGGGAAGCTGCTGCGTCCACGCCATGGCCGTCGTCTTCGACCACGCCCTCTCCCGCATGGTCGCGTAGGCCGTCGTCGCCGTCGCCGCCGCCTCATGTCTCTCGACGACGACCCGGCCTTCTTCAGGCAGCTGCCTCGCAGCATCTACAGCAGAGATGAGAACGCCGCCGAGGAGCGCAATGCTGAGGAGGAGGACGGTCGCGGAAGCAGCAGTGGTGATCTTCATAGGTGATCGAACGACGTTGATGGCGATCTCGATCGAAGTCTTATTACATGCACAAACTCTACAAGGATAGGAGGTTTTATGCTGGTTATTACAGGCCAGTGTTTTACGGCCGGCCGGTTAGCTTTGTGTCGGCATATATAAGAACGAAGTCTCCCAGCTCGTACTCTAGCTAGAGATTCAGTTCGTTTCTAGAGTGGTTAGAATACTTCACTGTTTTTTGTCCTTTCACAACGGTTCTTTGGTCCGTGAGATTTCCTTGATCGAAGCGGGAACCCGAGACTATTAGACTACTTGGCCCTAATACAACTCGGCTTTTGATGCGTGGACATTGGCTTAGAACACGGCACATGCCGAGTAACATGCCACCAACTTGTTTCGCTTGCAGCAAGCAAAGTTGTTCCAATTTCAAAATTTCCATGTCAATCAATCAGTGTCCAATAACTTGGAAATTGACATTTCAATTCAACCGAATCTAACTAAAATTTAGAGCTGGCAGCTGAGTTGAACACGGGCAAACTTTAGTTTAGCTTAGTATACTAGGAGGCTACAAGCATAGCACGCAGTACAAAAACTGACGAAGTACGTACAGAGAATCAGTTTGCGATCCTCATGTTTGTTCCCTCGCTACGCTTGGCTTGACCACTGCATCACCTATAGTTGCCAGTAGCACGGCACAAGCAAGCATGCGCACGTGAGCTACAGCACGGAGCTCGAAGGGAGCCCGCGGTTGCGCTTGGACTTTGGATCGCTGATTTGGGTGGCGGGCTTTCGACCAGGACAGCATCGCCGGGATACTTTACTCTCTCCGATGCCTACGGACATTGAAGTGGTTATTTCCAGCCCGGCCGGCTCCGAGCACGAGGGTCGCAAATTACGCGCTGCTAAAATGTAGTTAATCCTTGTATCAGTGTAGTATCACCTATGTTAATGTGGAGTGTCATGCGCCGGGACAGCAGCTATTACGCCCTAACACCGGCCTACATGTACCTTGCACATGCGGGGGGTTAACAAATTTAATTAACTGATCGAGGCCAAACTGTCATACCTGCCACTCTCGTGTACTGTGATCGTGGGTACGGTCAACACTACTCAAGAATCACTAACCAGCAGGCGCCCTTTGGCTAGCTAACTGGGGAGCAATTTGGTCACAGGAAGACACTACTAAAAACTGAGCATTCATCCAACACGTTAACACGCATCATTAGTATCGGTCTGTTGGGGATAGATCCCCAGTAACCGCAAGGAGGGAAGAAGACGGACTCCTATTAGGATTTCCCTGTAATCTACTAGGACTCATACTCTGTAATCCTACTAGCACTACTAGGGAATACGCCATCAGTACCGGTTGGGAACCACCCTTTATTACCGGTTTCACAACCGGTATTGCTAGTTTGGTACTAAAGAGGGGCCCCTTTAGTACCGGGTGAAATAACCGGTACTAAAGGGGTATTAAAATTTTTTAAAAAATCCCACCCCGCCGGCTCGAGCCTGACCCCGAGCCCCCCCCCCACCCCCGCCGCCGCCCTTGCCCCCTGCCGCCGCCCTCCCGATGCCCCATCTTGGATCAGAGAGAGGGGCGGGCTTACCACCGTCTCCACCGCATCCACCCGCTGCCACCGCAGTAGCCACCAGCGCCGCCGCCGCATCCACTCGCCACCGCTGCAGCCACCAGCGCCGCCACCGCATCCACCACGGGGGCGGGCGCATCCCCATGCGCTGCTGTCGCTCCTCACTAACACTAATGAGGCGCGAGCGAAGTGGGGAGGGGAGGGGCAGCGGTCGGGGGGAGAGGGAGAAAGGGAGGGGGCTGGGGAGAGGGAGCCCCGACGGGAGAGGGAGAGAGGGATGGGGTCTGCGAGAGGCTCCACCCTCAAATTAAGGAGAGATTGAGGGTTGTTTCTCCTCCTTGGTTTGTTTTGACGGATAAGGCTCTTTCCCTCTACTGCCCACTTGTACATTGTTCCTGTTGCATCTCTTCTGCGGAGTTTGTCTCCCATGGTGAAATCTGTGATGATTGAACTGTTGTGTTCCTCGATGTAGGACCATAACTTCCCTCCCGTGAATATTCTTGCGTGTAACTGCTTCTGTACTGTCTGATACTCTAGTTTTGGAGTCTGACAACGCCTCTCTGATGACATAGAGTTTTTGAGTCTGACAACCCCTCACTGATGAAATAGACTAGCCTCTGTACTATGTATACATGGACTGGTACTGGTCCTCTGACCGATGATCAC
>NC_028458.1:41459481-41708602 GCF_000263155.2 Setaria italica
TCGAACGAAGTGGGAGGGAGGGGCATCAGTCGGCGGAGAGCGACAAATGGAGGGCGCTGGGAAGATGGAGCACCGACGAGAGAGGGAGAGAGGGATGGGGTCGTGGAGAGGGAGCGCCGACAGGAGAGGGAGAGAGAGAGGGTCGGGGGAGAAGGGAGCGGGCGGAGAGGATAAGATGGAGCAGATAAGATGGAGAGGGAGGTCGAGAGATGGTGGAGAGATCGAGGGCCCGGGTAAGATGGGCTAGGCGGAGGACCATGTGGATGGGTGACCCCTTTAGTACCGGTTAGGGCTCCAACCAGTACTAAAAGATCACTTATTAGTACCGGGTGGAGAGGATAAGATGGAGTAGATAAGATGGAGAGGGAGGCCGAGAGAGGGCGGAGGGACCGAGAGGCCCGGGTAAGATGGGCCAGGCGGAGGACCATGTGGATGGGTGACCCCTTTAGTACCAGTTGGGGCTCCAACCGGTACTAAAAGGTCACTATTAGTACCGGGTAGAGCCTCCACCCGGTACTCCACATGGTACTAAAGGCCCTCAGGCACATTAGTACCGGGTGGAGGCTCCACCTGGTACTAATGGGTGATCTTTAGTACAAGGTGGAGCCCCCAACCGGTACAAAAGGGGGCTCACGGGGACCTATCTGTTAGGCCTGGTACTAGTGCTCACATTAGTACCGGGCCAAAATGCAACCAGTACTGAGTCTCAGGACGAATGCTTAGTTTTCCAGTAGTGTCGGACTCATACCATGTAATCCTACTAGGACTCATCCTTGTAACCGACTAGTAATCTCATCTCCTGGAGTATATAAAGGAGGGCAGGGTTCCCTAGATTGGTAGGCCAAGACCTCCTAGAATCACAACAGATGACCAAATCCTCAACATCAAATAACACCCAAGCGCAGGGTGCAATATACAACACCCCAAACAGGACGTAGGGTATTACGCTACTCTTGCGGTCTGAACTTGTATAAATATGTGTCTTGTATCCTCGCTTTTACCTTCGAGTTATAGGTCTGATGATTCCCCGCCAATCAATCTACTACCTCAGGATGCCCCTCGGTAGGTTGCCGCGTATAAGACACTGACACAGTCATCACCCACAATGCCACCAGAGCCCATGTAGTACCTGTTTGGAGTCTTAGCCGGTACTAAATGGCAGCACATGGACCGCGTTGTCGTACATACATCTATGGGCCCACCAGAAGGTTTGGATAGTCCTAAATATGGGGTTGGATACCGAGACGTATCTGACATGGAACCATTGCGCAGGATAGTGTAGTCTACATGGAAAGACAAGAAATAGTCAAGGATTAGGAAAATACTCATTGTAATAAGAGTAGAACTCCTCTGGTCGTATCCAACTAGTATTCTTGTAACCAACTGACTTGTAACCCTACCCCCCGCAATATAAGGTGAAGCAGGGACCCCTCCAAAGCAATTCAATCCAATCAACACACAGGATGTAGGGTATTATGCAATCTAGCGGTCCGAACCTATCTAAATCGTGTGTCTATGTTTACCTTCGAGTTCCTAATATCGACGAGCCCCACTAACCAAAACACTACCTCGGGCACCCCCTCGGTATGTTGCCGGGTCTAAACACCGGCAGCTGGCGCACCAGGTAGGGGGCCTCGCCGATAATCCACTGGCGAACTCGATGGCACAAGTCATCATCAAGACAATCATCGCGTTTGAAGCAGGCACGGCATTTATCTTCGGCTCCTGGGTTTGCATCGCAGACAGTGCTAGAAATTTCCACTGCCACATTGCGTCGATCCTGGAGAAGAAGCAGCAAACCATGAAGCTCTGAAGGATCTCGTCTAGAATTTTGGTGAATTTTAAATTTTTTACCTAGTTAGAGGCTGGGGGACGAATCCGAGTTCAACTCGACTTCTTCCGCCAGTCAGGTTGACTTTCACGAGCTAGCACATAAGCCATCGTGCGAGTCGAACTACCACCTGAGTCGATTCCCGTTCGGACTCCGCAACACGGCCACTGTTTATCAGGTTGCCCTATCCTGATTACAATCCGATACGGATACGATCGAGGACCTTGACTTCTACTCGGATCCGGATTAGAAGACTCCTTTATCAGGTCCGCAATAGGGCTTGGTAATCACATCAAATCTCCAAGGTAGATTCATCTACTAGCCTAACATGAAGCCACTCGTTCTTGCCAAAGACGACAATTCGTGCCTCATCGCCTACCTCGACATTCTCCCGTACTAGGAGGGAGCTCCTCTGTTGCCCATCTACAAGGAAGACGACACCATGGAGGTCATCACTTCAAGCTCGGGAAGCCACTTTCCAGAACGAGAACTCTTCACTGTCATTATTGGACAAGAGGACAAAGAAGAAGAGCAATGGGATAGAAACCCGCGACATGAGCATCACCCGGATGACGTCTCGCAAGATGAACTCACCGCCAACATTGTCGGAGAAGAGACCAAAGCTCAAAAAACTCGACGATGAGCAAGAAACGCTGCAAGAGCAGATCGCCACCGGTACCTTGCAACAGACCTACCAATTTAGAACCTGGATAACGCCTTTGAAGGAGTTCAAACGCGTCACCATCGTACTCCCCTAGCTACCGTCGTGTCTATTGATCTTATCACCCGCGCGATGCCTCAGTACAAGTACACTAGACAGTTGTCTGAACTAGCGAAACTCGCGTACGAACAACTCGATCAGCAGAATCTGATACAGTCAGTCCAACACACAGCATCCTAGCGAAGTCAACATGGCAGTAGCCATAGAGGCTCTCTGTCCAGATCAAGTCAACTCGGAGGCGCCAAACCAAGCCAAGCTGGATCTGAATGTAGTCGGGTAGGACCTTTAGGAGGCTGTCGCCACTGTGGAGCTAACCCAGAGCCTGATTGCTTAGAAGGAGGCCTCCGCAACAAGATCAACGCCAACCACGACGCCCGTACCATCATCAATGGATGGTGCCGCGAGCGTGAGTTAGAAGTCGAACACCCAGGAAATGATACTGACAGGTTCCCCACCTTCTCAAGATGTGTGAGAAGGACAACTCTACCCGAAAAGTTCAAACCCCCAGGTATCACCAAGTACGATGGCAAGCAGGACCTAGTCCAGTGGCTCTGGTGCTACTCGTTGTTAGTACAAGCAGCTGGGGGAAATGACGACACCAACGTCATCTACTTCCCCATCTGCATAGAGGTGACGCCACTCACATGGCTCAAATCGTGGGATAAGAACTCCATCGATTCGTGGAAGGACCTCAAGGTAGCATTCACCAACAACTACGCAGGGGCAATGCAGCGTCCTGGCAACATGATCGACTTGTTCCAAGTTAAACAATAAGAAGGTGAGACCCTACGGAGCTACTTACGTCGCTTCTTCAACAAGAAGGCTACAGTCATGGATGTCACAGAGCACGATGTTATTGACTGCTTCCAAAACGGCCTTCACGACTGCCAGATATTCCAGGACTTTGGCAGAAGACGCCTCGCTGATGTCAAATCTCTCAAGATCATGGTATAGACATGGGCTGATGAAGAAGATAGGGAGATCGAAAGGTTCGAGTCCAATTGCAACATGAATAATTAGAACAATGGCCAACGCAACGACAAGAACTACAACGATCGCCCCAACAATGACAACCAAAATAACTACTCGGGAGTTTACAATCACAAGCGCAAGCTAGACAATACTGTCACGGCAATTTTGCAGTCATCCAAGAAAAGTGGCGGCAAGAATCAAGATTGGCCCTCATTCAACGAGCTCTTGAAGAAACAATACCCATGGCAATCGTACCAAAAGTGCTCTGCGATAGATTGTTTCTGTCTACGAAGAGTCATGAAGGACCTGCCAGAGCCATCTAGCACCAAAGACAAGGGCAAGACCAAGGAATACGAAGATGACGGTGACAATGGCAAGTTCCATAACCCATCCAACACCGTCAACGTTATCTTTGGCGAAACCTTGGGTACTACTACTAAGTGGTCCCAGAAGCTCACCCTTCGACAGATAATGTCCATTGAACCCGCGACGCTAACGTTTCTCAAATGGTCTGAGGTGCCAATTACCTTCTCCAGGAAGGATCAATGGAGTAGTTTCTCAGACCCAGGATGGTATCCCCTCGTCCTGGACCCGGTTTTTGCTGCCTTCAGACTTACTAAAGTACTCATCGACGGCGGCGGCGGTCTCAACGTCCTGTTCGCCAAGACACTGAAGAAGATGGGCCTCGACGTCACCGATATGCTCACCCTAGCAAACTCGCTATTCTATGGGATCGTACCAAGCAATGCAGTTGTACCCCTCGGACAGGTGGTTTTGCCAGTTACCTTTGGGACAAAAGAACACTACCAGACAGAATACATCCGGTTCGAGGTGGTGGACTTCGAAACATCGTACCCTGCCATCCTCGGAAGACCAGCATTGGCCAAATTCATGGCCATCCCACACTACGTGTATTTAGTAATCAAGATGTCGGGACCCAAGGGAGTACTTAGTGTACGGAGCTTTCTGCTACACGACAATGTCTTTTGAGTTGAAGAACGCAGGCGCTATTTATCAATGGGCAATCCAAGAGTGCTTCAAGAATTAGCTACGCCACAACGTGGAGGCGTACGTGGACGATGTGGTTGTAAAGACCAGAAATCCCGACGACCTCAATGCGGATCTAGAAGAAACTTTCGCAAGTTTGCGAGAGTTCCGGTGGAGGCTCAACCCAACAAAGTATGTCTTTGACATGCTTTCCGGGAAACTACTTGGGTTCGTCATTAGTCACTGAGGCATTGAAGCTAACCTCAAGAAGATCTCCACCATCACCGATATACATGCCCCATCAGGAATCAAGGACATCCAGAAGTTAACCGGATGCATGGCGGCCCTCAACAGATTCGTCTTAAGGCTTGGAGAATGGGCCTACCCTTCTTCAAACTACTCAAGTGGCAAGACAAGTTTCAGTGGATCGAGGAGGCAGATTAAGCCCTACAATAACTAAAGGACTTCCTATCAAAGCCACCGGTCCTCACGGTGCCAAACCCCAACGAAGACCTGCTCCTCTACATCGCTGCAACTACTCACATTGTCAGTATGGCGATTGTGGTTGAAATACCGGAACCAAGTCATGTTTTTAAAGTACAGAGGCCTGTCTACTTCATAAGCAAGGTACTGTCAAACTCCAGGACTAGATAACCACCAGTCCAAAAGCTGCTATACGTGATACTGCTCATCTCGCGCAAGTTATGACATTACTTCGAGGAGCACAAGATCTCCATTGTCACTAACTTCTCCCTGGGAGAAATTCTCCACAATTAGGATGCAACATGAAGAATATCTAAGTAGGCGGTAGCATTGTCCCCGGAATTCAAGTTGAGGACTGCAATCAAGTCCCAAGCTCTAGTCGATTTCATTGTAGAGTGGCGGGAGAATCAACTACCAATGCTAGCGGAGCATCCAGAGCATTGGGTTATGTATTTCGATGAATCACTCAAGCTCAAGGGCGCTGACACAGGAGTACTCTTGATATCTCCCAAAGGCGAACAACTCAAGTATGTCCTGCAAATCTTCTGGGAAGTGTCCAACAACGAAGCTGAAAACGAAGTGCTTCTGCACGAGCTCCGCCTGGAAGTCTCGTTAGGAATTGAGCGATTATTGGTCTACGACGACTCATTGGTGGTAATCAATCAAGTCAATCATGAGTGGGATCGCCACAAGGATAACATGGATGTGTTTCCTAGAAGTACGTAAGCTAGAGAACAAATTCTCTGGTTTGAACCACCATGTAGTTTGCGACAATAACGTTTCCACGGACGTCCTATCCGAGCTTGGATCTACTCGTGCTCAAGTCCAGTAGGGGTTTTCAACCATGAGCTACACAAATCATCCATAACGGAGCTGGCACCATCAACAACCACTAATCGAGGTCCTACCGCACCAGATCAGGAGGTTATGATGATTGACATAGAATGGAGAGTTCCCTTCGTCGACTACATCAAAGAGCACAAGTTACCTTCAGACAAGACAAAGGCAGAGCAAGTCTTACGATGCAACAAGAACTATGTTCTTGTCGGAGACAAGCTTTACAGAAGAGGCGCATCGTCTGGCGTGCCCATGAAGTGTGTCTCATGGTAAGATGGCAAGGACATATTGGAAGAGATCCACAAAGACATTTGCAGCAACCACGCGTCCTCACGCACAATCGTGGGTAAAGCTTTTAGATTAGGGCTCTATTGGCCAATACCTCGCGCTGACATCGAGGAATTAGTTCGCTGATGCCAAGTGTGCCAATTCTTCGCCAAGCAGCAGCACATTCCTACCTACAAGTTGATCACCATACCACCCTCTTGGCCCTTCGCGTGCTAGGGACTCAACATGATTGGCTCACTGTCCATGACGCTTGGGGGATTCAACCAAGTACTTGTGGCAATCGACAAGTTTACCAAGTGGATCGAGGTGAAGCCAGTAACTTGCCCTAAGGTAGACAGAGTACTCAACTTCCTTGACGAAATCGTTGATCGCTACAGCTTCCCCAATCGCATTATCACAGACCTGGGCTCCAACTTCAACAATCACGAGTTTTGGGAATACTACAAGAATAGTGGGATCCATGTCCGGTATGTCTCCGTCACTCATCTGCGGGCCAATGGCTAGGTTGAGCACGCCAAATGGGATGGTACCGGAAGCTCTCAAGAAAAGGTTGCACGATATTGGAAACACGAAAGGGGGCAAGTGGCTCAAAGAACTACCCAATGTCCTCTGGAGGCTCCGTACCCAGCCATGCAAGCCTACATGGAGCAATTTAGTACCGGGCAAAGGCTATAACCAGTACTAAATGCCCTAAATTCTTGCTCCCACCATTTTAGCACCTTTAGTACCAGTTAGAAGCCCTACCCGGTACTAAATAGAGAAATTTAGTACCGGGCAAAGGCTATAACCGGTACTAAATTGCCCACATACAAATACTTCATCTTCTCCAAACACTTAGCAGTTTCCTCCCTCCGAAGTTATTCCTCCCTACGTCCCTGCGGTGCCCCGTCACCATCGCCATCGCCCCCATCCCCACGGCGCCTCCCTGCCGGCCCCGTCCCCCGGCGCCTCCTCCTTGCTGGGCCGCCTCCTCCCGATGCACCGCGTCCTCCCAACGCCGCCTCCTCCTCCAGCCGTGCCGCCTCCTCCCCACTGCCGATGCTGTCTCCTCCCTGTCGGGCTGCCTTCTCCCCGCCTCCTTCCTGCCGCCGAGGCCACCTCCTCACCGCCGCGCCGCCTCCTCCCCAAGTGCCCCGCTTGTTTTTTTCTTTTTTTTCATTTTTTTCAAGTAAATTCATTAAGGAAATTATTACCTTTTTTCCATTTTTATTCCATGCAATTGCAATATGATAATAAATGTGTTTTGATTAGTTATCACAATGTACATGAGATCTAAACCAACTATTATAAATTTCTATTGATGTTTTATGGTGTAATTACTATTGAAGTTGATGTTTGATTACTATTAGTTATTTTGGATAATCTTTTATTCTTAGCATTTCATGAATTATGATGTTTTACGTCCTAATTACTATTAAAGTTGATGTTTGTGGAATAATATATCTTATTTCAATTTTATTTGGATAGTTTGGGCTAACTGTGGCTAGTGGAAGTTATTTTCGCCGTGGTGGTGGCGGTCGTGGAGGTGGCCTCCGTGGTGGTGGCGGCCGTGGACACTATATGTTCAAGGAGCCACCAACTCGTCATCCAGGAATTCACTTCCCTAATGACGATATTGACTTACCACATGACGGTCGAAGCAAAGGATAAGTTCCCAACATAGTAATATTCTTTCCTTCTTGTAATTGAATTTTTACTACACATGAATAATTTCTAAATTTACTTACATACCATGTAGCTTATCAACCTAATTAGATGGCTCAAAGATGTTGTCGAAGATTTAGGTGGTACTTCTCCTGTAGTGTAAACTGAGGTTGTTGGTGAACCTCATTTTAAAGGAGTACATATCTTTTTTCAAGTACCTGTTTGAGAAACAGAATTCACCTTGATGTCACCAGGAGAGGCTATTCCGATGGTTTCAATTGCCGTATGGGGTCAAATAGCACCAAGTAAGGTAACTTTTGAGAGGACCACCATAGAGGTCTACCTACAGTAGATTAAAGATCATGGGTACTTTGTGTCAGACTTGTCATATTTTCGAATAAAGCAGCTCAAGGAGAGAGAAAGCAATGTGCTTGTGACTGTTGAGAGGCTTTGTCGGCTTAATCAACATGACATGGTATGGAACATTCTTTTAACTTTAGTTATGTTACATCTTTTAACTTTCATAATGTTATTATCATCTTTTAGGATCTCTTTGGTACTACCAATGCGGCAATGAGCTTTCGTGCGATTCTAACTCAAGTCTTGGATGTGTTGGATTTGACTTACATGGGTGGAAACCCGATATTCACCAGAGATTGGAAGTTTCAGGCTCATCTCACTTTCTACAGGTCAAATCAGTTAACATCTCCATTGTTCGAGATTTATAGTGGTGTATGTGACTGTCCATGTGAAGCGAAGGAGAGTGCACTCATCCGTGCTCTAACTTTTTTATGAAGTTCTAGGCTGGACGATTGGAGACCTTAACTATGTTCCATATCTAAGGAAGTGAAGCGAGTAGCACTATGAAATATGTAATTTGCATGGATGTACCCCTACCCTTTTCTTATGGATTTGAACTTATCTCTCTAAGAACTTAAGTATTGATGTATAATTTCATTGCATATACAATCTTCTCTGAGTGACTTGGATTTGAATGGGTTGATACTTGTAAGACTTGGATTTGAATGGGTTAATGTATTAACATAATATTAGTAGTAAATACTCCATCGGATATGAATATGAATTATAAAACAAAAGGAAAATGAAAGGGCAAAAAAAAGAATAACATTTAGCAACTGGTACTAAAGTGCCATACGCAACAGCGCGACGTGGCTCGCAGTTTAGTACCGGTTGGTTTCACCGATCGGTATTAAATCCCGCATTTAGTACCGGTTGAGATGACCGGTGCGCGGCATCGGGCAGGCGCCCGATACTAAGGGGGTTACTGACCGGTAGTAGAGGTAGATAGTCATGAGAGATCTTGTTGAACACACTGGATCTATTGTGGATGTCTTTCTAGGGGACATGCCATGTTAGGTCGTGTGGTCAGACAGAAAAAAGGTGGCTAAGCGATCAAAAAGACCTGCTGAAGTGAAAGCTTAGGGATTATTGAATGTAAATCTGTCCAGCAATGCGTCCATGATAACGTGTCGAGGATGATAGAACTGTTAGGAAGGAACAGAAAGAGTTGGTCACCTGATCAGGGTGTGGAAGGGATACTGTTTATGTCTAGGAATTAAATGTTGTGGGTTTGGATTGGTTAATAAAAGAGGAAAACATCAGAAAATAACTCAATTCCTTTTCTTGGTCCTGGAAATTTTTCCGACCTAATATTACATCAAGTTCTAGCTTACATTCCTTATTTGATATTTTTGCCATTTCTATCGGTTAAGTCGGATGAAACGATCTCCAAATCACCTCCGAAACTCATGAACTTTTTGAAGTGATAAAACAAATGAAGATGAACTGTCTTTTTTAAGAAACCACATGTGTATTTACAGTTGTAAACTTAAAATTCATTGGATTAGGCTACTTTTAAAACTCATCTGAGGTTTTATGGCACCAAAACACTTTTAAAAATAATAGGAAAATTACTAATATTATTACTCATGTATGATGATGTATTTTAATAAATTATTTCCTAGCATATGTTACAAAGAGAATTATGACGAATGGGAAATTTGAAACATTTTAGATGAACCTCATAATTCTCTATATAACTTATTATGAGATATAATTTAATAGCTATTGCATCTCATTTGAGGAATATTGGTTGGTTTCCCATAATTTTTTTAGTATTTTGGTACCATAAAAATTCAAATATGCTTCATAGTAGTCAAATTTGGTGAATTTTAATTTAAAAACTGCAAAAATACATCATGTGTGTTTATAAGAAAAATGGGTTCGTCTCCATTTGATCTATGACCAGAAAAAGTTTATGAATTTTGGTGGTGATTTGGTAGTCGTTTCGTCAGATTTAACTGACAAAAGTGATAAAAAAATAAAAAAAATGATGAATGAAAATTAGCAATGTCATAAAAAGGGTTAGAGAACTTTCCAGGATCAAGAAAGGAATTGACATCTTCTAGTGTTAAATAAGACATTTTCTCTTGATAAAATATAGAAAATGAGAGAAGAGATGGGGATGATATCAAATTGGAATTTCTAGATAGGCGCGCCACGGCACGCCACGGCACAACACATTATATTGGCATTGTGTCATTCTGTCAAGCAAGATCGATCCTGATAAATGAGTCACTGCTCTGCTATTACAGCTAGGATCCAACCTGAACCTAGTGACCTTGACCTACCCTGTGACAAGGAGTGTGACTTGCTGGGTAGTCAAGCCGGCAAAATGTAAACACCCCTCTCGTTCGCATCTAATGCAATAGAAGAAAATATGGCCATGCACATGCAGCTCACATGCTTTATTTTCCATATATCTCTATATCAGTAGGGCTTTGACAACCATCAGCTGGCCGGTCATTATTTCTTCGGTTGGCAATGAAAAGTTTTCAAGTGTCAGTGAAGTAACAACAGCCGGAGGTTGGCTTCGTTGCAAACATCAGACTACGGGCTCAGGAGTCAGACTCAGGACCTCCGGTAGCCTTTACCTACCCTTCCAAACCTTTTCGTTGTTCAGGATCAGGCTTGCTAGTGGAGCAATCCAACGAGGCAACGATACTCGCGTCGATAGGGGCATTTATTGGATCAGTGTTTCAATGGTCACATGAGTGATTTATCTGAAAATAATTACTTATTATTTTATAAAAACACGATAGTTATTCTTTATTGGTTTGCAAGTAGACTAATTGTCTATCATCATGAAATCATGACAATCAAGAAACTGAACTCTAGCTTAGTGGGAGGTTCCCAAGGTTGGATCCTCCTGATCCTGAGTTTAGCGATTTTCTACTTGGTTGCTTCAAGGGTGGAGTCAGCCTATTTCTGCTCTTCAACACCTGGTTGCTCTAAGGGTGGAGTCAGCCTATTTCTGCTCTCCAATATGAAGGCCGGGGGTAATGGCAAAACTTTGAGGTCTTTTTTTTTTATAAAAAAAAGGACAATCAGCGTTACCTTTCTAAAGCAAAACCCGAGAATATTGAAACTGACGTTTTTTCCATAGAAGCGTGAAGATATGCCACTACGGTATTATGTTTAATGGTTGGTGTTTTTTCCAAATACGGTACAAAACGCATATACATGTAATTCACCCCTATGAACACCTCGAATACCTCGCCGTCGATCGTTATGTTACCTACCACTCGATTAAATTCTTAAATAAATCTAGCTCAGTCAATGACTCAAATCGGGATGAATAGGTTCCAGAAAGAAATCTTATCACTAATGCTCGCTGTTTGGCACATATCTGTGTCAACAATGCGCGTCACCCCTAGCCAGTTAGATTGTTTGCAACTAACCATCCACTGAATGGAATACGGTCCGTTGATTCATAGATGAATGGTGTACACGAGGCAAAGATCCGCCAACTCGTCACATACTTCCATCATTTTTTTCCCACTAGAAAAAGGAGCTCTAAGCCCCACCGCCGGCTGCCCGTCCGATCTCACCCAGCGCCGCCGGCGAGATCTCCAGGATGGCCTTCGGCGGGCGGCGGGACGGTCCCCTCATGCTACGGGGCGGCGGCAGCGGCGGCGGGAAACCCCTGTCACGAGGGTCCCGGATCGCGGTGGCGGTCGCTGTCGGCGTCGCGCTTGGCTGTGTCTGCGCCTTCCTCTACCCCGACGGCATCTTCCGCCCTTCTGCCTCTGCCCTCCACTGGTCCAGCCACGTACTGCTCTTTCTTTTTTCTTTCTTGTTTCTTACCTGCCCTGCATCTTGGTTAGAAAGAACGGAGATCTTGGTGGTTATTGTGCTCGTCGTGACGCCTGAGTGATAAGTGATTTGGGAATTCGTTTCAAAAAAAATAAGTGATTGGGAATCACTGCCTTCGATGAACCAGGAACGATGTTAAGGGACCTAAAGGGTGTATTTCTAAGAGCACGCAATGAATAGATCCAAGAAAGTTCCCTACATTAACTTTACCAAAATGGTGTTTAGTGCACCTGTTTTGAAGGATGGTTCGAAAGACACACTAAGCAGGTACTATCTTATTGGTATATCGAGTTGGCTGCATGGAGTTTGAGTTCTGGCATCTGTAGAAAATTGTTGTGGCCTTGTGGGAATGGTCCCAGTTTCAACATTTGTTTTGTTTCTTGATTAGTTAGTGTCATTGATAGGAGTACTGATAAACCCGGATGCTGACCAATGAATCTGATAGCTGCATGTGCCTAGATTGTGTTGCAACTTGCAATTTGAGATTATCAGGAATTGTACCATGGTTGACAACCTTTATTATGTTTAGCTACATGGAGATCACTTATATTCCTCATTGCCACAGTACCAAAATTGTTGTGGTGCCCTTGATTCAATACTTGCTAAACCTCCTCCGGTCCATCCCCAAGTGTCACATAAAGCATACCTCTGCAAAACTAACTGTCAGAAAATTTGATAACCGGATGGATAGGAAGCAGCTCCAACGTTCTGGTGGGATGCTAAATCTTCTGAGTGCTGGAGCATTGTGTCTGTTAGAATAGGGGGCCTGGTGTCGAGGCTGCATCAGCAAGTTATAGTGGGATGTAGTGACTTGATGGTTTTGAAATTAGGCTTAAGTGCCCAAAGCTAATGGGTTTTCACCTGCGACTTATGTTTTAACTATGGTTAGGAATGGGGCTACAGGGAGGTTGGCTGAGCAATCAAACTTTGTCATGGGCTTCTTCATTTACATGTTTTCAGGCCTGCTCATGCTGTGATCATCAGGGCTCAAGGTCCAGCTTGAATGGCATTAGGAGCTTGTTCATATTGGACTCAAGTTGAGCTCAACTTAGAGTCCCAATATGAGCCAAGTCTGTGGTTATTTTTGTATGCTATGTTGCTAACTAGAAAGTATAGCAAAATAAAGTTTCTACAATTTAAGAATGTCGTTGATCTGTTGTCATAAAAGAGAACGCTTAATTCACCTATGACCATTTGAGCATCTTCCGGTGCTGTTCATTGGTTCCTGGCATTATATGAGGCCTACATGAAACTCCCACCTACTCTAATGCATTGCTTAAGCTGTGGAGTGATATTTTGAATTAAGTGGCGGATTGATCTGCTCTTTAAATGGCTGGTTGTTATCGATCGCTCTTTTGTACGAACAATTGTTTTGCTGTAATTGTTGATTTCTAAAGATAATAAGTACTGGACCTACATAACTGAACTTTTTTATTCTTATTAAAATAAGTGGTTGTAAAAGTTTTTGTATAGCTCGGTAATCGGTATGGCCTAAACATGGCTTATGTATAGAATAGCTAGTATGTAAGTTATAAGTGGTTTCTAGTCTGTTCCTTGCAATTTACTAACACTTGGCGTTCTAGACTAGTCTGTTCAATATAAAATATTGTTTCAACTGAAGATCAAATTAGACTTTTTTAAGCTACAGAAATGGACATAACAAAGGCTTCCTGGAACTTCTGTTTCTTAATTGTGACTTAACCTTGTAGTTGTTTACCTTGCTAAGTTATTTACTTCATTTATGTTGACAGTAGCAACATAGCTATACAATTAACTGATGAGTACACTTGTACTGTTAATACCTTTGTTTTCGTCTTTGTGTTTTGTACCTTGAGTTTTTATTCTTATTTGTTTAGATGTATCATCCTTAGTTAAATTCTAATACTAAATTACTAATACAATGGGTATTCTGCTCATTCATCAGGTTGACTCAACTGCTTGTGAATCAACAGGGCAAGTTACCAACCTTAAGTCCCAGTTGGTATCATTGGAGAGACAGAATGCTGAAATGAGGAGGCAGATTAACGAACTATCCATGAAACTTCAATTGGCTGGACAAGGAAAAGATGAGACCCTGTACAAGGCTGGTCCTTTTGGAACTGCCAAGGCTTTGAGAACAAATCCAACTGTAATCCCTGATGAATCTGTTAATCCCAGGTTGGCCAAGATACTGGAAGAAGTTGCTGTGAAAAAGGAACTTATCGTTGCATTGGCAAACTCCAACGTGAGGGAGATGCTTGAAGTTTGGTTTACCAATATCAAACGAGTTGGTATTCCAAACTTCCTAGTTGTGGCATTGGATGACAATATAGAAAGCTTCTGCAAATCTAAAGGTGTTCCAGTCTACCGGCGTGATCCTGATGAAGGAATTGACAATATTGCAAAAACTGGAGGGAACCATGCCGTTTCTGGACTTAAGTTTCGTGTTTTAAGGGAGTTCTTGCAGCTCGGATATAGTATTCTCCTCTCTGACATTGATATTATTTTCCTGAGGAACCCATTCGATCACCTTTACAGAGATTCTGATGTAGAGTCCATGAGTGATGGCCACAACAACATGACAGCTTATGGTTTCAACGACGTGTTTGATGAGCCATCTATGGGTTGGGCCAGATATGCTCACACAATGCGGATCTGGGTTTACAACTCCGGCTTTTTCTACATAAGACCAACAATTCCTTCTATTGAACTTCTGGATCGTGTAGCTTACCGCCTTTCTCATGAGAAGGCATGGGACCAAGCAGTCTTCAATGAGGAACTGTTCTTCCCATCTCGTCCAGGTTATGAAGGTCTTCATGCATCCAGGAGAACCATGGATATATATTTCTTCATGAACAGCAAAGTTCTCTTCAAAACTGTGAGGAAAGACGCTCAGCTCAAGAAGTTAAAGCCAGTGATTGTGCATTTGAACTATCATCCTGACAAGTTAGATCGGATGAAAGCTGTTGTTGAGTTCTATGTGAATGGAAAGCAAGATGCGCTGCAACGTTTCCCTGATGGGTCAGAATGAGGAAATTGCAGATTTTTCTGGTACAGAAAGAAATATATACCTGCTATTATATCCTTGTGGCTGTGGGATTGTTTTGGCATTAGGATGGGTCGATGGGATCCTCTTGCCCGCGAGAATGTTTGATGGTCGAGTGCCATATGGATCCTTTGAGCTTGAGCTATTTGGACGTCGCCTTAGTCTCTACTAACCTCAACAGTTCTGTAGCGAACATGGAGTAGCTTAGATGGCTGATCACATTTTTCATTTTTATCTGAGCTTTCGACACCACTATATGCTTTGATGCTGGCGTTTCCTTGTATCGTGGTTTGCCTGTGAGTTTGAGAACCAGTTACAGTTTTGATGATGATACGGATTAAAAATTCTCGGCATTATCCACACACTGCTGTGGACAGGGTTTGAGCACCGGATTTTCTTTTTGTCCTCCATGATTGGAAACCTTCGAATCTATCGAAAACTGATGTGATCTTGGTTTGTTCATTTCTGCCGTTTTCCTGCCGCTGACCCCGAAAACAGTGTGGGGAACATGTTGTTTGGCACAGCTCGAAGCATCACCATGTACTGTAGCGCCGGTGAAGCTAAAGAAACTGCCTTCACCGGCTTTACCTTTCTCGCTTTTAGTTCATTTGATCATTTCCTTCATCAGTTTGGCTTCATGATACAGTACCGAGTAGGGTTGTACTCTCTCTGTTCCTAATTGTAGATCGTTTTTACTATGCACCTATATAGTGTAGGTGTAGATTTATGAACTTAGAAAATCTAAAACGATTTACAATTTAAAACGGAGTGAGTATACTGTAAAAGGGAGCTTAGGCTAGAGCCGTACCAATGCAGCCTTATCTGAGTTCTTGACATCGGAAGGAAATGGAGGCGGTTGCCACATACTCCGACCTACTACCAGCTAGATGCTTTGATGGTGTCGTTTCTTTGTGCCGTGGTTTGCATGTGAATGAGAACCAGCAGCTACAGTTTTGATACGGATGAAATTGAAGTTTCGTATTATCCACAGTTGAAACACTGCTGTGGACAGGGTTTGGGCACCGGATTTTCTCGTCCTGCCGTGATGTGAACCTACGAGGCTACGTGATGTGATCTCTTGTTTGTTTCTGCCACGTCGTCGCTTGACCAAACAGCAACGTGGGGAACATGTAGATTCCCAGCATATGCCCATTTGTTCGACCCAGTCTCGCGCATACTCCTGCAGGCCCCCTGCTTCTTCGGCACATTTTGCCTATCTTCCTGGCAACCGTTTCCCCGGCTGGATGCCTGGATGGTCTTCTCTTCACACGCTGCCACGCCTTTTCTGGTAGCGGCATCGTGCCAACTGCCAGATGGCAGATGCTAACCTGATACTACGTGCGTGATTGCTTGGGCGCATCACCCCTGCCCAAGCTCCCGGAAACCTTGGGTGATTGGTTGCCTGAGCTTGGTAGTGGGTCTAGCCCATGGCGTGCAAAAGGGGATCCGAGCCTGGCTCCCAGGGTGTGGCAAAAATCCTCATTTCCCCGGAGTTAGGCTCGCTCGGTGCGGCAGCGAGCGTGTGGGTAGCAAAAATGGCCGCGCGCGTGCAAGCAGGAAGGAGCACGGGAAGAATTGGGTTACCGTCTCGATTTCGCACCATTCGCCGGCTATATATCCTCACCTCTCCTCCTCCCTCGCGCTCACTCGCCATTTTCGCCGTCACCGAGTAGGTGAGCCTCTTCCTCTCCTCTCAGATTCGTCTGCTCTCTTTTCCTCTTCATCCCCAAGCACGGCTAACCATTTCTCCACCCTATTCTTTGGTTTGCAACAAAGATTTCTTGGCGAATCTGTGCTGCAAGGCAAGTAATCCCCCCCTCTCTCGAGTTCTTGTTTACCTAACCCTAGATCCTCTCTCGAGTTCTTGTTTACCTAACCCTAGATCCTCTCTAGATCTTGTGAAAATATCATCGATTCACTAACTGTATCATCTCAAATGTGTAGATCTTCACTGGATTTGCGTTCTTTGGTTGTTTCAAGGTAAAGATCTAACTTTTGTGGTCTTGGATTTTGATTTCTATAGATTCATAATAGTTTTTGATATGCACCATGGTTAAAATCAAGTCTATTCTTTGTGCAGAGCTTCAGATCTGCTGTTCCTCCCTCACTTCCCATCTGATTTGTTGGTTGACCGGCTTCCTACTGTTGTTGCGGTATAGAAAGCATTAACCCCTCCTCCTATCTCCTCTCATAAATCTTGTGGTCGCGCTTATATTATTGTGCAGTGCTCTGGATGCTATTTTTGTGATGAAAATGTTGTTGGATTTGCTATATTCATACTTGATGGGAAAAGCTTATTCAGTGATGCTTTGTTTGTTCTGTTAATCTAAGAATTTGTCCATGTCAGCGATGCATTGCCTGTAATTCTGAGCATGCTTGTCCATGTTAGTGATGCATTTCCTGTAATTTTGAGCATACTTGTCCACGTCAATGATGACTTAACTATTTAATCTGAGCATACTTGTCCATGTCAATAATGCATCTCCTATTAATCTGAGCATATTTGTCCATGTCAATGATATTTTTTATGTTGAAATGAGCACTTGTCCATGCATGTGATGGTGCTTCATGTTAATTATAGCAGTAGATCATTTTTCATGCATACACTTAGGCTGTGCTGCTTGTTTTCATTTATATAGATGGCTTGGGAAGACAAGAGGTGCATGCTAATTCTTCAGGCAGCTGCTCTAGTCACTGCTATGTATGCATTCTTCATGAGTAGGATTAGAATGGGTCAACTTTCACGATCTCAGATTACCTATGCCCCAATGAGTGCTATGGATGAGGAAAGGCAAAAAAAAAAACCTGGATAAACATGCTTCGCATGAGAAGAGCCTCTTTCTTTCAGCTATGCAATTTGCTTAGGGATAGAAACTTGCTTAGAGATAGCATACATAACAGTGTTGGAGAGTAAGTTGCAATGTTTCTGCATGTTGTCGGCCACAACTAACGTTTTAGAGTTATACACCAAAATTGGAGGAGGTCTGTGGAGACCGTGTATAGATATTTCAAGGAGGTGCTCTATGCTGTTGGGGAACTTAGGCATGAGATGATTAAGCCTCCATCTAATGAGACACCACTTAAGATCACAAACAACCACAACTGGTATCCATATTTTAAGGTGATGAATAAAATCTAGAGTTAATAATAATTCTTACGTGCTTGGGTGCATATCATGTAATTGAGTCCCATCTAGGATTCTGTTTGGCAATAGATGGAACTCATATCTATGCTATAGTACCAGCCAAGATGCAAGCAACATTTAGGGGAAAGAAACACTACACAACTTAAAATGTGCTAGCTGCAGTGGATTTTGATTTGAAATTCACATATGTCTTGGCTGGTCGGGAGGGATCTGCACATGATGCCACTATTCTTGTTGATGCACTTGAGCGGGAGGATGGGTTAAGGGTCCCACAAGGTATTTAACTTAGCATAGGTAAATCAAGTTACAACTGGCAAAACTTCAGGACTAATGCACTTGTATACACTTTTTCTAGGGAAATTCTACCTAGTAGATGCTGGATATGAATGTCATCTTGGATTCCTTCATCCTTACAGAGACACTAGATACCATCTTAATAAGTTTGGTGGTAGAAACTATCCAACCAATCTAAGGGAGTTATTCAATTTGAGGCATTCAAGTCTGCGTATAACAGTTGAGATGGCATTTGGGGCTGAAAAATCGATTCCGCATTATTGACAACAAACCATTTCATCCATTCAAGACACAAGTCAAATTGGTACTTGCATATTGCATTTTACACAACTGGATACTTGGGTATGGAATAGATGAGGTTATTCCTCCTGAGTCATCTTAGGAGCCCAACAATAATGGCTCTCATGGCCATGGGGTGTCAGTGTTTTATACCTGGCAACCTACCGAAGGATATCCCGAGGTAGTAGATTAGTTGGTGGGGGATCGCCGAACCTGGAACTCGAAGGTAAAAGCGAGGACACAAGACATAGATTTATACAGGTTCGGGCGGCCAGAGTAGCATAATACCCTACGTCCTGTTTTGGAAGTTGTATATTACGCCCTGCGCTTAGGTGTTGTATAGCCTTATTGTTGACTATTGATGATGGTTCTATGAGGTCTTCGCATACCGATCTAGGGACTCCTACCCTCTTTTATATACTCCAGGGGGTGGGATTACTAGTCGGTTACAAGGAGGAGTCCTAATAGGATTACATGGTATGAGTCCTAGTAGAATTATAGAGGAATTTTAGTAGGAGTCTGTCTTCTTCCTTCCTTGCAGGTACTGGGGATCTATCCTCGACAAGCCCTCGAGCGTTTCATAGTCGAATGCAGCAGTCTTCGAGTACTTTTTAGATCCTCGCCAAGTAGTTTAGTGCTTCTCGAGTACTTTGTCTGGCTGAATCTTCAAATTTTTTCAAAGCTGCCATGAGGCTATGGTGTGCTCAAGCCCTTGATCATCTTGATTTTGTAATCTTCATCTTTGGAATGTGATATGGAGGGCGGCAGAAGTAGCACTCCATATGGAGTAGCTCCCGAGCCTTAGGTTGAATCGAAGAATCAGGCTGAGGGTCAATAAAATCTTGAATCTTCTTTTTTCATCTTGAAAATTTGAACTGTTGGGTGTAGCTTATCAGCTCTCGAGCCTTGGAATGATTAGTTAATCAATCCGAGGGTCTTTAGTCTTCACACAAGTCATCATCCGAGTAGTTTTGCGACGTCCAGCCCCAAGTTTATGTGCTAGGTGAGCCGTAGGAGCCACGTCGAGTAGTTATTGGCGCTTAGCCCCAGAGTTTGAGAGCTAGCGGAGCTACCGGAGGTATTCCGAGTAGTAATTGGTGCTTTAGCCCCTGAGCTTGGAAGCTAGCTGAGCTACTAGAGATATTTCGAGTAGTAACTGACGCTTAGCCCCTGAGCCTGGGAGCTAGCGGAGCCATTATAGGTACGGTGAGTGTCCTAGAGAGTCTTCACCGAAACTTGACCTGAAAAAAGAAATGCATACATTATGTAGCATATTTGTAAAATTTGAAACTACTAAAATTTATTCAGTGATGAATATAATGTAAATGTTGTGTGTCATGCTCTTGTTTCGATCATATTTCTCCTGAGTAGTTAGCCTATTATGTTTAGGCTCTCAGTCCCTGTTTAGCCATTGCCACCGTGTGTGAGATCTTTGTCTCGTGTATGCGTACTAGCACTACTGCTACGGAGATCTTTGTCTCGCGTCCTAGTGTTTTAGGTATGATAGAAGATCTGAGGCTATCACAAATTAAGGTGTGTTCTGCTCAAGGATATTGGCGACCGCTAAGAGAATACATTTAAAATAAGTAGTCGGCATTGCGACAAAAAGAGAGCGCGATTGCGCTTAAAGTAGTCGTTGAGACTTTTCTACCTTTTGGCAAGAAGAGCGCGTGTTGCCGCGCATAGAATTTGTGCCTCCTTAGGGTGTAGCCCCTGCGAGCCTCTAGCACTCAGTGCACCAAACTTCGTGGCAGATCCTCCTAATTTGGTGTACCAAGCCTGTGGCAGAGCTTACGGAACTCAGTGCACCAAAAACGTGGTGATAGCCTCTATAATTTAGTGTACCAAGCCCATGGCTATCAGTCAACATGCCCCATGAATAATTGGCAAAGTGTAGCTCTGGAGGGTAATTCCTATTGAGAGGCATACACAAATAAGTAGTCAGCACGTTGCCCTGCATGCGGAAAACAAGCCGGAAAATTTATATAAATAATTAAAAAAATGACTTAGCTTGATTCGTGGATGATTGTCTACGAAGCTGTGTTGATTGTTGATGAAGCCAACTAGTCGGAGTCGATTCTGACTAGTTGTTGATCACGTGGAACCCGCCCTTGACTAGTTTTCTAGTCGAGATAAGTAGTCGAAGTAGACTGTCCTCGACTAGTTTTCTTAGTCGAGATGAGTAGTCGAAGTAGGCCATCCTTGACTAGTTTTTCAGTCAAGACGAGTAATGTCGAAGTAGTCGTCGGCGACTTGATTATTTGCCTCAATCTACGTGTGACTTGATCGACGAGCCGTATGCAGCAGCCTGAGGCGAAAACCGACTCAATCTTCGATTGGAACACGGAGCGCATCAATTCTGTCTCGACGTAGATTTGTTTGCTCAGAACTCCAACTCGACGACTTGCTTCTTTTCAAGTAGATTGATCTTGATGATGAGTTCCTTCAAGCTCGTTTGATGATCTTGACGATCACCCCTACCTGGCACGCCAGATGTTGGTGTTTTATACCCGGCAACCTACCGAAGGGTATCCCGAGATAGTAAATTGGTTGGTGGGGGATCGCTGGACCTGAAACTCGAAGGTAAAAGCAAGGACACAAGACACAAATTTATACAGGTTCGGGCCGCCAGAGTAGCATAATACCCTACGTCCTATTTTGGGAGTTGTATATTGCGCCCTACGCTCAGGTGTTGTGTAGCCTGATTGTTGGCTATTGATGATGGTTCTATGAGGTCTTCGCCTACTGATCTAGGGACCCCTACCCTCCTTTATATACTCCAGAGGGCGGGATTACTAGTTGGTTACAGGGAAGAGTCCTAGTAGGATTACAGAGGAATCCTAGTAGGAGTCGGTCTTCTTCCTTTCTTGCGGGTACATGGGATCTATTCCCGACGTGGGGTTCCCATGGATGACAACTCAGCATGGGCTATAATAGGGGTCATGCTCACATCTAGAATCATGTACTAGGCTATTTCCCTTTGTATTCTAGATAATGAACTTTGTATTCAGATCTGAACTTTGTATCCTGCTTTGACTATGCATGCATTGGACATGTTGTTGTGATGAATAATTGTTTTTATTTACATATACCTGAGGCATCGGACAAATTGTTGTGATGGTTAATTGGTTTTATTTACAAATACATGAGGCATTGTACATTATGCTGTGATGATAATTGCTTTTATTTACATATACCTGAGGCATTGGACATTATGCTACGATGATTAATTGCTTTTATTTATATATACCTGAGGCAATGGGCATTATGCAATGATGAGTACTTTATGCATTAGAAGATGGCACAAGAGAATGTTTACTTTGACTTGGTTGAGGAGCTTGAGGCTGCCGAAGCTGCTGCCCAAGCTGCTATCCAGCATGCTGCTGGTGGCTAGGTTGTTGGTGCCGCTGGTAGCTAGGCTGCTGGTGGTGATGGGTAGCAGCCTAGGGCTACAATAAGGTGGACCAATATGATGTCAGGATTTGTGCTACGCCGCATGTGCCAGCTGATCTCCATTGGAGTAAGAACGGACAAAGGTTTCAAAGAGGTGCACTTGAACAAAGTGGCCAAGGATCTGCATGAGTTTTCAGGCAATGAGGTGACTGGCACCCAGGTTTACAACCATCTGCGCAAGTGGAGGCAGAAATGGATCAGGGTGACTAAGCTTAGAGAACTTAGTGGTGCTTTGTAGGATGATGATAACTTCATGATCACTTTGGAGGAGGAGTACTACTAAGGGCATATCAAGGTGTGTTGGGCTAAACAAAGTTAATTAAATTCATGAATTTCATTGCTTTATCTCCTTTTCTAATCTCACATTTTCATACATGCATTTCAAGCACACCCCAAGGATGCTGACTTATTGAACAAGCCTATTGAGAATTACCAACAGATGTAGATCATATTTGGCAATGGGTTGGCTACAGGCAAGTTTGCCATGGGTCTGGTGAGGCTTTCGGTTCCCCTCTGACTTTGCTAAGAGCTCACTTAAGGTTGAGTCAGATGCTATGAAGGTTGATGATGTCCCTAAGCTGTTTGGAGAGGTACCCAAAGACTCAGGATGCTGGTGCTGGGTCTGGTTCTGATGCAGGCAACAAGAGGAAGAGATGCATGCTTAGTGAGAGGGACATTGTTGTCATGATTGGCATGACTGATGCAGTGAACAATGTTGCAAATGCCATTCTCCATACCAAGGTTGAGGATGTCCACCCTGAGCTGTATGGTGATGTCATGTTCATGCCTGGGTTCATTGAGGAAGCATTGATGGCAGCCTATTCTCACCTTCTTGACAACAAGGCTCATGGTGCTGCATTTGTGAAGATGAATGACTCTCACCGTGTGGTGTGGATAAGGGTCTACTTGGCCAAGCACTACTAGGTGATGGTCTAGTGCTGGTTGATCCAACTTTTGTGCAATGGGGTAGCTCCTCTCCTGGTGGCTTATTTTGTGCAGTTACTGGCCTGTTGGTGCCTTCTCCTAGTGCAATGAGGATGATAGGCTGATGGTAGCTTCTTTTGAGCATAGCACCTCCTGACTTGTGCAGTTAATCTAATCATGCACTCACTTGTGCAGCTGATCTAATCCTGCATTCTTTTGCGCAGCTAACTTGCTCCTCTCATTTACTAACTATTGCTTATAGTTAGTAATTGACTATACATGGCACTATAGCTGCTTCTGTATAATCTACTGAACCTAGACTTGTAACTGAGGCGCATGAGACACTTTCATGGATCAACCTTGATGATAGATGTAATATCATGACAATCTAGTCATGCAACTATTATTTCTGAGCATGTGCCCGTTGCTTGTTATGTGTTTTATCTTGTTATGCTAAAATGTGATATTTCTATTCTAAGCATATGCCTATTGCCAATGATTTGTTAGATTAATTTGAGTATATATTCTTTGCCTTTCATGCTGTGCTGAGCATATATGTCATTTGCCAATGATGCTATATGTTACATTTTCTAAGCATATATGTCCTTTGCCAGTGATGGTATATGTTCACCATTTGACATTGTTGTCAACCTGTGCTCCTTTTGCTTACTGATTACATCTCAAATTGGTTTCATGTGTCCATTCCCAATGAACCTAGGCTGAACAAATTATAATATTCTCAACTTCTTATTTGGCCAATGATATTGTGTTTTCTCTCTTTACTGTCTAGATATGTCATGGTATGTGATAACTGTTGGCCGCCAAACTGGAGTTTCTCCAGCTGGGAGGCTTGCCATGATCAAGTCAGCGGCTTCAAGGAGCGTGCTACAAAAACTACAGGATAAAAGAAGAAGCCATGGAAGCATTTTATGGTAGAAAATTTGAAGCAAAAGAGGTACCTACTACAGCTGAAGCTAAGAGGAAGAAGGCTTTTTGGATTTTAAAGATGTCATGCTGTTATTAGAGGCTGCAATAATCTTAGTTCAAACTATAATGATTTTATTTTTACTTTGGAAATGTATGTAATGTTACACTTGTGACAAACTGTTAGTTTACCCCATGAACATGCTGGTGGTAACATCACCCTATACATTCAAGAGGTAACTGGAATATGATGCATTCGGCAACCAAACAAACTCATCTTGCATCTCTTATTTAAATTATATGTGCATTCATGCAACCAATCAATATCTCCGTGTGGTCTGGTTGGAATGGAGCAAACAACCAAACATGAAGTATTTGCACCCCAGGGCTTGGCTCCGGTCAGCCTAGCTCCCTGGTGCGAGCCTGGATAGCTAGAGAAGACAACGAATCAGACTCCACACCTACACGGCTACACATCGTACCCGCGGTCTACCGTGTTGCGTGTGTGGCTCAAAACACCCTAGCAGATCTTTTCCGTGTGCCCCCGTGCTTCACGATTTCAGGCGTCTGCTCAGTAGTTCCCTCCCGACTCCCGTCGCTCAACCTCAACGCGCGTTGTAGCCTCCTCCAACACACCTCACGCTAGCTGCCATCCCTGCGTCACCGGAATTATTCATCACCTGAAAGTCTTTTAGAAAATTTAATTTTGAGTCAAAGTTCAAATTCATAAGTAAATTTAATTACCTTTTTTATATGAAAATAACACAGTACAGATGGAAACTCTGTTTATAACGCGTTGGAGCTAATAACACTCTTTTAGTGCTTTGTTTGCATTGGATAGGATAGAGATTATAAAAGTCTAGATTAGGATTGAGATTATAAATGCGGTAAAATAAAAATCTAGATAGCAATAATCTAGGGTTGTTTGGATCCCTGAATTATAGGAATCTAGCTACTATTATCTGATACTAGCTTTTTACTATTTACCATTTTTTTCAAAATACAGTATAGATGCAGACGCTCACATACATACCCATGTACGCACGCTCACCCTTATCGCTATGAATGCACGCACGTATGTAACTCTACCCCTATGAGTACCTCCGAGCGACTAAGCCAATAGATCTCGAAATTAATGGAGTCACCACCACAGGCGTCTCGCTGTCGACGAACATGTTGCCTATCTATCAGGCAACAACTGAAAGAATAATGTCGGATAAACATGGAATAGATTTAGAAAAATATGAGCACCCATGCCGAGTCGAGGACTCGAAGCTGTGCTACAATTTTCTTTTTGATGATAAGTACAGTCAATCATATTATCATACCATCCACACGTACTCTCTTATTTAATTTTTATCATATCAGAAGAAATTCTATATATTATCCACTGGACTAGTCTAACCATACAAACACTTTAGGCCGAGACAAAAATTTCTTGGTCCATGGCTCGTCGGAATTAATTAGCTATTTTACGGTATATAATCAATTATTCTTAAACTATATAGAACCAACTATACAAACATGTATTTTGAAATATTTTAAAAATAACTCCTTCCCAAATTTATTTGCACGGTGGTCACGCCGTGCGTCATGGCATGGCAGTAAGCTGCTATCGCGCCACTGTATGTGGCGCAACAACGGTGCCACGCTGGCGCGGCTAGCCAACCCGCGCCAGCGCGGTGCTAACTGGGCGAGGCGCTATCACTCCACTCCACATGCACTGGGCGGGGCACCGCCGTGCCACATGCACTCCACATCCATATTTTATCATTGCACAGTCAACTAAATCTTTAAAATTTGGACGACCATCGAATAATTCCACTACCTCATTCATATGCTCAAACTCTCAATTCTCATTCACAATCCCACCATGAAACATACGAACTAAACGATCCATCTACAAAATACAAAAACTTTAACATACCAATTAGAGCTCATTTACTACAAACAACAACAATAAACTACATTAATTGGACATATTAGACAAATAAACCTACACATGCCATGTACACTACACAGATACATCAACAACTATATAAATCGATGCATGCAACTACTTCTATACGTTAAAATCATGGGCAGAGAATCGACTGGGTATGAACTAAGCATCAATTACTACACAACAAACTTGTAAATCATGAAAATTTCAAAACAAAATCATAAATCTAGTTCATCTAAACACCCTCTGATCTACTAAATGGAACAGTAAAAGAAGAAAAAAAAAGTGAGGGGATACCTTCCCAACGACGCGAGGATCAACCCCTCCACTTTTCCCACCCCAAATCGTCGGATTTGGGGGGAGGGGGGTGGTGGTGAGAAAAGGAGGATGGCTCGGGTCGGGCTGGAGGAGGAGGGAGAGAGGAGGAAGAGCCGGCGCGCCTGTCAAGATTGGGCGCTGCCGCGCCAGGCGGTCTGGCGTGACAAGCTTCGCGCCAGTGCATGTGGCGCGATAGCAGCTCACCCAGTCAGCACTGCGCTGGCGCGGGTTGGCCAGCCGCGTCAGCATGGTAGCACTGTCACGCCACTGCAGGTGGCGTGGCAGCGGCTTACTGTCAGTGGCGCGGCAGCGGCTTACTGTCGCGCCACGGCGCGATCAAAAGGGTCACGCTGTGCAAATAAAGTTGGGGAGGATTATTTTTAAAAATATGTTAAAAAATTAAAAATAAAAAATCCATATACATGTCAATCCAATACAACATATTCGACGCTTAGACTCGAGTATGCTTCATGAGTTGCAAATCGTTTTGGACTGTTTAACCGTGCGAGAGGGCGGGCCATGGGAGGTGTACTTTTGGGCCCTGGTAAGCTAAGCCCAGCCAGGCCTTGGAGCAAAATATCAAGGAGCTCGATCTTTCTGCTGGACGCGTGAAGGCAATATTTACCCCGTATATATATACACTAGTACAATACAATGCCGGTGCTAACGCTACGGTAAATTCTTCAATTATAACTATTATAACTACTAATACGATATATATATATATTAGTACATAGAACACGATGGATTTAAGATTCACGTGGGAAAAAAATAATTTCGGTACAGGCATATATACTGCCTTGTCTCATTTTCATTGAAGCATGACAAGAGTTTTACAACATTTCATATGAACGCATAGATAACCTACAAGTGAAAAACTCACCCCACGCTGCAAAAACAGGAGGAAAACTCATAGAAATAATAATGAACAAGCTGAGCCATTACAACAAATCTTAAAAAAACACCTGTGACTGATCAGCAGCACCAGCTCCCAGCACCTTGGTCCAGTCGATCAGTGCACTAAAAAGCCAAGTGTCCGATGAACTTAGGTTCAGCACAACTCCCACAGCGACATGCTGAGATCACTTCATATATACCTGCTACATAAAACGAATTATCATTGCGAAGGATCACTATTAAATTGTAGTTATCAACAGTAGATAGAACTTCAATTTTGACAGTTTCATTCCCTTGGGATATCTTGATGTACAATGTAGCTTACACATCTTTAATTCAAAACAAAGGTGAAATTTAAATACAAATTCAAAAGGTGGACTGAATCACTCAAATTTAAAGGTCAAGTAGATGATGATCAACTTTTGAAATAGGTGGTATTCGATAATGCAAGTGAAAAGAAAAAAATTAAATTTTATGTTTACACAATAGAAATGTTGTACTGGCGTACTCCATGTTAAGCCAACATTCAAACAATTAAAGTTTACAGAATACGATATTCTGCTTCATTCATGCTTAGCATCCCATAATCACAAATACCGAAGGTCTCAATCCAAAGTGGTTATGCATACAGGAAGAGGCAGAATATTTGAGATAAGAGAATTCGGAGGGAGAGCTCACCATGGACTTCAAGGATGTGGAGGCCATACATTCACCATTCTATGATAGGATAGATGCGTAGACTCTAGACTCCCGTGTACAATTTTCGCCACTGTGTGCCCGTACTTGCTTCTAGCAGTCAAGTAATTCATCAATAATAGCTGCAGGACAGACCCAAGTAACAGAATACTCCATAGCTAGAAAAAAGAACAGGACACTCACACATGGTTTGTTTTCTCCTCTGAACATGGAATTCCTCTGCTGTCAGTGACACTCCATGTCTTTTCTTTTCTTTTTCACTTAATTGAACTCACAACTATAATCTAAGGGAGTTTACACACCTGATCAGTTTCTTTAAAGTCAATTGCGAATCTGTAAGCACACATTCCGAGGTCCTGTTTTTCCTACAGCTCAATACACGTAACACTCAGTTCTGGGCACACATCTACCAAATATCCTGATGCCTATGAAATTGGAATAGACAAGTTGCAATGGACGTACTCACAAGGTGAACACATGTCCATCTCCCAATCAAATATACCAATATCAACGCGAACACCGTAGGTGCTTGCTGAGTAACAGACTCAAAAACAGATGGAGTGTAGTACTCATCTTTTGTAGCAAATCCAAGATTGTTGTAGCCTTGTAGGATCCCAAGTTGAGGCGTCTAGGGGTATTTGAGGTACGCCTGCAAAAATGGTGAGAGTATTAACCACAGTTGAAACTTTTCTTTTTATTCTATTTACTTTGGGTCAAACTGCATACCTGCAAACACAATCATCCCCATGCACATGAAACAAACAGGGATCCAATTACTCTCTAGTATCGACATTCTTTTCTCTAAGACCATTGCATATGCCGAAGTACAATTCCTGCATTAGAAAGTCTGAGCATATTGTAGTTCAATACGAAACAGAAAGAGAAGAAATCAATTTCAACCTGGATGCATCCCCATAAAGATATCAATCAGTACGGACGCATTTCCACACCATGCGAGCACAACACAGTTCATTAGGAAAACGATAAATAACTACACGAAAGCTAGTAGATTGATGGAGAACATGTTTACCTGGTGCTTTTTGGGCCTTGTCGTCTCCCATCATCAAGCCTCGTGGATCCGTCCGCCGAGCAGACGCAGGGATTGAGCGAGGGAGCAAAGTACCCCGATGAGCGAGGGGGCATGAGGTGGCGGTGTGGAGACCTAGCAGGAGAGGAAGGTCGATGTGTCCATGCGTGGTGGAGGACTAGATCTCGGAGGGAGCCGCGGATCCGAGGAAAGAAGAGTTCATCGTCAGGGAGCACGTTGTGGCGGTCTCCTCGCCGCCCTATTCGCTCGCGTGGATAAAAGGATCTTGTGATGCCTAGAGGGGGTAAATAGGCTCACTTCAAATTTTCCTAAAAAAACTTCGCAATAATATTAGATGTATCGGAATTTCTGACGTTGTACCGGAACTTCCAATGGATCAGAACTTCCGGTACAGGATCGGAACTTCCGACATAATAGAGTGAGCTGAACAAAATTCAAAATGCAACATAAATCTGCCAATTCTATTTGAATCAAAAGATGATAAATGATGTGTAGAGGCTACTTCAGGTGTTGTATAAGCAAGGAACCACACAAAAATATAGATCGGCTAAATCCAAGCTTCTAGGTCACAAAGAAATCAAAGAACACAATAAGCACACGAGACAAGGATTTGTTACCGGAGTTCACTCTCACAAAGAGAGCTACATCTCCGTTGAGAAGCTCACAAAGAGCCGGGTCCTCACTAACCCTTTACCTCCCTCAATCAACCACAAAGGAGGATTGAGTCATTTACTATAAATCCATGAAGGATGGGTAATACAAACGTTCATGGGTGCACCACACGACGAGGGCGCTCAAACGGGCGACATCTAGCTGTCTAGAAGCAAGCTTTAAGAGTAACAAACACGAATCGAAGCCGAGGATGCTTAGAGTGCTCTTGAGATGAACTTGTTGAACTTCTCACTCAAAACCTCAAGTCACACACTCTCAATGCTCTAAAGGTGTTTTGGCTCGAGTTAGGTTACCAACCTTCAATGGGGGGATGAGGGGGTATTTATACCCGAGCCCCCAAAACTAGCCGTTACTGTGCGTTTTATGTACCTGTCGGAACTTCCGACATAGGGTCGGAACTTCCGATGAAGTTAGAACAAACGTGCAGAGGACCCCTGTCGGGAGTTTCAAGAAACACCCGACACACACTTATGGGAACTTTCGATAGTGTATCGGAACTTCCGATACTCTCAGGTTAAACGTGCAGAGGACCCCTGACAGGAGTTACTGGATACTTCCGATAGGTGTCGGAACTTCCGATAGTGTATCGGAACTTCCGATACTCTCAGGTTAAACGTGCAGAGGACCCCTGCTAGGACTTATCGGATACTTTCGATACGTATCAGAACTTCCGATACACACAAAAACACTGAGATAAAAGCTGTGCAAGTGAGTGATTTGTGTCTCTCAAAGGGTGGTTAGCGTCTTAATAGAACACCTCAAGCATCTTCAAGCTATCCATCCGCATTCCCCTTTATAGTACGGCGTTTCTATACTCAATTTCAAAAATAGAAATTTTAAATGAGTCCGTTTTGAGCTTAACACCGTTCCATCTTTGAATTTAGGGGTTTCTTGAGATCCCTTTCATACACCTTTGCACTTCTTTAGAATTAGAGCCTGTTAAACACTTGATAAAATTATTAGTCCCCTAACCGTGCATGTCATCAACACCAAAATCCACTTAGAGGGCCGAATGCACGTTCAATCTCCGTCTTTTTGGTGATTGATGATAATACAATTAGGGCTCACAAGAGATATATAAACATTTTGAATGCAACTATATAGGTGAGCTCCCCCTTAATATGTGCATGAGAAGATGGATGGACTCAAATGCCAATTGCACACGTTAAGTGAGCTCCCCCTATATCCTTACAATCGTGGGGTGCAAAGGTGTGACAAAAATACCGTGATGCATATGACAAGATATAGCACTTCAACAAAAGTGGAAATAACACTACACCATCAAGTCATAATCATCTCATCACAAGAGAATAGAAGTTTTAAGCCACACTAGCATAGCCATAAATAGGTCTTACAAAGTTAAAAGTTCACTTGGCACACCAAACATCACACCACACATAGTTGTCTTACAAGTCCATAAGCCATAACTAGAAAAGCTAAAGATAACTAAGATAGCTCCACCCATGAGATCCATGGTGAGCTCACTCCCCCTTTGGCATCAAACTCCAAAAAGGGGAGGTCCTTCCATGGGTCTTCACTCGTCGGCGTCTTCATCATCGTCCTCATCACCATCGTCCTCATCATCATCGTCCTCATCACCATCATCCTCATCATCATTGTCCTCGGGAGTGTGAGCCTCGGGAATGTCTTCTTCTTCCTCCTCGGACTCCTCTCTCCCACCAAGGTCCTCCTCCTCAAAATCACCTTGGGAAGCCCCAATGAACATGGAGGGCTTCCCAATCTCCTCCCAAGGGTTGTAGAAAACCAGTGGAGGAGGGAAATCCATAGGAGCACGAAGAGGAGAGTGTGGGATGTCATTCTAGGCCATAAGCTCCTTTTGCCTCTCCTCAATCTTTAGAAGCTCCTCATCCATATGCTTCTTGTGGGCATAAATTTCATCTGCATTGTGTCGCGCCACATTGAAGCATGCAAATAAGCCATGAGATATGAAGCTTAGAATACCTTTCTTCTTAGGAGTACGAGGGGGACCCCTAGAAGTAGATGGCCGTGAGGAAGAAGGCTCTATAGAAGGACCATGAGATGAAGATGGTGCATGTGAAGGTCCATGAGAAGAAGCCGGAGGTCCTTGAGATGTACTTGGAGGTGGAAGACAGATAGCATGAGATCCAATCTTCAGGAGCCTCTCAAGTTGGCCCTTCCTTGAGCTTATAGACGGGATGAGCCTTATCTGTCAAAATATCCAAGTTTGTCACTTCTTGGATCATAGCAAAGATATATGGTGCATAGTGACAATTCTTTGGAGAATATGAGCAAATGACTATTTCTTCCCAAATGAAATCAAAGGCATTAAAGTCTCCCTTATCTGGATGTATCCATGCAAGCAAGTTCTTGGACATGCTGGAGATATTGTTCAAATCTCCACATTTGGGGCAAAGGATGTACTGAAACAGCTGATTGAGCAGTCGATAGTATGGAATCATGCCCTTAGCAGTACCATGTTCAATAGGCCCATAAGCGATGTCATACATAAATGTCATTTCTCCATCCTCAATGACATTCTAATCATGTATCTTGAGGCTGTTGAGATAAGATCCTTCGTAGCCAAGAATACTTGCAAAGTCTGCACAAGTGACTGATAGTGGTTTCCCCTGAAGTGTCCAATGCATGACCTTGGTTGCCCTGTCAATGTAAAGAGTGGCATAGAATTGGACCACCACCTCCTCATTCTAATCGTGATTAAATTTCATGAGAGAAAGAAGTAATTTGTTGTTGCAAGCTTCATAAACTTGTTCAATGACCGGCAAATTAATTTCATTAAAGTAGGGCCAATTGCTAGACTTCATTTCCGTGGAGGGATGTGATTTGCAAAGAATTATGGACTCGTACCAATCCGTATGGAAATGCAACCAAAAGCGGACATCTCCAAAGAACTCTTTCTCATATTTGGATGGATCATCATACCTCAACACCCGAACATCATGTCTCCCCTTCATGTAGTCCACAGGATGCACTGGATTATAACCGGATCTCTCTCGACAAATTGGCTTTTTCATCCTGAGAATGACAGTTTTGAGAGCTTCCAAGTTGATTGATTCACTTTCTTCCAAATGAGCTCCCGGAGTGGATGCTTGCTTTATGCGTGGACGATGACCTTGGCTAGAACCCCCAGCTGCACTAGGCTTTCCCCTTCCTTTAGCATGGGCAAGCACTTTGGGGGTAGCCTTCCTTTTCCCTTTTCTCTGAGAAATGGGCATGTCATTGGACTCAGTAGAAGAGTCAGATTGGATCTCTGGAGCATCTTCTTGCATCTTGCTCCTCCTCTCATGAACCATCTAACAGGACAAGCAAAAGGAATGAATGATTGATTAGATAGGATACACATGGATTAAGAAATGGAAACTACAGAAGTCTATCGGAACTTCCAACAATGTGTCGGAACTTCCGATCGTCGGAAGTTTCGGTACATTGTCAGAAGTTCCGACAGAGACCGAGTTCATCTAAAATCCATGGAACTTGAGATTTATCTATCCGATTTGCAAGATATCATAGGTAAGAGTTCTAAGCTGAACCTAGAGTCTATCCTTAATAGGAAAACTTCTAACTCCTAGGGAATTGAGAGATCGGGCGACAGGGATTTTGAATGAGTTACCTTGAAGATTTCCCGCACGGATCGGAGGATTCAAAGGGTGGATCGGAGGTTCTGAAGGATGGAGAATCCAAAAAAAGATGATCCCTTCAGTTTTTCATGGTTAGATTTGGAGATCCCCTTAAGAAGTGGAGAGAAGAGAGCGTTGGTGCATTTGAAAAGGGGCAGTTAGGGTTCAACCAGCGCGCAGGGGTATTTAAACCCCATGGAGCTCGTTGGAAGTTCCGACCCCCCGTTGGAGGTTCCGACGAGAGAAAAGGAATTCTGCAGAGAGCCCCTATCGAGACTTCCTGGAAACTTCCGAGGGGTATCGGAAGTTCCGACAGGTGCAAGATAGCTCCAAAAAGATAGATTTCGAGATGGATTTTGATTGAGATTTCTAGATAGATGGCTTATGGACAATTAAGACATCTGGACCCTAAAGTGATTAGCCAACAAATAACATTTCATAACAATGATCACTTGAGCCAAGATTTGATCTGAGGATCAAAATCCAATTTTTGAAAAAATACTCAACACAAATAAATCCATTTTCTTATCTAGGCAATATATAAATATGTGCAATAAATCAAGCCAAGTTACGAGAATCTAAGATATTTAGTTCATTCCTTAAAGCACAAAACCTTTGCTCGTCTAGAGGCTTAGTGAAGATATCGGCAAGTTGTCTCTCAGTGCTTACATGACGTAAAGCAATATCTCCCTTAGCCTCATGATCCCTCAAGAAGTGATGTCTAATATCTATGTGCTTTGTTCTTGAGTGTTACACCAGATTGTTGGCTAGCTTGTTGGCACTCTCGTTGTCACACAAGAGTGGGATCTTGCTAAACTCACAAATGAAGTCACTCAACGTTTGCTTCATCCACAAAAGTTGGGCACAACATGCACTAGCTGCACATATTCGGCTTCGGCGGTGAGTAAAGCAACCGAATTTTGCTTCTTAGAGCTCCATGACACTAAGGCTCTACCAAGAAATTGGCAAGTCCCGGTGGTAGTTTTTCGATCTACTTTGCAACCGGCATAATCCGAATCGGAGTAGCCAAGCAAATCAAAAGTGGAGCTTTTGGGATACCACAAGCCAAGGTTAAGAGTGTAAACTAAATATCTAAATATTCTCCTAACAGCCATTATATGACATTCCTTAGGATTGGCTTGAAATCTTATACACATGCACACACTAAGCATTATATCCGGCCTAGATGCACAAAGGTAAAGAAGAGAGCCAATCATGGAGCGATATATCTTATGATCGACCGGCTTTCCTTCTTTATTGAGATCAAAGTGTCCATTTAACACCATGGGTGTCTTGATGGGTTTGGCGTCGGTCATGTCAAACTTCTTGAGCATGCCCCTTACGTACTTAGTTTGACATATGAATGTTCCTTCCTTCATTTGCTTGATTTGAAATGCAAGGAAGAACTTCAATTCACCCATCATGGACATTTCAAACCTCTTGGTCATCATGCTACTAAATTCTTTACAAAACTTTTCATTAGTAAAACCAAATAAATATCATCGACATATATTTGGCAAACAAATATATCTTTATCTACTTTGTGAATAAAGAGAGTAGAATCGGTTTTGTCCATCACAAAGTTATTCTTGAGAAGAAAATTCTTAAGGCATTCATACCATGCTCTAGGTGGTTGCTTGAGCCCATAGAGCGCCTTATGGAGTTTGTACACATGATTTGGATACTTTGGGTCTTCAAGCCCGACGGTTGTTCAACATACACCAACTCAGATAGGGGGCCGTTCAAAAATATACTCTTCACATCCATTTGGTAAAGCTTGAAATCATGGTGAGTAGTATAGGCAAGTAAAATACGAATTGACTCAAGCCTAGCTACGGGTGCATAGGTTTCACCAAAATCCAAACCTCAATTTGGGTGAAACCTTTTGCAACTAACCTTACCTTGTTCCTTATGACTACACTATGTTCATCTTGTTTGTTGCGGAAGACCCACTTGGTGCCGATCAAGTTTTGTTTTGGCCTCTCAACCAACTCCCATACTTTATTTCTTGTAAAGTTGTTTAGTTCTTCTTGCATGGCCATCACCCAATCCGGATCATCAAGTGCTTCTTCTAACTTAAAAGGTTCCAAAGAGAAAATAAATGAGTAACATCCACAAAAGGTTGCTACACGTGAATGAGTAGTTACCCCTCTTTGGATACTTCCAATGATGTTGTCGACGGGATGATCCCGTTGAACGCTTTGATGAACTCTAGGAAAAAGCACTTGTGATTGTCGTTGAATGGGTCCATCATCATCATCTTCAACTTGTGGGTCATCTTCATGAGTTTGACCACCTTCTTCTCCCCCTTGATCAATGCCATGACCTTCGTCGTCACTATGATCTTGACTTTGATCTTGACTTTGTTGAGAGCTTGGCGGTTCAACTCTTGCTGATGATGATGGATCATTGTTGTCATTTTCTTCCGAAGGTTGAGCTTCAACTTCACACGGTCTCACTTCACCCAAACCCATCCTCATGATTGATTGGCTTGGTGGTTCTTCATCATCTACAAGATCTTTCTCAACTTGCTCTACTTGAGAGCCGTTGGATTCATCAAAAGTCACATCTACCGTGATCTCAACACAACCAGTGGTTTTGTTGAAAACGCGATAGGCGTGTTCGTTAGTACCATAACCAAGTAGAAAGTCTTCATCAACCTTTGGTGCAAACTTTGAGCTTTTGGGTTTCTTGTTTAGAATAAAACATTTGCTCCCAAAAACTCTAAAATAGTGCACCTTAGGCTTGTTACCGGTGATTATTTCATAGGGAGTCTTGCCCAAGTACTTGTGGAGGTAGAGGCAGTTGATGGCATGGCAAGCGGTGTTGATTGCTTCGGCCCAAAAGATATCCAGAGTCTTGTACTCATCAAGCATGGTTCTTGCGGCTTCAATCAAAGTTCGATTCTTCCTCTCCATAATGCCATTTTGTTGAGGTGTGTATGGAGCGGAGAGCTCATGCTTGATTCCCTCTTCATCAAGAAATTCTTCAACATTAGTGTTGCGGAATTCCGAGATATTGTCACTTCTTATTTTCTTGATCTTCAACTCATATTCATTTTGAGCTCTTCTAATGAATTTCTTGACTATTCGTTGGGCTTTACTTTTATCTTGCAAAAAGAACACCCAAGTGAAATGGGAAAATTCATCAACAACAACAAGACCGTATTTCTTATCGCCAATGCTTATGTAAGCGATGGGTCCAAATAAGTCTATGTGTAAAAGTTTCACTGGTCTTGACGTCGTCATGATGTTCTTGGCGGGATGTGGGGCACCAACTTGTTTTCCGGCTTGAAATGCACTACATATCCAATCTTTCTCAAAGACAACATTTGTTAGTCCTAGGATGTGATCGCCTTTTTGAAGTTTGGCCAAGTTCCTCATCCCAACATGGGCTAGTCGGCGATGCCAAAGCCAACCCAATTTAGTTTTTACCACTAAACAAGTCTTGGGCTCAACTCTATCCGTTGTGAAATCAACAAGATAGAGTTTTCCCTTCAAGCGACCCGTAAAAATAATAGAGGAATTCTCCCTTTTAAAGACGGTCACACCCTTATTAGTAAAGAGACAATTGTAGCCCTTCTCACAAAGTTGTGAGACAGACAACAAATTGTAACCTAAGGATTCAACTAAGTAAACATTAGAGAGAGAGTTGTCATTTGAGATAGAAATGTTACCCATTCCGATCACATCCCCTTTGCTATTGTCACCATAGACAATACTTTCTTTAGATATGTCATAATGCTCTAGGGATGAGAACATATCCTTCTCCCCGGTCATATGATTTGAACATCCACAGTCAAGCAACCATAAAGTTCCACCGGAGGAGTAGGCCTACAAAACAAGTTAAGTTTGGAATTTAGGTACCAAAAAAGATCTAGGTCCTTGTTGGTTAGATGGATAAACCTTTGGAACCCACACGCTTCTAAAGATTGCCTTTTTCATGTAGGCACCAACATATTTGACCACTATTTTACTATTGTGGTCCATTGTAACCATGTAGTTGGTGGTGTAGTTGGATGAGGACTCATGTGCAACCACCTTGTCCTTTGACCTAGTCATAGATTTCTCCATGACATTTACCTTGGTGGTTACATTGGTAATTAGCTTAACTTGAGTTGAGTTGTTCTTTGTCTCTCCATGTGCCATGTCCATCAAGTCACCAAGGTTTTCACCTTTGTTGAACTTGATGACTTCCTTACCATTCATCACCTTCCGGTCACTTATCTTGCTCCCCTTGTAGTGTTAAGCTTGTCCATATGCCTAGGATGTCTCCCATCCTTATATTTGATCTTAGGCTCGGGTTTGGTTTTGCTTTCATACCCTTGTGTCACTAGCATGTTCAACCTCTTTATTTGAGCATCTCTAGCTTTGATTGATTCCTCTAGCTTAGCAATGTTAGCGACACAAGCATTCACATCGATTTTATAACATCTTAAACAACCATCACTAATGGAGGCCTTGGAGTCAAGATTCGCCTTGGAATTGGCCTTTGAGCTTTCCTAAAGAGCACTATAGTTAACTTCAAGGTCTTTGTGTTTGACCGTCAAGCATGAGAAGCTTTCTTGAAGTTCACTATAAGTGACCTTTAAGAAGCTAGAGATTCATTTGCCTAAGAAAGCTCCTTTGACATCCTCTCATGTGAATCATTAGCTAGAGACAAGTCAATAACTAATTTTTCACCCTGAGCCTTTTCTTCGGCTAGAGCCTTCTCTAAGGCAAGGTTTCTCTCCTTTTCAAGGATAAGCAAGTCTTCTTGCCTATTGAGAGACTCTTTCTTTTTCTCCAATTTCTCCAAAAGCTTTTTAATTTCTTTATAGCCTTTCTTACCAAATTCTTTTATCATGTTTGCTTTAAGTTTTTCTTCCTCATAATCTAATTCATTTTGAGCATTGCTAGATATGGAGAAGGAGATGGATAAGGAGGATGTGGTGTTCGGTACCTTAGTCCCTTTTACCATGAGACAAAAGGGAATGTCTTCTTCATTGTCGGAGGTGTTGTTGAAGAGCCTAGTTGGTGTAGCGGGTGTGAGTATGGCTAGAGTTGTCATACACTTCTTGTTGGATTTTTCATCACTAGAATCCCATTCTTGACCAACATGAGCTTAACCTTGATACTTATTCTTGTAATCTTTGCTCTTCTCCTTGAATCTCTTTTCCTCCATTTCTTTCTTTTTCTCGTGAGGACAATCGGCAATGAAGTGACCGACTTCCTTGAACTCATAGCATCTTCTTTGTGAAGTCTTCTTTCTATCATCACCATTCTTCTTGAAAGCCTTCTTCTTCAAGAATTTCTTGTAGTTTCTTATGGCAAAGGCAGTCTCCTCATCGGTGCTTCCTTCTTCACTTGAGTCTTCCTTCTTTGACTTGAGGGTTTGGGACTTGACTCCATCATGGTGCTAGAGCTAGCATTGAGGGCTAAGCTCTTGTTCATCCTCATACTAAGGGACTTTGCCACATCTCTCTCAACCGATTCTTGATGCAAAATTTTACCAAGAAGTTGATTGGGAGTCTTTGTCTTGAAGCTTGAATCTCTTCTAATCATGGTAGCAAGAGTAGGGTTCCTTAGGGTGAACGCTCTAAGCATCTTCTTTGTGACCTTGTGATCATCCCAATCTATGCTTCCAAGAGTTCTAATGTCCAACACAAGGAGTATTAGTCTATCAAACATTTGAGTCACGGTTTCTTCCTAAAGCATGATGAACTGCTCTAGATCTCCGTGAATCAAGTCCATCTTCCTTCTCTTACTTGATCAGTCCCCTCATGTGCCTCCTTTAGTGTGTCCCAAATTACCTTGGCAATCTCAACGGACCGAACCTTGTCGAAATATTGAGCGCATAGAGAGCCGGTGATGACTCGTATGGCTTGAGCATTTCGGAAGTAGTCTTGGGCTTGCTCGGCCATTGGTATTCCATTCTTGGGTGGAGTTACACCTACAACCACAACTTCCCAAATAGAGGGGTGAAGCCAATAGAGATGCATTTTCATGTCATAAGCTCACTTGGGATAATCCGTCCCATCAAAATACGGGAGTTTTCCCAAGTGAATGGATTGAAAATGAGAAGAAGGATATTGAGACAAAAGAGGTGGGTAGTTAGGAGGAACTTGGTGATATCCGAAGAAGGGATGCTTTTCGCTTTCTTCCTTAATCCTTTTCTTCATCAACTTGGTTGCTTTCTTTTCAATCTTGACCTTCATTTTTTCTTTTCTTCTTTTCTTGGCCTCCAAGTCCTCCCCCTCAAGCTCGTTGCTTGAGCTTGAGTCGTCGCTTGAGCTTGTGACATGAACGAACGGTGGTCGACTTCTTGAGAATTGGCTAAAGGGGTCGACGTTGCCTCCTCCAAGGCTTGAAGTTGCCCCTACAACGGCGGCGGCTGCGGCAGCTTCTTCGGCGGCGGCAAGTCCATCCCCACTATGAGATATCTTCGGTCCCTTAGCGGTTAAGCCTTAATCAAGGGATTAGGCTCTGATACCAATTGAAAGGATCTTGTGATGCATAGAGGGGGGTGAATAGGCTCACTTCAAATTTTTCTGAAAAACTTCACAACGGTATTAGATGTGTCGGAACTTCTAACGCTGTGCCGGAACTTCCGGTACAGGATCGGAACTTCTGACAGAATAGAGTGAGCTGAACAAAATTCAAAATACAACCTAAATCTGCCAATTCTATTTGAATCAAAAGATGATAAATGAAGTGTAGAGGCTACTTCAGGTGTTGTATAAGCAAGGAACCACACAGAAATATAGATTGGCTAAATCCAAGCTTCTAGGTCACAAAGAAATCAAAGAACACAATAAGCACACGAGACAAGGATTTGTTACCGGAGTTCACTCTCACAAAGAGAGCTATATCTCTGTTGAGAAGCTCACAAAGAGCCAGGTCGTCACTAACCCTTTACCTCCCTCAATCAACCACAAAGGAGGATTGAGTCACTTACTATGAATCCACGAAGGATGGGTAATACATACGTTCCCGGGTGCACCACACAAAGAAGGCACTCAAACGGGCGATGTCTAGCTGTTTAGAAGCAAGCTTCAAGAGTAACAAACACGAATCGAAGCCGAGGATGCTTGGAGTGTTCTTGAGATGAACTTGTTGAACTTCTCACTCAAAACCTCAAGTCAGATACTCTCAATCTTGCTCTCACCCAAACCCTAGCTCAAGAACTTAAGGATTTAGCTCAAGAGAGTGAGGAGAGGGAGTATTCAATGCTCTAAAGGTGCTTTGGCTCGAGTTAGGTCAGCAACCTTCAATGGGGGGAGGGCTGAGGGGGTATTTATACCTGAGCCCCCAAAACTAGCCGTTACTGTGCATTTTATGTACCTGTTGGAACTTCCAACACAGGATCGGAACTTCCGATAGTGTATCGGAACTTCCGATACTCTCAGGTTAAATGTGTAGAGGACCCCTGACGGGAGTAACTGGATACTTCCGATAGGTGTCAGAACTTTCAATACTCTTAGGTTAAACGTGCAGAGGACCCCTGCCGAAACTTATCGGATACTTCCGATATGTATCGAAACTTCTGATGGTGTATCGGAACTTCTGATAGACACAAAAACACTAAGATAAAAGTTGTGCAAGTGAGTGATTTGTGTCTTTCAAAGGGTGGTTAGCATCTTAATAGAACACCTCAAGCATCTTCAATCTATTCATCCGCATCCCCCTTTATAGTACGGCGTTCCTATACTCAATTTCAAAAATAGAAATTTTAAACGAGTCCTTTTTGAGCTTAACACCGTTCCATCTTTGAATTTAGGGGTTTCTTTAGATCCCTTTCATACACCTTTGCACTTCTTTAGAATTAGAGCCTGTTAATCACTTGATAAAATTATTAGTCCCCTAACTGTGCATGTCATCAACACCAAAACCCACTTAGGGGGCCAAATACACTTTCAGCGGAGGAGGGCGCCCTAGTGTGGCTGCACCTTGACCTGTCAACAGGAAGGGAAAGCTGATGTGGAGGAGGAGGATTGGATCCACAAGGAGTCGGGGAGAGACGCCGGTCCCCTTAGCCTGGAGGGGTGACCTATCTTCTCTCCCACACACAACCTCCCATGGCAGCACGCACCACACATGCGGAGGTGGTGACCGGTGGATGGCGAGGGGGCTGGCGCCAGCGGACAGCGAGTTCAGGGAAAGGGACTGGAGGAGGAGGGCACCGCGGCGGGCGGTGGCGCAGACGGCCGGAGGATGGCAAGGGGACCGGCAGCAGAATGGAGGAGGAGGGCACGGGTAGCGGAAGGAGGGCTGGTGGTGGACTGGAGGAAGAGTGCACGGGTGGATAGCACATGGAGGAGGGCCGGCGGCGGACTGGAGGAGGAGCGCACGGATAGGGCGGGTGGATAGAACACGGAGGGATTTTTTTGCAAAATTATCAAGATGTATTCTAAGGACTGCGGGTTGATTACGAAAAAGTTGAGAAACTTTTTAAAAAAAACTACGATGGTTGAAAAAAAGGCTCGATCTTGCCTTTTGCTTTAGTCATTTTTTATCCCTTTTATTCAGACCAGCCATTACTTTTGGTGTGGAGACGTACGACTGATACGTATAAGGTTCAGCGGTATTTCATAGATTTTAGTAATTTAGTAATACACGTTATCAAGTGAGCATCATCAGTACATTTAGTAATGCAGCGAGACCACTATATGATTATTCAGCATCTCAGAAACTGCACAACAAAAGGCCACACCCACAACAATGATGAATCATTTTTTTTCTACTAATTAGACATGATAGATGTTCTTTCTGGGCAAACAACACATCAACAGTAATTTAGCAATTGAGTGAGGATCAAAACCACTGGGTATGCTAAACTCACTGCATTATCACCACCAGCCATATCTGATGAGTTACAGAAAGAATGTGGGAAAAAACAAAAGTCATCACTGATCAAATAGCGCTGGTTGGGATGGTTTGGGAGTAGAATAGTATTCTACACCTAGGTTGTACAATAGCGCTGCCGTGTATATGTATATATGTATATATTCAGATAATGAGAAAGGGAAAATAAATTCTACTGGCACACCGGGGCACTACTATGCGACAAAAAGAGGAAGATTGAGGAGAGATGCGGAGAAACTAAACCAGAAACTCGCGCGGCCGGTAAGACACCACGTGCGCGGCTCGGCCCTTCCCCGCGCGTCGCTCTCGTCCTCACTGTGTCGCCGCGCGCGGAAGGCGTTATCGCCTTGGCCTTCTTCCTCCTGATTCCTATTCCCCTCCCCTCCCCCACCCCAACCCCGCCACCCTCGTCTCTCCACCCAATCCCCTGAATCCCACCGGTTCCCGGCGAGCTCGCGCGCCGCGCCGGGGCCCCAGGCGTCCGCGCCCGCCCCCGCCCCGCGCCGCGGCCGGCGGCTGGACCGCTCGCCGCCGCCGCCCTTCCCCGACCCCGGCGCCGTCGCCCTGCCCGCCGCGTGCCCAGGTAAGGGTGCTGCCGCCCCGCCCGGTTCGTCCCGCCTCACGTACGGGACTCCCGTTCTGGTCGGGTAATCAGCTGCTTCAATTCCACCTTGGGTTCATGCTGAAATTAAGCTTGGTGTGCGTGCGTTATCATGCCCTAAACAGCTAGGTAGGATGCCTGGTTAGGAACCTTCGTTTGCAATTAGTTCAATCGGAGGACGGTGGTGGTGGGGTTCAGTATATTATTCAACCAGCAATAAATCCGTTCCCCTGCGGTACCTACTTTGGCCCATTAGATTTGGTTGGGGGATCCATTCGTAGTTCCCTTTCTGTTTTTAGTTGGACGATGCTGGGGAAATGTACAGAGAAGGGTAACACTGTAGTAGCAGCTAACGGGAGGCATGTGTGATTCATGGTTCGCCTAACTAGAAATACTGATATTAGAACATGGCTAAATCATAAAATGTTGATTGTGCCCGAACAATATGGCTCCACACCAAACAGTAATGCATTGGCTAGGTAGCCAAAGCTTTGCTTCAGTGTGTTGGTGCGAAATTCAGCAACGTTCTGTGGGAAGGCCTAAAACAAACCATATATCAGCTAAATAACTAGGGCAGCGTTTACATTTGTTTATTTATTTCCCCCCAAATTTCGTTAGTATTAGTGGCTTTTTCGAATGACCATACCTGAGGATATTAGGGTCTATCTCGAAATGGCCAAGACTACCTATTGCCACCAAAATAAAACAATCATAGTGGTATTTAAATTCCACCACCTATCTTTTCTAAATGATTCTAGTATAGTGAGTACTTAGTCACTTGACAGTCTTGACGAGTACTTAGTCTCTTACCTGCCCGCTGCCATAAACTTTGTGTTGCTGAAGCTCCATTTCTGTGAACGAAATCAAATACTTTCATACTCTGAACAAGATCATGTAAAAATTAATAAGTGAACTTGTCCATCCACACATAATTTAATACTTTAAAAAAATCACCCGTTCTAACTGTTTTTACATTTCAGGGGTGCAAGCTAGCACATATGACGCATGACTGATAGGAGACTGCATCCAGTTGATGTGAGTTTCATCCGACTTGAGTCTTGCTTGAGATGGCGGTTGGATTGACATCCCAGCTGTTCCAAAGAGTGACTGTTACCGAAACATTTTGCAGAAGGAACATACTTAGGGTACATATTGCACCTAGCTTTCCTTGTAATTCGTAGTCCTTTTTTCATTTTTTTAATGAATCTCTTTTTTTCCTCAGAGTCCTGAGATGAGGAGTTCTCTTCCCTTGCCATCCACTTCGTTTCCTTCAGTTTCTGATGTATGGTTTCTTTATTTTAATTGCTGAGCTAACAGCACTGTTCTTTCATTCTATGACCAATTTTAGAAAGGGGATTAGTGACTATCACTAATGCTTTTTTTACCATTCTCTGCTAGAAGAAATATAAGTGTTTGTGTACCACTTTTTCACTTTTCTTTTGTTTTCGAAATTTGAAGTATCACTCCCTTGTTGAGCTTATTAAATATATGCTGTGTATGGTACAATCAATTTAGCTTGAAGAAATGGTTTCTTCCATGTTTGCGGATGTGTGGAAGAAAGAATTAAGTAATTAACCATTACTATCTGCTTCTCTCATGTAGCTGTAAACAGAAAACTCTGCTTTTATCATGAATCATGATATTATTTTCAAACCTATTTTGTTTTGAAAATTTTGCTGATCTGTTTTAGACAACTGACCTATTCCAAAACAATGAGGTATTTGAGTGTACTTAATTTTGAATTATGTAGAGCATAAAGCGACACACTTTAAGCACAAGGCGAGTCATACTCACTAGGAAATACTGTTAAACAGTATGTTGCCACGTTTGATGGTATGTTGTTTTGTGAACTAAAGGCTTGTCGGCATGCCTTTTGATTGGTTATGTAAGATTTCATCATATTTGTTGATAGGTTGAGAAATGAGGACTAACTGATGCTGATAACTGTTATGCATTTATCAGTGCCAGCATCCAATGCATATGTTTAACTAAGTAACAATGGTCTTTACTAAACCATACTCCCCTACAGCTTGGCATATATGTACTTTTGGGGAGTGTGGGGTCAATCTCTTGACCTTATTAAAAAGGGATCTGTACTTCCATTGCTGAAACTACTTTACAACATTGTCATTTATTACTGTTATCAACATTTTGGTATGAATATTATTTTCAAATGTGTGCCTTGGAGACTGAAACCATAGAACTTACATTTTGGTATCAAAGAGCTATTATGTAGAAGTAGAACTGAATGCTTGACATACTTCATCCCTCGGACTATAACGTATCATACAGCCTTCTCTTATTTTCATCCTAAGTTGAGTGTCACATTTGCTCCAAGATAACAGCTGTATGATATTACTATAGTTCTAATGATCTTTTTTTCTCAAATTTGTGCCAGTACAGTAGTTCAAAAAGTTTTACTTGGACATGGCTGCGGGTGTTGGACTGATTGGCGTGTGGGTCTCTGACTTGGCAAACTTTGTTTTGGACATACCAAATACCACTTGAAATCCAAGACTGGCTGGCTGTGAATATATTTTTTAGGACTCTTGTGTCTGAGTTATCCTTGTTAAACACTACACTGATTTTGCCCCATTATTGTAGGCTTTACAGAGTAACTCTTGTTTTCATTGCAGAGGCAAGACTGCTGGGGTCATAATGTGTTGCGAAGTAACTACAGGCCCATGCTTTACACACCTCACAGATATAGATCTTCAGGCTTTAGATCTTTTGCCTTGCCAGTTCCTTTTCAGAAAATTCCTCTTGTCAAGAGCGCATCATTAGCACTGACTAGGTAGTTCCCTTGTACCATTATTTATTTATAAAGTTTCTGAATGCTTAGATAGTTCTTAACATTCATGATTACACTGACTCAGTAATGAGCAAACAGCAAAACAATAATCTGGGTCAGATCCTTCTTTTCTGACTGCAAAGTCAGTTAACCAGGAGTTCAGGACATCTGAGAGCAGTTATCTAAACTCTTGAGTACGTAATAGCCCAGTTTGGTAATTTGTTATCTTCCATTATGTTGGTAAGCAGAGGTATCGAAAAATATGCATTCACCTATACCTCTTGTTGTGAGTGGGATCTTCACTCTTCAGGAACCTGCTGAACTTAGATAATAAAAAATTATTGGTACTAGGTTTGATGTTTTGGCATATGATGGTGCATATGTATCATGGCACTGTGGTATCTTTCTAAAATTTTCATTACTAGAGTAGCTTATGGGTTAGTCTTCTACACTTCTACTCTAACCACTTGTTAGATAGTCTGGTAGCTAATATAATGGAGCTTGAAGTTTAAGCCTAATCATACTCTTGTGCTGGCAACATTCCTCAGGCGGTTTTAATTGACTCTTATTTGTTCCTGACTTAATTATTTCTTAAGGTTATTACTATGACACTATATGCGAATTCATTAGGTTAATTATTGAATTGTCTCTTTAAATTTTAATGAGGGAGATGCAAATCTACCCATGGCAACAGTGCCATTGTGCTCACTTCTGCAGAAGCGCATTGTACATCATTGAAAAAAATCTAAAAATTTCAGAGATGTGAAACACATTCTTTTTTATTTACTTGGATCATTGTTCATTATATATCGCATCTGAATGTAATTCATATCATTTTAGTAATTGCTTCTTTTTCTTTTTTGCCTTGACAGGTCATGTGATAAGTTACTTTCAAATCCTGCTACCTCTCTTGTGGTCCCTGCAATTGGGATTATTGTGTTTGCTCTATGGGGTTTTTTGCCTCTAATGCGGGACATTAGAAACCGTTTTGATGTATGCTTCTGCTACATGCAACCATATTTTTCATTTATATTATCATGTATTGGGCTAGCTAAAAATATGGCAACCATTCATGATGGACTTTGCAGCACGGGGGCAACTGGAAGAAGAGCCCTACTTATCTAATTTCTTCGTCCTACCTTCAACCTCTACTTCTCTGGACAGGAGCAACACTAATCTGCAGGTATAGGTCCGCCCTATTATAGTAATGCTTTCTGCAGTGGCAACTCTATTGTTGTAATGCTTTGGCCCTGTTTGTAATGTTGTAAATGTTCCTGTTTCCAATAGGAATTGCACTACATAATCAGTCTGGTTCACCTAGATGCTAAACACTAAACAGTCGGTCACCCATTGTTTAGTCAATTATTGGGCAATAACAGCCATTTAATCGGGCTAAACGGCCATTTGAACTGGGATGGCTCCACCATATAGTGTTTAAATGGGGCTAAACGCCCATTTAAGTGAATAATGCATACAGTTCCTGCAAAATTCATGTGTTTCATATGGGCTATAAACCTTTTCCTTAGTTTTTTTATTTTATTTTTATTTATCTTTATCTTTGTCCATGCAATGTCTTACAGGGGTTTGGATCCAGTTGTGTTGCCTTCGGCAGCAAGCCAAGCTGTGAAAACGCGCCTTATAACTTTTGTGAGATCATTATCAACTGTCCTGGCTTTTGCGTATATTCTCACAAGGTGCACATGCTACATCCTAAGAAAAACTCTGTTGTTTGTAAGTTGTAGCTTTATTGATTCAACCGTGCTTAAGTAAGTTACAGTGTTTCTAGATAGTCTATGACTATATAGTCAAGTACTCAAGATAGCTGTGTCTACCGCAAAAGCACATGTGGAGACTACAATTTAGGCCATGGGTGATTTATTTTGTCTCCAACTTCTGATTTTTCTATCATCTGCAAGTACAAATGACTTGCTGACTACTCCCTCCGTTCCAAATTGTAGGTTGTTTTAGCCTTTTTTAAGTTCATAGATATTATTATGCATCTAGATATAGTGTATGTCTAAGTGCGTAATAACATCTATGAACCTAGAAAAGTTAAAACGACCTATAATTTGGAACGGAGGGAGTACATAATATGAATGGGAATTCATAATATTGACACAACTAGATAAACTAATTGTCTATTGACTGTAAAATATTTTCTTTAAATACATGGACAGTGATGGTGTATATATGTAAAAAAACGAAAAAAGATGGTTACTTGATGAGCATAAATGAAGATTAGCTCCAATTGGTGCTATACAAATAGATCAGGAGTGTGTTGGATGTTTTGTACTTTTACCGGGGAATGTTAGAACTTAGAAGCGTACACAAAGTATTCAGAAATGAAATATACTAATGTGTTAGTATATCTGAGTGCCATGTCTTTGTTGTACCATATGATCATTGGGTTTATTTTCTTTGCTCCATTGAACATCTCTAGATGGAATAAAATAACTGAAATATTAGTTAAGCTACAATGGTCTTTCATGCGGAAGATGTGCAGATCAGCGTTAGTAATTGTATCTCGAATTGCATGATCTTAACGGTGTTTATATATTCTATGTTCTCTTGTCTTGTATGATTAAGTTGGTTTCATTGTGTTCCGTTTCTTAATTTTTTTACTGTTAAATGATTTTTCTTCTATTTAGCTTGATTCAGCAGGTACAGAAGTTTCTCGTGGACATGCGTAACCCCAACGATACAAGAAATGTAAGATTCTTGAGCAATTGTTGGTATACACCAAAATCCTTTGAACTGTTTCTTTTTTTCCTGTCTGCTATTTGCTTCTCTCTATTCACAAAGGCCCACCCCCTCTGTGAACCATTAACACACACGCAACATACACACACACTGGAATTTGTGGCAAATTGATTGTGGAATGTAAAACTCTCTTTATGGATCTTCTTGTGACTTATCTCTTGATCTCCAGAGTCCAAATAAGGGTTTGGGAGGTGCAGAATCCAACATAACTTGTAATGGGAGAAGTTCATGTGCTCCCGCGGATTACGGAATACCACGCGGAAAAATGGACAACTAAAATTGCATGAAAAATTTCAATCAAAATATGAATGGATGGATCATTCTGTCATCTATGTGCATACAGAACTTGAGCCTGAACAAAAACTTGTGCAGAGAGATGAAAAAAATAAGAAATCGACATGAATAGTAGTAGCGGGTTTCGGATCAGAGATGAACAGTTCAACCTGCAACTATTCATGTGCTGTTTTCTTTTTTCTTTCTCCTTGCACAAGTTTTTGTTCAAGCTAAATTTTAAATACACGTAGATGATTCCATGGTCTTATCAATTCATAGTTTGGTTGAAATTTTTGATGCACTTTTAAGGGTGTTAAGGCACCATGAGGGGTGGAAGCACCTGAACGTAGGCCACCCTCCCCTAAATTCCACTGGCAGGAACCTTGCCCAATGAGTGGCTTTACTGCCTCAACTTTGAGTGCCTTATGAGATTTAAGCCATCACCAGGAACCAACAAGACAATAGGGTCCATGGTAGTCTCACTTTCTTATGTAACACAATGCATGGAAAAGTTTATGATGCAGCTTAAATAAACCAACAAACCTTTAAGCCATAGGTGTGAAATCCACCATCACGATCATATTGGCGGTCGACAAGCACTGCTGACTTGTTGCAGAGGTTCCTTTTTGAGCTGTGAGCAGCTAGAGAAGGGGAGAGAAAGTTCCATGTGGCGACATCAGCAATTCATAATTTAAAATACTTAAATGCAACCTCAACCTGGAGAAGACATCATCTGACAACGTTAGTCAATAGCGATTACAGTTTCAAAAAAAATGTTAGTCAATAGCGATCGTGAGAAAGTCAGCTAAAATATTAGCAAGTCCAGGATCCGATAGTTTAATCTTTAAGTTAGCTAGTTGGAATCATGCTAGTGACAGACCTGCAGTGCATTTTTCTCGTGATGATATGAGGGTACTCCCAATCACAGTTTTTATTGGAGAAGATAGAATGTATTTTCATGTCTGTTTAGAAATAGCCCTTCCAACGTATGGTGTCTAAATGCCCTGAGGCCAGTAGATAAGTTAGGGTGAATGAAATAAGCGACACTATCTTCCTCCGTTGTAGTATTTTGCTGTTTCTACTCTTTTGGATTTTGCAACAAGGCTATGGCTTGCATGAGACATCACCGCCCTACAAAATTTTGCTAGCTCTCCTATGGTCCTACGACATCACATTTCATCCTAAGGGGCAACCTATAAACATCATGGATTTATCCTAGATTTATTGCAATTGACAGGATCTGTTTGGGATTGACAAGTATAAGAATGTGAGTATATTTTGGGAAGTTATTGACCCCTCTTTTATGCAGTTTTTTATATTTTGTATCAGAAGTGGAAGGGGGTATGATTATAAATAGATGGCACTCTGATTCCTTTTTATGATAATAATATTAAATTAAGGGTTGAAACTTTTGCTGAACTATTTGTGTACTTTAAGCACATAATTTTGATGCCCGATAGTTACTTGGTAGCAGCCCTAAACTCTCTATTTGCTAATACTTCTGAGCATCCAACATGGTATTTCCGTACCAAATCTAGAATTAAGTAGCGAGGTGAAGATATCTTCTGATCCATAATATTCCTATCACATACCAAGTACTACATTTTTTCTGAAATTTTTTCACGATGCTGAATTACTTATGCAAATTTGTTTCTGGCAGATGGGGTTTGATTTTATCACGAAAGCTCTTTATACTGGTATTTGGATTGCTGCTGTTTCTCTCTTCATGGAGTTGCTGGGTTTCAATACCCAAAAGTGGATAACTGCTGGAGGTTTTGGGACAGTATTGCTTACACTTGCTGGTCGTGAGGTACTGCAAAACATGTTCTTGATAGAATTATTTTGCGCTATGGTGCTAATAGTTGTTATAATTCACTGCAGATTTTCACTAACTTCCTCTCGAGTGTCATGATCAATGCTACGCGCCCGTTTGTAGTCAATGAATGGATCAATGCAAAGATAGATGGTGTTGAATTCTCTGGAATTGTCGAGGTCAGTTTTATCATGCCTTATTTTGTGTTTCAACTATCTGTTATTAAAGAAAATATTTGGTCATGTTTCTTGTATTTTATGGGTTAAAACTAACACCTAGTTATGATATTATTTGTAGTATATTAACATGTTTTATTTGTATGTACTAATATAAGTTGTATCCCCGTAAAAGATCTTGTCAATGCTTCGTTAAATCATTTCGCTAACTTAAAGTGATTTTATTTTCAGCATGTTGGTTGGTGGTCTCCAACAATAATTAGAGGTGATGATCGAGAAGCGATATACATTCCTAACCACAAGTTTACAGTTTCTATATTAAGGAATAACTCTCAGAGGACCCATTGGCGTATTAAGACCTATCTTGCTATAAGTCACATGGATGCTGGAAAAATTGGGGTATTTAACATAATCCATAACTCTTGTCTGTTCAACCTTTTTTCCATCTTATTAAAACTCTATCTTGCCCATGCTTCCTTATTTTTCTTTGGCAGATTATTGTTGCAGACATGAGGAAAGTGTTGGCGAAAAATCCACATATAGAACAACAGAAGCTGCATAGAAGAGTATTTTTTGAGAAAATTGATCCAAAAAACCAAGCACTTATGGTAATTCCTCATATTGAGCAATTCCATCTTTTGGTTGAAGTACTAATGCACAATCAGTCCACACTAAGAACTGTGGTCAGCATTGGTACATCTTTTTTAGGCAATAGCCTTATTGAACTGTTTACTTCACCTAATAAAAACTCACCTTAGCTGTGTGAAATAACTAGTGCGTCAGAGCCATTTCGTTGTGTTTTTTGTCCTTTTAGAACTTGTGCTGAACAGGATGCTAGTTTCTTGATGGCTGTATCCGATAGGTATCTGGTCTCGATTAATATCAGTTTAGCTTTTTCACCAACTTGGTTCAGAATTACCCTTAAGGCCTTAACCGCATGAAAATAGGATGATATGTTGGTCCTTTTTTACTTCGAGATTGTTTAGATGAGGGGGGTTTCTCTAGGAATAATTGGTGTTAGGTGCATGTTAAAACTGAATTCCAAGGATTTGGATCCAGATCCTCCATATCGAAACAGGTCCTTACCTTTTTCAGAGAATATTTTTGCATTGTCAAAATCTCAGCATGAAATCCAGTCTGTTCTTATATTTAAGTTGGCCTGCTTTATAGAATGCTGACAGTAAAACCATTAACCTATTATTTTGTTTTCCCATTAAATTGTCCACTTGTTTGCATGCAACTGGTGTCACTATCCTAGTTTCATGCACATATATGATTGTGTATACTCTGTTTTTAAATATATAGTCCCTCCGTCCCAATTTATAGGTCGTTTTGGCTTTTCTAGGTGCATAGTTTTAACTATGCACCTAGATATATGCTTATGTCTAGATACATAGTAAATACTATGAATCTAGAAAAGCCAAAAACAACCTATAATTTGAAACGGAGGGAGTAACGTTTAGGACAAGTGAATTAATTAGCTTGTCCTAAATGTCATATAACGGAGGAAGTACATTTTTAGAATATTACACTATCTTCCATTCTATTGCTTTGAGTTTCATGTTGGCCACAAACTCAGTTCATTTCATTTGCTGTGTTTCTTCTTTATTGCAGATATACATATCCTGTTTTGTTAAGACATCACGTTTCGAGGAGTATCTAAATGTCCAGGTACTATGTCTGTCCATTGCTACATATTCGTCTTGCAAGAAAGCCTAGGCACATGTTCTAACAAACAATTATGGTGTCTGCTGAACAAAGATGTTAGTACTCAGAGAGTAGCGCACTTTCACAGTTTCACCCATTGTGTCACTATGTTGGAGCTTTCAGAACTAAGTATTTCATTTTGGAGTTTCCAGTAGGAATGATTATCAACCACACTGATTTGTACGAAGTAGCTTGCTCTCACACTGAGTCATCAACTCTAAATTTCAGTCAACTTGGCTAAAATTTTAAGATGTGAATACGAGGTGGTCAATTTGAGTTACCTAGTTACCGTAGTGTTAAACTAAAGTTAAGACCAAAACTTAATGGGTCGGCCCTATAGGATAGTTACGCTATTTTCATGGTTTGGGTAGGGTTAATCTAATCAACCCTGCATGCCTAATTGTGGTGCTAATGTTTGCCAAGTTGACATAAAAAAAAGAAGCAAACCTAACCTAACCATTCAACACTGCATAATTCTTGCAAGTAAAAGGAAATTATAAATGAATGGTTTCTTGAGCTATTGATTATAACTTGAGAGGGTTTCTGAACTAAGCTGATTGCTTTGGAGACCTGTGTTGCATCGATATCTGAGACTTCCTTAGATGGGAGAACTATTCAAGAGGTATACCTTTTGTAAAAAAAGAAATTCTGGACAAAATTTCTTTGGAGAAGCTTAGGATGCCATTTGTCATGCCATGCATTTGAATCAAAGTATTTCAGCTCAATTTTAGGATGCATTTAATATAAACTAGGAGGCGTCACATCTTACTAGAAAAATAATTAATACGATTTTTCTATGTTCCAAATTACACAGGAAGCTGTTATGTTGGATCTTCTTAGAATAGTTGGCCATCACAAAGCAAGGCTTGCGACCCAAATTCGAACGGTTCAGAAATCATATGGCAATGCAGACTTTGATAACATTCCTTTTGGAGAGGACATGTATAGTCGCGTCAGGGGCCGTCCACTTCTGATTGATACATCTGCAAGGGTCAGTGATGATAAGGCCAAACCTCGACCGGTATCATCACATGAGGAGCAGAAAGTCAAGACAAACGGTTCAGTAGAGATCAATTCAGCTTCACCTGAAAATACTAGTTTAAGCAACTCCGAAAAGCAGGAACAGAAAAAATTAGTACCTGACGATGCTCGGGCGAAGAACAGCAAGAGTGATAATGTTGCACCAGCAACACCATCTTCAGATCCTGTTATGTCAACTTCTAAGATTGGTAAAGGGAAAGCACATGAGCCTGAGGCGACTGAAGGCCAAGATGGTTCCATGTCAGTGGCTAACCCGAAGAAAGAATCAAGGCCTGCTTTTGAAGACAATATTGTTCTGGGCGTTGCTCTTGCGGGCTCCAAGAGGACACTGCCTATTGAAGAAGGAAACCCTTATCTATCACTATCTGAGAATGAGCCGGACACTGTAGAGGCTGCTTCTTCACCGAAGGACAAGACAGCTCAAAGCCCGAAACTTTCTGGACAAGACAAGGCTGACCAGAGGAATGTAGATAGGTGATCTAAATTAAGATGGAATCCTCGTGAAGATTTGTCACCAAGCCTACCTTTTTTGTGCGCTTGTGCAAATGTGATCTGTCACACATCATTGTTCATGTTTGTAAATTTCCGCGGATGATTATTCAGGGGACACAGCCTGTTGAAATATCAGGCGTTGCTATATGCTTGTAAAAGATGCAGTTGCTTTCCCTGGAAACGTTTTGTACATATTTTGCTGTTGCTGATTTAAGTCGGTTGTGCTTATGTATCAGCGTGCGCTGCAGCAGCTGCAGCGTCGTTTTTCCAGGTTTGCTTAACTTAAGCGTTGCCAGGCCATCTGCTGCGAACTGGAATGTGCACAAAGTTTGATGCTCGGCAGTAAGCATGGGCAAGTGTTATAAATTCAACACTGCCAGGTTGGTTTTGCGGATCACTGCTGATGTGCATCATGGACAATAAGCGGTGGGCCACGATAAGCTTAAAGCCTTATTTCACAGAGTGCTATCATGGATCATGATAAATTTAAGGACCGTTTTATTTCAGAAGGGAAGTCTATTTTACTCCTTATCTATTCACTTTGTTCGCTTGACCTCTAATGTTCGCTTGACCTCTAAGCAGATTTTAAGCTCGATTTACTCACTTAACTATTTCAATTGACCCTGAAGTCTACCTATACTGACTTTTTCTTTTTTTTTTTCCTGTATGAGTTGAATTTTAAATCCAAGTTTTATGAGCAGATACAGAACATGATGTTTATGTTAAAAAATTATACTAAGAATTTTTCAAGATTATTTTCATAGATTTAAACATTAAATACGAAATTAATCTTAAATATACAAAATTGTATGAAAAATAATCATAAGAAATTCCTAATGTATTTTTCTAACGTAGGATATCATATTATAGTCGACTAACAAAAGATGAAATTAAAACTTAACTTGTACACGAAGAAAAAAAAAGAAAAATCTAATTAGAAGTAGATTGAACCAACTGAATTATTTCGGGGGAGTAAAAATGAGACAGGAAGCTAGCAGATAATTTAGAAGTTAACCTCGTCCCTAATGGATGGCCGCGTACGGAGGACCCATGCACCCCCACTCCACACCCTACAAGGGTGCGCGTCTATACACACGTCAGAGAAACACGTGCGCGGGAGCCGAGGCTTGAACGCGGGCGGGCGTGGGCGCACACCTGGCGCAGTTGCCATCTCGCGAGTATTTCCTATCAACTTCTGCACACCAAATCAAGCATCTCTTTATTTGAACTTATATGCGGAAAGCAGGCTGACATCGCAAAAGCTCAAGATGTTCATCACTTGTTTGGTGGAATTTTCAACTTGAATAATGGAGACCGGAACAGAATCAAGTGCACGATGTTGTCTACTAATTGAGAAGACCGCAGCCGTCCAAAAGAGAATGTGCTTGATTGGAGCAGCGGACGCATCATCAATGTCATATCGAACAAGTACCTGTGGCTGCACGTATGTATCTCTTCTATTCTTTTTTATAGCAGAGCGCGTGCAAAATCCAGTATAATATCCACGGACGCAACAAAACAAAACACACTACTTTTATTTTTTTTTGAGGGGCACCCCCAGTATGTACGTGGAGCACATGCATGCATGTTCACTACACTATTCCCTGGTGTGCAGGGATGTGTGCGACATGTTGTTTTTGTTACAGTGATAAAGTTTAGCCTAGTAATAGACAGTGAATTGAAAAATTCTACCTTCTTTTTTTTTGTTTGTGTTCAACTACGGCCACACGATAAATGTTGTACTACTATTGCACCGCCACACCCTATCACAGCAAAAGCAAAGCCACTGCATGGCGTGGGTCACACTCACTCACACACGCCCTGCAGGGGAAAACAAACAGTGCCAATGCACAAACAAGCAGGTGGTGGATGGGGGACCCAAAGGCTACCCCCTGCAAATGAGCCCATGCCCTAAAAGAGATCCTGGGCAAAGTGCATCTTGATTCTTGGGGGTGAAAAAGGAGAGGACCAAGTTGTACATGTACATGTGTGTGTCTCTCTCCATGCGTGCATATGCCCTCATGCCCAATTTCTCCCTCTAACCTAAAAAGGGGCTCCCACTACCTCCTGTTACTATGCTCTCGCTCCCATATCCCTGTACATACCCCTCGTGGTCCAAGCTCTAGCCCACCTGCTGGGGCACACACCAGCGATGCATCGCATTGCTTTTGCTACCTGGAGCGGGGTGGAACCCCGAAAGCGAGCTTACCTTCATGGGCTAAGTTTCTCCTTAATACTGGGATGAAAGGACTCTCAAGGGTCACGAAGGAAACTCTCTTCCCGTCTTGCGTACTAAATGCTTACCTTCACGGTCTTTAATACCTTCAGAGATGCTTTCGTGCTTCCAACTGGATCGGTCACAATGACGCATGCCAATTGTGTGTAGAAAGATGAAAGCGCCTAGGCAACAGGTGGTCGAGACACTTTACATAAGCGTTTGCGTCCTATGCCACAATTCCACAAGGAAAATAAGAGCGTGTACACGTACATCCATGGGTGATGGGTGTCAAGAAGAAGCCCCGTACTAGTGCATTGCTAGCACCTCATCATCCAATCCATGTCGGAAATCGGATCAGCACAACGAAGCCGATGTGGATAGAAGGTGGTTAATCATACATGCCGGTACTGATGTCGGCACGTATAATCATTTATCCCTACCGGTGCTAGATAGATCCCGCACAGATAACTAATGTATGCGAATTGGGTTTTTAAGCAGCTCGGCATGAATATTGGCGTACCTCTACCGGTGGTAACGATGGTTCCGCATGTTTGTCAACGAGTACCGGTGCTAGTTACGCGGCGGTTTGGATGTTATGTTGAGAAGAAGAAAAAACCCTGCTATGTTCATGCATGATCTTGTGTTCGAAGCTATCCATCAAGACATTTGCAAACTAGAGTATGTCATGTGGATTTTGGCTGATGACGAGGTGGCTAGCAGCGGAATCCGGTTGACAATGAGGTGCCTTGAGGTCGAATCCCATCAAGGATGACGACATGGAGGCCGTCGGATCCAGTCGAGGACAATGACGTGGAGGCGGATACACAGCACCATGTCTCCCTCATGCCTCAGTAGGATACGATAGACGACATCCTGCTACTCCTTTCGTTCCAAAATGTAAGTCGTTTTGGTTTTTTTTATTCATAGATGTTTGTATGTATCTAAATATAGTGTATGTCTAAATGCATACAAACATTTATGAGCCTAGAAAAGCTAAAACAACCTACAATTTGGAACGGAGGGAGTAGGAACAATGGCATATTTCGATTCCACAGGATGAGACAGGGGAGGCAACCGAGAAGGAGAGGGAAGGAAGTAGCAAAGGTGGATATGGCAGCCAGATGCAGTGCATATATATGCGGGATGTTAGAAATCTAAGGTTAGTTACATTTTTTTATAGATCGGCGGATGATAGAAATCTAAGGTTACATTTTTTATGGGTCGGGCCTTCTGTGACGGATCATAATAGTCTTCACGAATATGTATTTACTTTTCCAAGCTTGAATCATACCGTCAAGAATAAGTAATAATAAAGATTCATATAACTAGAAAAAAATGTGATTCAACATCAATATATAATAATAGATAGAAATTCATACTCATTCAAGTTCAGATAATGTAGAACAAAAATAGATAATAGATAACAAAACATTTACATAATCCGGACGGGGTTGCCGAGGGCTTCCCACATGACCGTATTGGTGTTGCCTTGCCAATTGAGATTTGCTGCCTTGCCAATTGTGTTTAGCTCGGTTCTCCTTCGTTAACACTATGTCCCTACGTAGATAACACAAAAATAACTTAATCTTAAGAGGCGCTTTGTTTTAAAAAACGTTTATTAATAGTAGGGACATCATTATAAATTAATCATAAACCTGACACCACAGCTGATGAGAGCTCACTTCTCACCGGCAATAGTTGCGGCCATGGCTATGTGCATATGCATATGATTGTTTGAAGTCAAGTCCAATTTTAGTCGAATGAAATCCAAGAAGCATGAGATAGAAATAATCTAGAGGGCGTACAAAATGTGGAACCAAAAAGGATATCACGTGTCAGGTAGTACACATTTCCTCTGCTTTAAATTATAATTAACTTTCTTTTTATCCAACACCAAGTCCGACTTTTTTTAATTTTGATCAGATTTATAAAGAAAAAAGAATCAACATCTACAGCACTAAATTAGTTTTATTGAATTTGCCGTAAAATTATGTTTTGATAGATGTTATTATGTTATGTTTTCTATAAACTTGATTAAATTAAAGTTGAATAGATTTAACCTAGGATAAATAAAACTAAAGTGAACCATAGTTTCAAACATAATTAAGGGAGTACTAGCGACGTTGGGACTATTTGAAGAAACCGTACGTGAAACGTTGGTGTTTTGTCCAGTTAGCTGGCTTGCATCTCTCTTCTTTATTAATTAATGAAACAGGCACCGTCTTTGTACCTGTTCGTTAAAAAAAAAGTTTTGGCGCCCGGGAAGATCGGAAGGCGGGTGAAAAGATTTTTGGTGGGCTCTCACTTCACGCGCACACAGCCAGGGCACGTAGCGTGGTCATGCAGTGAAGTGCTAAGGCACTCACGCAATCACACACACTTTGAGCTCGAGGCTTGGAGCATGCATGAGGGCAGTAGCCAAGGTAGGACGAACGGAATGCCGTGGCACCACCACCTCCTTTTGTTAGATTCAAGCGCGCGCGGGGCATGCAGTCTCGTCCTAAGATTCGATCTCGCTCTCGCCTCCTCAGCTAGTCCTCCTCCCGCGATAACGACCCTCCCTTTCTGCCGTGGCTACATGGCCCATCCATCACTGGAAGGCACCATTGCCTTTCCAATTGCCCATATCACGCACATTATTGGGGGCGACTTCCTATTAAACGCAGCATATACATGCTACACATTGGAGGAGGGCCTTTTTGTTCCATCAGGTGCCCCACTGGGGATGGGACCTTGCACCTTGTCTTTTCCATGCACCTGCTTGCCTGTATGGGAACGCATCACTGTGTCTTCCTCCCTTGGCTCCTTGCAGTGGCATATGGGATGTTCCCTCTTATCATTAATAAGTGTTTGTACCATATGATTGATGCACTGGTAGAGAAATGACTTTCCATCTAACATAATATGTCTCGATCATTTTTGGACCCGGGACTAAAGGAACTTTAGTCCCGAGTCAAACGGCCACCACGGACGGCCACCGATAATGGGAATTTTAGTTCCGGTTGGTAATATCAACCGTGACTAAAGAGCCCCCTTTAGTCCCGGTTGTAACAGCCAGTAGGGACGAGGGAATCTGGTGGGGTGTTTAGTCCCAGTTGAAAACACCAACCGGGATTTAGTCCCGGTTGGTAAGCCTTTAGTTCCGGTTGGTGTTACCAACTGGGATTAAACGCCTCGCAACTTTTTCCTCCCCGAGCCTGAGCCACTCAGACAGAGAGCTTCAGGCTCTTTCTCCATGGCGAGCAAGCATGCTACCTGATTTTTTTTTCCTCATTTTCGTGGGGATTTCACTCATCCAAAGTGTTGTAAAGGTTAGCTATTTCATCCTCCCTTCATTTATTATTATTATTCTTTGTTTTATGCTTTAGAGATAGAGAAAAATGAGTTTTTTAGAATGAGGGAAATGGAGTGGATTTTATTTATACATATTTTTTTAGCTAGAATTTGATGGATAGTTTGCTTGTTATATATGATTCGTATTAGATAAATATTTTGATAAATATTAGGTATGGGAAAAATAGAGTAAATGTTTTGTTAATATTTAGTCATTGCAATAAAATTGAGATAAATAAATTGTAGGTGTAAGAAATAGAATTTGGTCATTGCTTAATTTTTTTTATAGTTTGCATGTTAAATTAGAGTAACATGAAAATTACACCAATCAACTTAATGCTAGAATTGTGGAACAACACAACAAAGATACACTAAAGACTATAAACGCTCCATAGTGGACTTCACGGAGTCAAGAATCCAAAAATAATGGTAGAATAGAAGAACTTCGAGTCCACAAACTTGGGCTGAATATCATAAAAGAATATTGAAATAGTTTTCCAAACGCCTTTTGAAGCCACATTCTCATAATAGAAGTATGGGGGCCCAATAGCCTGTTCAGGTAGAGATTTGTTCACGGTTGACCCATCAACTTTTGGTTGATTTTGGCTTGCCAAAATGGGCCATGCTCAGTGAATAGATCTTTTGCATCTCTACCTGGACAACCTATTGTGTGCCACGGTACTTCTATTATGAAAATATGGCACTTGCTCCTAAAAATGTTTGGATAATTATTTCATGAATCCTTTATGATATTCAGCCCGAGTATGTGGACTCAAAGATCTTCTGTTGTACCATTATTTTCTGGTACTCTCCATAGACTTCGAAGAAGATTGAGTCATGTGCAGAGATGGCTTGAAGGGTGAACATTCTGCTATGTTGTATCATTATTTTAGGATTATTGACTACATGAAGGCCACTATGGAGCGTCTGTAATCTTTAGTGTGTATATATCTTTATTCTCTTGTTGCAGAATTCTAGCATTTTTCTTTTTATCAACCTAGTGAATGATATGAAGGTTGATTGGTGTAATTTTCATGTGAATTATTTTTATATTTATGAAGGTTGATTGGTGTAAATTATCAATATTGCTCAAGTTCTTTATCTAATACGAAGACCTATGTCCATTTTTCACATAATACGATGCAGATGGAACGGCAATGGATGTATAACGCGGATAGATGGACCAAGGAGTTTGTAGATGGCTTGCATTATTTTCTCGAAGTGGCCAAAGCCAACAAGCCAGAGAAGTGATTCATATGTTGTCCATGCTTTCAATGCAGTAACAAGAAGGACTACTCTTCTTGGGGGACTCTTCACAGCCACTTGTTTAGATACGGTTTAATGCCTAACTATTTTGTTTGGAACAAGCGAAAGAGAGGTTATAATGGAAGACGATGAAGAAGAGGAGGATGATAACAACATTCTAAACTGGGTTACAATGGGCGAGGCTGATGAAGAAAAATGTTTGCAGAAGACGACCCTATTGATGATCTTGGTCAAGTGCTACGGGATGCATAGAAAGACTACGAAACTTAGAACAAATCAGAAAAGTTGCAGCGCATGATAGATGATCTCAAAAAATTGTTGTACCCATATTGCAAGCAGGGGCATAAAAAACTGGGTACCACACTGGAAATGCTACAATGGAAGGAAAAAAATAGTGTGTCCGATACTGCATTTTAGGGGATATTGAAAATTGTAGAGAACATGCTTCCCAACAATAATGAATTGTCGTCCACAACATATGAAGCTAAACAGGTTGTTTCCCCTCTAGGATTGGTGGTTCAAAAGATACACGCATGCCCTAATGATTGTATCCTCTATCTGGTGATGAATATGAGAAATTGGATGCTTGTCCTATGTGCGGAGCGCTGCGGTATAAGATCAGGCGAGATAATCCTCTGATGATGTTGAGGGGGCAGTCTCCCAAGAAAAGAGTTCCCGCGAAGGTGATGTGGTATTTTCCTATAATACCACGTTTGAAGCATTTGTTTAGAAACAAGGAGAATGCTAAGTTGATGCGATGGCACAAACAAGAACGTAAGTAAGATGTGATGCTTAGACACCCCGCAAATGGGGCTCAATGGAGATCAATTGATAGAGCATTTTCGGACTTTGAAAGTGATGCAAGGAACATAAGGTTTGGTTTAAGTACTGATGGATTCAATCCATTCCGTGAGTTGAGTAGTGGTCATAGTACTTGGCCTGTGACCCTATGTATGTTCAACATTCCTCCTTGGTTGTGCATGAAGCGGAAGTTCATTATGATGCCGGTGCTTATCCAAGACCCAAAACAACCCGGCAACAACATTGACGTGTACCTAAGATCATTGGTTGATGAACTTTTATTGCTCTGAAAGGAAGAAGGTGTACGTGTGTAGGATGAGGATAAACATGAGAGCTTTGACCTACGAGCATTATTGTTCATAACTATCAATGATTGGCCTGCACTGAGTAACCTTTCAGGATAGACAAACAAGGGATTTCGGGCCTGCACCCACTATTTAGATGACACAGACAGTATGTATTTGAAACACTGTAGGAAGGTCGTGTATGTGGGCCATCGTCAATTTCTTCCTGCTAACCACCCGTTAAGAAAGAAATGGATGCATTTCAAAGAGGTGCCAGACCATCGTAAAAAATTGTACATCTTAATGGAAAGCGTGTATTTCAGATGATAAAGGATCTAAGGGTAGTCTTTGGAAAGGATCTTGGTAGCGAACATGTTCCGAACAATGATAACGGATGTGCACCCATGTGGAAGAAGTCTATATTTTGGGAGCTATCTTATTGAGAAATCCTATAGGTCCGCAACACAATAGACGTGATGCACCTAATGAAGAATATTTGCGTGAACTGGTAGGCTTTATGGGAACTCAAAAGATACATTGGAAGCATGCCAGGACCTGAAATGTATGAAGCAACGAGATAACCTACATCCGAAAAATAGAGATAAAGGATAGCACTACTTACGTCCTATCAGTTACACTCTCAGCAAGGGAGAGAAGGATAGCATGATTGACTGCATGAATAGTATCAAGGTTCTGTCTGGGTACTCCTCGAATATAAAGGGAATAATAAATATGAAAGAAAATAAGTTCACAAATCTAAATGCCCATGACTGCCACATGTTGATGACCCAGTTGTTTCTGGTAGCACTGAGGGGTATTCTACCAAAGAATGTACGATTGACACTCGTAAAGCTATGCGCGTTTCTCTATGCAATTTCGCAGAAGGCAATCGATTCAACCAAGCTACTAAAGCTACAGAATGATGTGGTACAATGTATTGTCAGCTTTGAGTTGGTATTTCCACCATCCTTCTTTAATATTATGACGTACCTCCTGATTCACCTAGTCAAAGAGATTACTATTCTCGATCCAGTATTCCTGCACAATATGTGGCCTTTCGAGAGGTTTATATCTATCCTAAAAAACTATGTTCTTAATCGTACCCGTCCAGAAAGAAGCATCGCCAAGGGATATGGAACAAAGGAGATTATTAAGTTTTATGTTGATTTTATTGACTCAATTAATTCGATTAGGGTTCCAACATCACGCCACGAGGGGAGGCTACGGGGAACGGGCACCTTTGGAAGGAAATCAAGCTTGAGCAATGATAGTGATTTGTTCCATAAAACACACCTCACAGTTCTGCAACAATTATCCTGTGTGGCTTCGTTATCGAGGAGCACAAGCAGATTCTATTTTCCCAATACCCAACAAAATCCGATGCCTGGATTATACGTCATCACATGGATACTTTTCCCTCTTGATTGCATCAACACCTTATGGATAACTTTGCGATTCACGAACAACTCGCTTGGTTAGCTAGGGGACCTTCTAGTACAATCGTGAAATTCCAAGGTTACGAGATAAATGGTTATACATTTTACAACGAAAGCCCAAGACCAAAAAAGCACCAACCAAAATCGTGATGTCCGTATAGATGCCATAGACAGTAATAGGAGCAAGGACTCGTATTATGGTTTCATAGAGGAGATCTGGGAACTAGAATACGGATCGTTGAACATCCCTTTGTTTTGTTATCAATGGGTGAAACTAATTGGAGATGGCGTAACGAAAGATCAGTATGGAATGACAATAGTGAACCTGACTAAGACTGGATATAATGATGAACCATTCGTCCTCACCAATGATGTGCATTAGATTTTCTATGTGAAGGACATGTCTAGCAAACCCAAGAAAAATTCAGAAGATAAAGAAAAATCATGGGACCCAAAGCACCACATAGTTCTTCTAGGTAAAATAAAAATGTGGGAGTCAAGGACAAAACAGACCAGTTAGATGATTATGATCAGATTGATGGCATGCCTCCATTCACTGTCGAAGTTGACCCAAGCATCATGCTAGCTAAAGAAGAGGCTCCGTACTTACACCGCGATCATGACCAAGGAACTTTCATCAAGAAGAAGTTTTTAACGTTACACTGTAATGCACCAAATATGGTGCACCTTTATGCAATGTTCTATGGTCATCAAAATCTTTAAGTTATATTGTAATGCTCTATGGTGAACCTTTATTCGATCAATATAAACAATGTTAACTTAACCACATACATCAATTCCATTTTTGTGCGTTAAATTATTTAATTGAAGAGTTTGTTGATCAATTGATGCATTAAAATAATTATTTTAGAAACTTAATAAACAAGTATAGAATTAATGACTGATTCAAACTTATTTTAAATATACTTGCTAATTTAATATATTTTTGCATGTTGAAAATATGTAATTTTTTTATTTTTGTTTAACAACACCGTTACAAAACACTTAAAACATATATAAATTAAAATTACAAAACCAATTGCAGCACCAACGGGAAACGAAAATGAGAGGTCGGACTAAAGGGGCTTTTTTCATCTCCTGTGCTTAAAGCCCCCTTTAATCCCGGTTTGTATTACCAACCGGAACTAACGCCCCCAGTCCCGGTTGGCAAGTCCACCAGAAATTAAAGGGGTAGGGGTATAAAAACCTCCTCTCCATCCCCTTCTTCCTCCTCACTTCACTCCCCTGATCTACCACCTCTCATCTGCTCCACCTCGGCCGCCGCATTCGCTGCTGGCCCCCATCGTCGCGCCGCCGATTCTCCTCCTCGGCCGTGGCCGCCGTGCCTCCTCGTCGACGTTCAACACCGGCACTCCCCGCGCCTCTCCGTCCTCCTCTCCGGCCACGCCGCGACCCCCGCTCAGCCGGCTGGCCCAGCCGCCGCCTAACTGCGCGTTGTCGTCGTCCCCTCAGCCGTCGCGCTGCTGGCCGATAGCTCCTCCGCGGCGCCCCCCATCGATGCCCCGACACCCCATTCTCCTCCTCCACTAGCTGCCCCTTCACCTCCATGCCTGGCTCCCCAGCGTGGTGCCCTCCCGGCGCGGCGCCTTCCTCCTCCCCCGGCCCACCGGCTTCTCCGCCGTCGCATGGTGCCGCGCGCCAAGCACCTGGACGCCGGCGCCACTGCAGCAGCGCCGCCGCCCCCGCCAGCCGCCGCCATCCACCATCTCCTAGCCCCTTCCTTGACGCTGGCTCCCCTATGCCGCCGTCCACCAACGTCCCGGCCCTCTACGCCGGTACGTACGGCGTGGCGCCACGAGCGCTGACGCAAGCCCCCGGCTTGCTGATGCAAGTCGGGTTTTTTATTAGAAAATTAGTAGAAATTAGTATAAATGCTTAGAAAATTAGTAGATTACATTAGAAAATTAGTATAAATGCTTAGAAAATTATTAGATTAAATTAGGAAATTAGTAGAAATTCATATAAATGCTTAGAAAATTAGTAGAAAGTAGTATAATTTAGTAAAAATTAGTGTAATTTAGTAGATTACTGGAAATGCTTAGGAAATTATTATAAATGCAACTAATAATAGAAAATTAGTATAAATGCATTGGAAGTTATAGAAAATTAGTATAATGTATGGTTTCACGTGTATTTCTTTCATGTAAATTATTTCATGTAAGTTTCATGTAATAAATTGTACGTGTTTTTTAATGTTTAATTTCATGTAAGTTTCATGTAATAAATTGTGCAAGTTTTATTGTATATATGAGTCCATGTATACATATTTATAATTTCATGTAATAAATTGTACAATTGTATATTTTCAATCATGTGTTTATTTACTAGATTGTCATTTTTCTTTTCCTACTAGCCAAGAGTTGATTGTCTATGATTTCATGTATATATAATTATTGTACTACTTGAAACAATTTTTAATTTAATGTATCTATGATTACATGTGTGTATAACTAATATCATTAGTAATTGAGATGGGAGACGAAGAGGATGAAAGGTATATAAATGAGCAGATTATTGCTGGCGGTAGTGGCTCAAACATTCCAAGAACCTACACCGAGGATGAGGGTAGCCAGATGGACATGTTCCTCAACATGTCCAGTGATGGCAATGATAAGCCCGAGCACAGCGTTGATGACAATGGGAACAAGACATTGCCACGATGGAAGGTATATAAATGAGCAGATTATTGCTGGCGGTAGTGGCTCAAACATTCCAATAACCTACACCGAGGATGAGGGTAGCCAGATAGACATGTTCCTCAACATGTCCAGTGATGGCAATGATAAGCCCGAGCACAGCGTTGATGACAATGGGAACAAGACATTGCCACGATGGAAGGTTCTAGCGAGGTATATATCATTTTAATTGTTTTACCCCATCTATAACTTCATATTCATTATCACTATATACTAATTAACGAATCTTGAACTTTTAGCCCTCTTGATCGATGAACCCAAAGAAGCCACGAGGTCACACAAAGATAATGGAGGGAAGGCATCACATCACCGAAGTGATTGAAGAGGGCTAGCCAATTGCTCCCGAAAAAGTTGCTAGAAAGTTCGTGAGTCAATGTGGGGCTATTGTAAGGGACAACGTGCCCATCAGCATTTGAGAATGGAAGGGTAAAAAAGATGATCCATACGTGCTCCCGCAAACATAGAAAAATATATTGTGGGAAGATGTCAAGAAACACTTCACACTTCCTGATGGAGTTGATGAAAAAGTTGTCAAAGACTGGAGGCTCAAGAAGATGGCAAGCCAATTCCAGACCTTCAAGAAGAATCTGGATGCCAACTATATCAAGAAGGGCTAAACTCCAGATTTTAATGACAGGCCAAAGTTAAGAGATCACTGAAACTTATTTCTGGAATATAAGAAGAGTGAAGGTGGTGTGAACAAGGTTCGTGTCAACTCAAGCAATGCCCAGAAGAAGGAGTACCATCATCGTCTAGGGCAAGATAGTTACAGGAGTGCAATTCCCAAATGAAGAAAGATGGAACAAGATTTCTATCGATCGAGGTATCATACCAGCGACTATTGACTGGCCCGATCGATCAAAGAATTGGTATTACGCTCATGGAGGACCCTTAGCCCTAAGGATGGGACACTTATTTTCAACGAAACCATATGTCAGAAGGCCCTTAGGCTTATCAAAAATATTAAAGATTTTAAAGCGGGAAAGTTCAAGCCTGATAGAGAGAACGATGAGCTAATTTTAGCACTCAGGAATCCCGAACACTCAAGATGTTGCCAAGGCTTCGGGTGGTTTCGTGGATGTTTGCTTTCCGTAGGGACATCTACACATACAGAAGCAGGAAGAGAAGAAAGGAACAGCAAGAGAAGAGGTAGCGACACATGTTAGAAGCTAAAGTGCATGAACAAGATGTAAAAATGCAGGAAGAAATTAATCAGCGAGTGGCCCTGGAAGTTACTGAGATGGCCCAATCTGGAGCACTACTGGATCCCAACGTCGTCGTCAGCCCTTCTCAATGTCAAAGCAGTTGTGCTTCCATAGGGGTGCCCGATAAGAACATGCCAAGCTTACCCGTGGTTGCGCGAGACAACCAATGGTACCCTATGAATGACATCGCTCAGCGCACCTCATGTGAGCTGTACATACCATTTGGCAACCTTACTATTAAGGTATACATATATATAATTTATATATTTATCTCAATTGATCCACGCCTCGGGAGTTTAATAACTTCTTTATTTCTTCTATATGTACAGGTGGCGTACGGAAGTGCTTTACCAATCCTACCAAGCAGACAAGCCATGGCATGGAGATTCCACCTGGCTACTCCAGCATTGGGGTGGAGCAGATTTATGATAATAAATATGAAGGCCTAGAGCTCGACCTCCTAGGAGGTGACGAGGAAAGGACACTAGGAGATGCACTTCATGGTATCATTCTATGGCACAAATGCTACATCATCATCCTCAGCAAGAAGGCATCATTTCTTCCCATAGATCCCCCGCAGCCACCATCTCCTCAGAACTCTAAGATCATCATCTCCAGTACATCCACCTCCAAGACCGTCGTCACCACCGGGACCGTCGCATCCTGCTCAATCACCGTCTCTAGCACCATCAAATCCTGGAGGTGCGAGCGACAATGATCAAAACACCCCTCCCCGATCATCGTCTACAGCGTCGGGACTAAAATCTGGTGTGAGCAAAGAACCTATACCACCTCTCAAGAAGTCGCGACCACCGAGGAAGAAAACAAAGAAGTCTGAACCTATTAAGAAGATAGCAGGCGATATGACTCATGAGGAATTGGGGGAGGCATCGCAAGCATATGTGAGGGAGTGGTTTGAAAAAAAAAGATGCAGAAAGAAAAATGAAGGAGATGGAGCCTAAGCTAGTAGATTCAGCCAAATTAAAAAAAATTTATGGGCATGAAAAAAGAAGTCAAGAAGACGTTACTATCGAACTACGATCGTCCGTTAGTTAAGTCTTAGCAGAAGAAAAAACAAGGAGAGTCGTCGTCCAGTCATACTATCCCCCAGCTCGAGCAACAAGATCAGCAAGCAGATACAGATGCTCTAGCTATAGCAGATTTGCCTTTAGAACAGCAAATCCAGGTCAATAAGTTTATGGAAGACACAGGCCTCTCGCTTGGTGAAGTTCTAGGGCAAACTAAACCGCCACCTCAAGAAAAGACTTCTAAATGGCCGTTTGAGTTAGGTAAGCCTCTAGTTAGGTCTGAATTGGTATGGAAGCTCTCAACAAAGGATACATTGGAACGAATATACAAATTCTTGGAGCAACAAAATTACAAACAATACATACTACTGTCTTACAACTTTAAGTAAGTGTGGGTACCATCTATTTTCATTTTCCTTTTCCTTACCTAATTAATGTTAGTTAGTTCTAATATGGACATTTATGTACGCAATTTCCACTGGATTCTCCTTGTAATTATGATTGATAAAGCAACATTATTATGTTTGATTCGTTGAGGAAACCAAAGGACGAGGACCAAGATATTTAAGACATGCTTAACTTGTAATAATTATGTACCTTTATCTCTATGCAAAAGTTTATAAATTTTCACATAACACTGTATCATTCATTATTTTAATTCGCAGCGCATAGAAACGATTCCATAAGACTCACCGTGGTGAATTCAAAGAAAAACTTACATTCAGTACAACATTTCCAGTACGTATGAAATTTGCACATTCTGTGCATTCTATAACGCGAATATTTCATAACTTGTTTTTTTCCCACTAAAGTGCTTGAGACAGGAACAAGGGAATAATTTATGTGGATACTACATCTATGAGTACATGTACCATTTCGTGAGGGACAAGGTGATATCGGACAATAACTGTACGTAAAATAAACCTATTAATAATTAATTATTGGTGTAACATTCACATATTTCCAAATTACAGATATTGTAGATTAGAGAAGAACTCTTGGAGAAGGAGAGATTTTTAGCAATCCAAGAAGCTCTCATGGGATTTCTGGTGGACGAGGTGATAAATTCCAAAGGAGAATTTTATTACGATGGGCATTCAATAGCCGAACCGAGCAACACCACCACAGGAGGATCTTAAGAATGAAGAGGACGACCTTTCGTCCCGAATGATTAGTTCCGGTTAGTTTTTCGAGAGATATGAGACATACCAACCGGGACTAATGCTTGGTTTCCACTAGTGATGGGTGGTCTATACCTGAGTGTCACTACAAGACAAATAACGTTTAATTGATATTTATTTCTCGATGGTTTTATACTCCCTCTGTCATAAATTATAGATCATTTTAATTTTTTTAAATTCATAGATTTTGTTATGCACTTATTAGATATATGCTTTGTCTAGATGTATAGCGAAAGCTATGAATTTAGATATGCTAAAATGACCTACAATTTGGGACAAATGGAGTAGTTCGTATGTATATGATGATGTTGTGGTCAAGTACTACGATAAATGAGTCTCTTGACAAATGGCATTATTGGAGCTTTGCTGCTATATTGTCGGGAAAGATATAAATTATACCGGAGAAACTGTCAATCACTCAGGAAAAAACTACTTCTAAGACCATTAAAATGTTTATTGAGCATCAATAATCATCGCCACCAATAGTTATAGATAAATTAGTTAGCAACAGCAAGGGTTCGATTCTTACCCAACATAAGTTGTAGCCTTAGACTTTTCTTAACCAAGAAAACCCATGATTCTAATGTTTTAATGCATGTATTACCTGTATACTCATTTTTATTCCCAAACTATGCATATGCAATTGTGTTATAATATTGTATTAAGGGACAAAACAGCTTGAATTATTTCCATATTATAATAATTGCATCCCTCTATCCCCTTTTTCTTTTGCAGATCTTGTTACAAAGCATGCATGCTTTTAAGTGAACGTCCAAGAATTGTAAACAACTAAACATGATATGATGATAATCCAACTTGTGTATGTGCAAGGAAAAGGACAGAAGATGGAAGCATGTGAAATGCTACCAATATTTCCACCAAGCTCATAACATCATACCCGTCACCTAATCTTTTCAATCTTCACTTATATCGCGCTCTTTTTTCTGCATTATTAGGTTCGATAGTGCTTCTGGTTAGCGTCATCTAAATATTTTGAGTGCAGGTACTCCGCAACGACTCTTTATCCGCTGTACGCGATAGTACATAAAAGGAGCCAATCATTATAGTAACTAATTAAGACTAACGCACCTATCTTATGGTCAAGGCCAGCGTATAGACTTACCCATATACTCAAAAAGATTCTCGACTATACAGAACAAACTTAGAAGATCCAACACCACAAACAAAATAGATAACCGATCACTATCAGCTGTTTGCAGCTGAAGCATATGTGCCATTTGTCACATGAAACTTCGTACCCATATAGCCAATTTGCTCCGAGAACATTGTACACATGGGCCTTCTTCTTCTTCTTTTGCCTTCTCTATCAGGTTTATTTGTATCCTTAATTTTGTCGACCATAATCATACATACTCTTTTGAATTAACTGATGTTGACATGAACCTCATCTCGTTTAAAAAAAGGATATGAACCTCATCTTAATCTTCTTAATTTTACCTAATTGTGTATATGATCAATGTCATCCCTGCCCGAGCTTGTCGTATCTTTCACCTAAGCACGTATTTCATCTCATGCATGTATAGAAAAAGGGAATATACCTGCTGCGAGAAATGTTACAGTAAAGATGAACAAACTAGTGTGCAATCGTCGCAGTACTTCGATTTTACCTACTTTCTATGAGACTATGCTTGAAAATTACTAAAAGTAGTCCGTCCTTCCCATGCAAATCTTGTCAAGACTCAGCAAACAGCATCTCACCAGCCAAACACATGAGATCAAGGCGACAAGCTACGGGTTGCTCGCATGAGTCCAAACGAATGGCATGACGAGAACCATGCACGACTGACCAATCAACATTAGCCGGTAAAAGATCATAGGACAAGCAAATAAACAACGAAGCAGCACATCAGCTGCTGAAATCCATGGGGGTATATGAAGAGCCTACACATCCAATCCAGCAATCATTTCCTAAGTCAATATGCATGAAACCGCAACAAATGTCATAATATAAATTCATCCCAAATTTCTGAAAAGAGTTAGCCAAATGCATGGAGAATATGGAAAGCCTAGGCATCCAATCCAACAATCTTTTCTTGAGAGTCAAATATGCATGAAACTGCAACAAATGCCATGAATTCCTCCCAAATTTCTAAAACCAAAAAAAGCTAACCATCTGAAGATCTTTAGCTTCTCCCTACATACTTACGCCGACTTGAAACCCTAAGACACGTGCTAAGATCCAACAAGTAAGGGGGAAAAAATTGCACGCTACCTCCTGCTTGCATTGCCGTGTTGCCACTCACACGAGCGCAGCAATGCATGCACTACGCTAGCTTGAGCATGGCGCACGCGTCCCTTGTTTCGCCGAACACGATCCATCTCATGGTCATGGCCTCCACGCGCTTGTCCAGACGACGGGCTGCTCCTTCCACGCCAGGAACACCCCCGCCGCCGCGCCGTCGTCGGTGCCTGGTTCCCGCAAGCTCCACCCCTCCCGGTACCGCCGCAGCAACGACCGCATGTCGTCGGCAACGTCGTCGCTGAACGCCACCGGGGAGAAGCCGGCCGACCGCATCCGCCGCGCCCACGACGCCCCCGTCTCCCGCCTCTCGGCGGACTCCGACGCCGGGCAGGACACGAGGTCAACAATGGCGCGCCCGGCTGCCCTCTCCAGAACGAGCCTCTCGTTGCTGGTCTTGGGGAAGCTCTCCTCCAGGGAGTCCATGTACGCCGAGAAGAACCGGAGGCCCTCGGTGAAGACCTTGATGAACGCCGCCTCCGTGCTGGCGGCTTCCTCGGACGACGACGCGTCCGGATCGGGCTCCACGAGGTCGGCGTCCTCCTCGACGACGGTGACCACGCGCGGCTCGAGGCGGCGGAGCGAGGCGAGGAACGCGTCGCGCTGCCGCGCGCCGCCCGGCGCGACCCCGCGCAGCGCGTTCACGCAGTTGATCGCGAGCGCGGCGCCGCCCTCGCGGAGGCCGAGGCCGTCGAGGTCGAGCTCCGCGAGGTCCCCCGCGTGGTGCACGGCGCGGAAGCTGAAGGGCACGCCCATGAGGCGCGCGAATTTCTCGAGGCGCTGCGCGATCTCCCGCATCACGCGCTGCGCCGCAGCGGACGACGGCGCGGCGGCGGGCACCACGGTGGTGATGGACAGGTGCGGCGTGTCATCCGACGACCGCGTGGCCAGCGCCTCGAGCAGGGTCGGCCACTGCGTGCAGAAGGTGTTGCTCAGGTCCAGGATGTGCAGCCGCGGCGGCTGCGACGACGACGAAGACGAGGATGAAGACGCGGCGGCGGCCGCCGCCTCCAGGAACGCCTCGAGGATGGCGCCGTTAGCGGCGACGTGGCCGAACGACGCCCACGGGCTCAGCTCCTGGAACCTGAGCGCGGTGCGGCGCGTGGACTCGAACGACGTGTTCCGATCGGACGCGGCGGCGAGGGTGCGCAGCGTGCGCGGGCCGGAGGTGGTGAGGCGCGCGAACAGGCCCTGGAGGAAGTAGGACGCCAGCTTCTGGTCCACGTCCCCGTACGGCGAGGCCAGCTCGTTGAGCATCCACATGAGCTGCTGCACGCGCTGGCTGTCGCGCGCGGCCACGGCGCGCGCGCACTGCAGCAGTAGCTGCGCTGCCCACCTCCCGGCGCCGCCGCCGCCCGACGAGGAGGCGGCGGTTCCGCCCCCGCCCCCCGCGCCGGAGGACGTCGCGGGGCTGCTGAAGTCGAGGTCGATGTCCACCTGCGGGAACGAGAAGTCCGCCGCCTCGAACAGCCCGCCGCCATGGCCCCCGGCGCCGGACGACGTGGACGGGGGCTGCGTCGGCGGCGCGGGCGCCGGGGGCGACGACGAGGGCGCCGCCGGCGGGGCGCGCGACGACTGGTGGTGGTAGTGGCGGGACGAGGACGACGAGGAGAAGTCTTCATCCATGTAGAAGCCGTGGTCGTTGCCGCATTCTTCTTGGTACGGCGCCGGCGCTGCTGGCTGGTGGTCGTAGTAGTAGCCTCCGCCACCTCCGCCTCCGCCTCCTCCTCCGGCGGGGTCGCAGTAGTAGTAGCTGCCGCTGCTGTTGCTGCTGTTGTAGTGGGAGTGGGAGTGGGAGTAGTAGTGGTTGTTGTGGGTGTGGTGGGAGGGGGAGGAGCGGGAGCCGGTGGAGGTGGTGCTGCGGGACGTGGAGCGGGAGCTGTAGGGGGACTGGTGGTGGTGCTGCTGCTGGTCCGGCGAGGAGGACGCGGGTGCCTGTGCCTGCGGGTGGTGGTGGTGCTGGTGGAGGCTAACCAACCGAAACAGCGTGTCCATCTAAATCCTCCTCTCCTCAGACCTAAACCACCGGCACCAAGATCCCGCGCACGCTGTGGGTGTGGCCGGCCGGGGGAGTGCAAAATGGAGCGCTCCTACGCAGACACAATGCAATGCCGTGGTGGGGCGGGGTTATAACCTGCAAAAGGAGTGCTACCACTACTCTTTTACTATTGCTCATGCTGTCAGATAAGGGTGAATTTTGAGCCCCCAATCTGTAATAACCTATTCTACTCTCCGTAGTGTGCTTGCTTTTTCTGCGATCGATGAAGTGAGGAAGAAAGTGTGTTTTGTGTGTCTGAGAGAGTGCATGCTGGGGGCGTTCAATCCTTGGACCCTTTTTACCACCGGCTGAGGTGGAGTGCCTCTCCTCATCGATCAGCTTTTTCGCAAATCCTGGCTTTTGTAGTAGTAGCTTTGGTGAAAGGGCTAAAGCCACCGTGCTTGCATCCATGAGCATGACAGTAGGATGCGGATACCGACGAGTGGATGCATTTGAGAATTCTCCTGGCCCAGCCCGTGTCTTTAGTCGAGCGCCGTTATCGCACTTGCGCAGAATATACACGATTAAAGCTGTCACCCCGGGAAATTTACAGTGCTTATTATGAAACCTCTGATATGACCACACAGGTGAAAGTCGCAGGGTTTGGGTGCCCAACCAGAACGTTCCTTTCAGCAGACCGGGACAGAGAGAAAGGGAGCTGGGTCAAGATGGATGATGTTGTATCCGAAAACCTGCTTGTTTAGGTACAACCTGCCAACTCGCACTTTGTCACGTTATTTTACCTGTAAGCACGAATTAGAAAAGTTACTGTAGGTTAGCATGCATTGGTTCTGACTTCCGACTTTTGATCGTATAAGAGCATCTCCAACAGCATATGTAAAACTGGTGATCTGAAATCAGTTTTAGGTATAGGAGAAAGAAAAATTTAGATACTTCAAAGTTATCCTCTCCAACAGCATATCTCAACCGATGACCTATAATCCTTTCGAGGACTAATTTGGGAATAAAAACTTTTCCAAGAGCCGATCTCTAACTTGACTATCTTCTTCATCCCTTGTTCCCCTCATCCCACCACCGCCCCCCTCCTCGCGCCGCTGCTCAGCCCATGCCGCGTAGCTCCTCTTCTTCTCCCTCCCTCGCCTCACCGCCTTCTCCTCCCTCCCCTGCTGCCCATGTCTGGCTTCGCCCCATCTTGACCGCACTGCCTCTGACTTGTGGGCTTCACTCGTCAGTATCATGTAGCAAATAAAATAGGTCAAGCAGTATAGGTAAACTGCTAGAGAAGGCCTCCTTTGCATACCTAAATTTTTCTCTCTCTTATACCTATAAGGTTGCGTTTGGAAGTAGGTATTGAGACTCAGAATTTGGAATTGGAATTGCTAACTCCGAATGCTGCTGTTTGGATATCATGGAATTTGGAATTGGAAATAAAACTCAATACCGGTTGGTATTGGTCCCGCTCTCACCCCTTCACTCTTGATACCGAGCCGAGCCCCTCGGTATTTGCTGGAATCGTGTCGCCCCCGTACCTCCGCGTCTCTCTCCCACCGCTCCCTGCCTTCCTCACATCGCCGCCCCTCCCCGCCTCCATCGCCGGCGGAGTCGCCACCCCTCCCCGCCTCCATCGCCGGCGGGCCGCGCCGCCGCTCCCTGCCTCCCTCGCAGCCGGGCTTGCCCCCCCCCCACCCTCCCTACCTCCCTCGCCACCGGGCCGACCGCTGCTCCACGCGTTCCTCCGCTGAGCTTGGGCCCCTTCGTCTCCCACCTCTGCTCCTCTCCATGGGCGGCGGCAGGTGCCCTCCGTGGTGCTCCATTTGTCGCAGAGAAGTGGAGCCGGAGGGGATGAGATCTTGTCTGTTGATAGTCGATTCCAATTTGATGCTATGGATATCCAAACATGAATTGGTATTTGCCACTCAATTGAATTCTATCTAGCAATTTCATCTGCATCCAAACAATACCTTTGGTATTGTATCCATTTCCAAAACTAGTCTGATTTGGTATTCAACCCAAATCAATTCCAAGCCCTCCAATATCTACATCCAAACGAAGCCTAAGTGTTTTTAGGTGTTCAAATATACCAATGCTGCTGGAGATGCTCTTACAGCTATAGATTTGAATGCAAACAAAACAAATATAATATCTAACATAGTAATAGTAAAATATATAGGAATAAGTAAAATATATAGGAATAATGATTGAAACACAAGAATGTAAAATATGTAGGATTTTGGCAGTTATATATAACGTACATGGTAGAAATCCTCCCAAATGTCTATGGAGCAAGAAATCCCCGCAAATGGCAGCAATGGGATGACCTAGCTATTCCATTCATTATATCTATTATTATCCCTAAGATCCAAACATGCTTAAAGGAATCTTTATGAATGCTTCAAATCATTGAAAAGTTCCTCTGTTGATTTCTTTGTTCCAAAGTAGCCCATATTGTACGGGACACATGAAATGGACAGTCATTTTGCGAAAGGACGGCGGAAGCTTTTGCTATTATTAGAAGACGAGAATTGACTCAGTTTACAAGAAAAACCATATAGTCGCGACATAAAATGGATAGACATAACTGTCGACATACTAAGCTTGAGGTTTAGCCATTTAGGTATGGCAACATGGAGCTACATAGCTGGATTTGCATGGGGCTTAGTAGCACTGTGAGGAAGAAGAGCAAAATGCGTAGCTAGGTGGATGTTTCAACTCCTACGTTTTTCCCGTCTGAAATCAATCCGTGGGAAAGACTCCCTTCGTGCCCCTACCGTCAACTTTTCGTACAAATTTTCCTCATAGTAGTACCCGGCCGAGTAAAGGTACAACAAACCTTTTGGTACACGGCCGAGCACGGATTTGGCAGTTTGGGACAGGCCGGGCAAGCCTTATACTAGCCAACTAGGCGGGGGCCGGCATGCACGCAGGCGCAGGCGCGTCGAGCGGCTGAGCTGGGAGGCGAGCGAAATATTCCCCTGCCTTGGCTCAGTTGGCTCTGGCTCAGGTCACCTCCCTCCCGGACGAGAAGGCGAACGAGAGAAGAATCGCACGACACGCGCGCGCACGAGATTCCTGAGGAAAAGCAGCAGCCCGACGCCCCAATCCAATCCGACGATGGAGTCTGGAAAGCCGGATGCAGTCCAGTCCACCCAGCGGGGAGGCACCGCGCGACAAAAGCTGGAGCACGGCGCGCACGCGGGCGGGCGCCCCAGCCCGGTCAGCCCGGCCATCATCACCTCTCACCTCCTCCCCCCATCGGCATCGGCACCCATCCATCATACGGTCTCTCCAGCCGTGCCGTGCGCGCAAACCCCGGTCGTGGTCGTGGTCGTGGGCGTCAGGGCCATCCGCGCCCGCCGGACCCTTTCGACGCGCTGGCGCCGGCTCCGAGGTTGGCTGCGCCCCTTGTCCCGTGCGGTGCGGGCAGGCGGCTGCCGAGTTCTGGCCGGCCCGGTGCCGGCCGGCCGCGACCGCTGCGGACGGAAGAAAAGACAGAGCACTGAGGATGTTGCGCTCTGCCGCCGCGCGCGGCTTCTGCAGCTCCCCCTCGGCCTGCCTCTGCTGCTTTTGACCGGCGGGACGTCGATGCACGCTCGTTCGTGTCCCGCTGAATTGGATGCTGGGTGCAGCCGCGTGCACAAAACCTGTGCCTGCAACTCTGTAGTAATTCTGAAGTTAGAGTTCACGGCAGAGATCACAAGTCACAGCCATGAGCATGACCAGTCCAAGGACCAAGCTTTGCTTTCAACGCGGCCCCACGGGGGCCCGGCCCACGCATCACCGAGCGAGCGTGGTAGTAGTATATTTTTACACGGGTCTATTCCATTCCTTCCGTTGGCGAGCAAATAAAGCTCTCGGCTCGACGTTCCCAATCATGAAGAGAATCTCCAAAGTGGATTTATGCGGGCATCCAGGAATTGGCTACATTCTGTCCGGCCATCGCTCGCTAGCCTTGCTGCTGCTGCTGCTGCCGCCGTTCCTTTCCTTTCCTTTGAATCCAAGCAAGGGCCCCTGCTCTCCTCTCCTGCACAATCTATCTGCGCATCGCCATCATCATGTTTTGTCTCGTGCTACGCGCTGAGCCGTCACGCTTACCGGCCGTGTCGTCGTGATCAAAACACTCCTATACGCTAGGAAAGAAATAGTTGGTGCCTGCCCTTTTCTTCGCCCTTTTATTTCTATACGTGTCTCTGTCGTCTCTCCTTCCTTTTTCCGGTGTGGAGTGGATAATGTTTAGCCGCCGGGTCATCCAGCTTATTTGATGGGTATGCATGCATCGTCCATGTGAGGTCAAAGACCATCGAGGGCGATCGTTGAGATCACCGGATTCCATTTTCTGTTCTAACATGATACAGAACCGATGCCATTCCTGAGCCACTTTTGTAGCATATAAATAGCCAACGAGACTCAACACATATCTTCTATAATTCACAGCATTTTCATATTATCACAAAACCTTCACAAACCTTTGGAACAAGTCGTGTAAATGGACATCAGGCCTGAACGAAGCTGCATGCATATGGTTTGGCTCACAGGAAGTTTTGGCCTTTTGGAGTTGTTTGTTATGTTCCACATAATTATGAGATAACAAACTGCCACCCCTGTCCTCTCCGGGCTTAAAAACACTTGCATGTTTTATAATCCATTGGTACTAGGATTTAAACTTTGGTGTGAAGTACTAGGGATTTAGGCTTCAATTTGGTGATTTATAGCCTCAACTCGTCAGTCTTCACCAACAGCAAAGCATGCAGGAGGACTAGGCTACAAAACTGAGGAAAATGCTATAGCAGAGCAAGGCAAGGCCCATGTACCTCCAGAAAGCTTTTGGCGGCTACGGCGGGCCGGCGGCCCACGAACCAACTGGCCCCGTTCATTTGCATCTTTCCGCGTCTCGGTGCTGTTCATCCTAGACAAATACCCGGACGTGTTTGCACTGGTGTTGGACAAATCCGTTCACCTACCTCCCAAGGCATTGGAGCTCTTGCGCAATTTGCTCTTTTGTAAGAACTTTCTTTAGTAACGCCCTCGGATGCACGGATGCACCACCAGAGGAGCTTTCTTCTTGATCTATCATCACTCAGAGAGCTTGGCGTGCAGTTTCGTTGAAAGTTCAATGAAGGAAGGGTATTCAAAAGGATCAAAAGCAGTGCTGCTGACCGAGAAATCCAATACTAACACCCAACAAGGCAACAATCCACGGTTTAGGTAGCCGCCTCCTGCCTGTCGCTTCAACCGCGCTCGAGGTGCTCGACGGGATGCCGAAGAGAGCCTTCAGATACGCTGTGGTCAGTCAACCTCGCTTCTTGCTACGGTCGGAAGCAAGGTTCAGCAGTTGGGTTCCGTTCTGTTTCCTCAACAGTTTGATCTGTGCAGGTTGATGCGTTCACGGATGAGCCGTTCAAGGGCAACTCCGCGGCCGTCTGCCTCCTCGAGGATGACGGCGCTGGCGACGGAGGAGAGCCGCTCGACGAGCGGTGGATGCAGGCGGTGGCGGCGGAGTTCAACACCCCCATCACCGCCTTCTTGGTCCGTTCCGGTCCCTCCGATGCCGGCGCCGGCGCTGCGGTCGTGACTGCCCAGTTCCGTATCCGCTGGTTCACTCCGGTCCGTGAGGTGATTGTTAATTTCTATCACAAACCCTCCGCGTCCTTGTTTCAGAACCTGCTGATTTTTGGGTGAGCGAGGTCAAATGAATCATCATGACCTGCATGACTTAGTTTCGGCACCTGAACAAAAGAAGATTTTAGACCACTAACATAATAATAATGCAACCCATACAAGGAATTACAGCAGCTTCTAGTACTTCCATACAAGGGAAGCCTCTTTTTTGAATTTAATCTTTATCTGATGCAATTTTAGAGAAATTTACTTTACTTAGTTAATTGTGCAGAGTGAACTTTGCGGGCATGGAACATTAGCTGCTGCACACTACTTGATAGCATCTGGTCTTGTGGAGTGTGATGCTATAGAGTTCTTGGCAAAATCTGGACGTCTAACAGCTAAGAAAGTCCTTGGATCAAAGAATGCAACTCCTGCACAACATACCTGCTCAAAGTTCATGATAGAATTGGATTTTCCTGTTATCCCGGTGGTAAAATGCAATTCTGCAGAGATGTTACCAATTCCTGAGACTTTAAGTGGCGCTTCGGTTATTAATGAGCTGCAAGCTGTCTCTGCTTTTTCTGACTTCATTGTAATTCCTCTCATCCTCCTCTAATTCAATCTCCATTTTATTTCATAATCAAACTCTTGTTTCAGAAGCAAACTCTCATAGTTAAGATTGTTTCTTTATTTCTAACCTTCAGTTGCACTTTTTTAACCTTTTCGAAATACTACGATAGTACTGAGTATATTGAAACCTAAATTTCTCCTTTTCAGGTGGAAGTCAGTTCATGTGATGAAGTTGATAATGTTTGTCCTAACATTGCTGAGCTAGTCCAGTGTCCTGGAAGAGGCATCGCCATTACAGGCCCAGCTCGTGAAGGATCTAGCTATGATTTTGTCACCCGTTTCTTCGCCCCAAAATATGGAATAAATGAGGTGATAATGCAATATAAACATGTGTTCCAACATGCTGATATTGTTATTCAGAGATATTTCTCAAATCGCTATTCAGGGATGTAGTATCTTTTTAGTTTGTAACCAACTTTCACATCTCATCAAAATGGGTGTTTGAATTAAGAATCCTGCATCCACAGGTTCTAGTCAACTGGTCCCTTCAAAACTTTATCACATTGAGAGTTAAATGTTTCACGGTGATCTACAACCATATTTTGTATTTGTTCTCTTGGGGAGCGAACTCACTTCTTAGTTCCCACTTAAAACAAGTTATTGTGGCATTGAAGAACCCTATCTGCTTTGGATATTATGTAATTGTCAATGATAAAAGTTAAAGTTCTTATGATGTCCTGTTTTCTCCATTTTTCTTGGTCAGGATCCAGTATGTGCTAGCGTACATTGTTCGTTGGCTCCTTACTGGGGCAAGAAGCTGGGGAAACAAAACATGACAGCCTTCATGGTATCGAGGACAAGTTTTTAAAGAACTTGATCCATTAATATCGTTCTTCAGATTGGAACTTAATATGATATATACACACCTTTGTCTGTGTTGTCACTTTAACAGGCCTCCCCAAGGAGTGGAACACTGTATCTGCAATGGGATGAGGAAGCTCACAGAGTCCGAATCCAAGGAGAAGCTGTTACTGTCATGCTTGGCTCTCTTCTTGCCTAGAGTCAGTTGCTGCCTGACCATTGAAAATAAAAGCTGTAAGGCCTACGGGGACAAATACTCTGTTTAGTGGGGAAACATTTGGCTTCCCTGTCCAACTACGAACCCTGAATATTTCATGGTAAATGGCCCATTCATGCATGATGCATGGATGTAAGACCGAATGGAAGATAATAATCCTGAAGTTCTATTTTCTTTTGTTTTTGAAAACGTGGGTAGGAGTTTACCTTCATCCGTTGTCATGGAGAACATAATCTGAATTTATCAATAGCATAAGGTTACATGGTTCGTAGTAGTATATATAACTTGGATTAGCCATTTGAGTCACCTCAAAGCTTGGGTTTGACTAGTTTAAACACCCGCAAACTGTCTGAATTAATCTGCACCTATTTGTATAAAAAAATTCGATAGTCATGCCGCCATACATCCGTGGTCATACAATCTGTAGGATCAAGTTCCATCTTATTTTGGTATTACATTTGCACGAATTTTGCTCTTATTAGTGTTGGTCAAATAGTTAAATCTCCATTTTATCATTCATTTTTCTTTTCAAGATAAATTAACCTGATTTTTTTCAGTAGTGTTCCAGAGTTTGTTGAATTTTGGTTGAATCCTGCTTCCATTTCGAGTGCTATGTTTTTTTCTTGGTTCTGCGCTCCGCTCAATCACCCACTGCAATGGAGGTGTATATGATTTCATTCTTGACGTCATCCTAATATTGGCCCCAATTACCATTTTATTGTATAATTGATTCAGTTTTTTGTTAGTTGTGACTGGGATCAGAATACAATACTGAGATCAGCACATGCAGATTGATTCATGGCCTAATTATTTATGCATCAATTTTGTGTTTGAATATGACCTATATAGTTTGAGTTTTGATATGCAGGTTTACAAATCATGGGTTTACCTTGACTGAAAGTTTCAGTAAAATCAAAGGAGCATTAAGTGGACTTTGAAGGTTGCAATTAGGAGTCACAGGCAATAACCATGACAAAAGTAACAGAGGCATGCATAACCAGGTTTTAAGGACACTCGACTAAACTGAACAAATGCAGTCGTTTTTTCCTTTGTTATTTTGAGCAAAAAATACTGACTGAAATCATCCCATGTTGTAATTATTTTTCCAGCACCACTAAGTATTGTCATCATTATGTACCAAATTTCTACTGGCTAAAACAGTGATTGAAATCAAAATGACAATTAGCCGATTGTCATGTAGGCAGTTCCTTTAAATTTTGTGCGAACAGTACAAACTAAAAAGACAAATATTAGTAAATTTGGAGAAACAAAATCTTTGTCAACCCTACAAGCAAAGAAATAAAATAAAAGTAAACAAATCCCAGGGAAAATAGAGCATGGCTAACTGAATTATGTTTGAGCCAACAGTGATTGTCCATCACTCCATCTAAAGGAACTGAAAGTTACAGTAGACCGGTGGAGATGCACGTGCACCTGTACGTGTTTAAAAAATTCGATAAACAAAAAATTTATATTCATAAAATATATAATAATCAATAAAGCTATTACTATATCAAAGACATACAAGAAAACAATAAAGCTATCATTATATCAAAGACGTGCCGAACAAATTAAGTTTAAATTTGTATAAAAATGTGCATACAGAGATAGAAATAATTTATAGATTTGTTAACAAAACCACCATTGTGAACTAAACGGACTCGTACGAGCATTCAACATATACTTCATTGGCTTTTAGTGATGAAAGAAGTGAGCCATTGATCTTAATTATACTTGTACACATATTTCACCGCAGGATACTAACTTTTAGACTGATCATGGTGTAGTGTAGAAATTTTAAATCTCCTCAGCTCGAGTGGCAACGGAAAATTTAATGCAGTCAGGCAACATAGAGTGTGCGAATGCCAGTTATAACTTTATGCAAAACGAAAAAGACTTTTAAGTGTTGATGAACAAGAAACCTTTGAACCGAATATCAATGTTATTAAAACACCTTCAAATGTTGACAGCCATGGGTATCCTCTAGTTCCACTAAATGTGATCGCAGTGTGTTACAAAGCTGCCAAACATCATATAAGTGGATCATTTGAAAAAATGCATAAAAGAAGGAAAGCTATTATATTATTTTATGGAAAAATCATACTCATGCATATCTTTGGTCGAATGGAACTTTTGTGACCATGAAAATATGGTTGTCATGATCTTTAATGTAAAACCACATTGTCATGGCCACAAAAGTTTTTGTCGACCAGGATATGCATGAGTATAATTTTCCATAAATTCATCTAATATTTTTTTCCAAGTAACATGCTTACACGATGCTTGGCGGCTTCTGGACATACTTCAATCACATTTAGCGAGGCTGGAGGATACACATGGCTGTCGACATTTGAAGGTGATTTAATAATATATTATTGATATTCGGTTCAAAAGGTTGCTTTTGCGTCAACAATTAGAGGGGTTTTTTTAGAAGTTGGAGCAGGTATACGCATGGACTTTGAGTTGCATGACAAAATTAAATTTGTTGTTGCCGCTCGGGCTAGGGAGAATAAATATTTATGCTACACAGAGTTTGAAAGCCAGTATCCTATGGTGAAAGATGTACACAAGCACATGATCAACGGCTCACATCTTTCATCACTAAAAGCTCTCCATTAGTCAAGAAGAAACGATCGAAATATTCATCAATTTCCCGAACTCATTAAGAAAACTAATAATAATAAAAGATAATTAAAGGAAAAACAGGTGGTACAATTTATGATGAAGCCAAGCTTGTGATGCCGACATTATTGTCCTAATCTTTCACAGTTACAAAAACCAATAATTTATGTCCTGTAATATATATTCTGAAATAAATAAATAATTTATAATTGCATGATATATATTCCGAAATAAATCACCAATCAAGACAAAGTTTCACTCTATCCCCGTATCAAACTTCCTGTTTTTAGATGGTAAATAGTTCTCAGTGACAGCAGGAAGATAAATTCAGAAGACAATAGCCAACCCTATAAAATTAGTGATACTGAAAAGAAAGGCTGACAGCTAACACATAATAATGTTCAAAGGTACATGTTGTTTCAAGGCAACATCGACATTAAGAACTTTTGGGAATGAAGAATTAGCCAGGAGCTCACGTTGTATCCTCGTGGAGCTTGTACCTACTCCGCTCGTGGAGCTTGTACCTACTCCGCTAGACAGGTAGATAAACATGACCACCAAAACAGAAGTTCCAAGAAAAGCAATGTGCTCCATCGCCCTTCTCATCATCTGGGAAATTTGGAAAGAAAAAAACAGGCGAGTCTTCAATCACGAGGAACTGGCATCGTCATCTCTAATGGCAAGAATCAAAGATGAAGCTGGCGCCTGGATTATAGATGTCCATGCAGCCCGTGGCCCGCCTGCCCAGCAGGGAGCCCGATTTTTTGGCCCGGCTCTAACCCGGCCTAGCACGGAGGGCTTCGGGCCCAAGCTGGCCCAGCCTGGTAGCTCATGCCGAGCATGGGCCGCCACCCCTGCACGACGGGCGGCCCAACCCGGCATGGTGACAAGGAGCCAGCCTGTTAATGCCCGTATAAATACCAACAGTCCAACATCAACCGACCAACCCTAACCATATCTCCTCTGCCCCGCCGCCACCCTTCCTTTCCCAGTTCCCGTTCGCCATCTCCCCATGACCCCGTCACCTCCCCTCCGACCTCCCCTCCGCCTGCAGCCTTCCCTCTGACGTGCGGCGCTCCCTCCCTCCCTCACGGCCTCCACCGCCCGGCGCCGCCTCCCTTCCTCGCGGCCTCCACCACCGGTGTCGGATTGCGGAGAGCCACGGCAGTGGCGCGGGGGCCCGCCGTTCCTCGCGGTGGCCCGAAGCCGGTCGTGCTTGACGGGCTAGCCCAGCACGAAAAGGCATTGCGGGCCTGTGCTTGGGCCCTCGGTGCAGCCCGTGGGCTGGCACGGCCCGGCACGAAAATTAATGGGCCTTGTTGGGCCCGTGCCGGACCGGGCTGGGCGGCCTGAATGGACAACTATAACCTGGATAGCTGCAGGGGCAAAGGACCTAGCGCGCTTGTTACTCATAAGTAATTAATTGTTTGTTTGTAACCTTTCCGACTAGCTGGTTGTACTTATTTTCTACCAATGAAAGTCACAATCTTGTGTCCGTTCATTAAGAAAAAATACCTACGGCAGCAGGTGCACGATCTCTCATTGCTGCGGCAGCCGAGAGGTCAAGCATCATATCTTGCACAACGATCGCGAATCAGAGGTCTCCCGACGTGGGTAGAGCTGCCTTTGCGGCAACGGCGAAGGCAATGCCTTACGGTGATGGCAGGTAGCCTCCGCTGCGACAGCTAAGATGAACTTCATCCATCGAGGGCAGGCAGCCTCCATGGCAAATGGTACCAATGAGATCAGCCAAACCGGCTGCAATGCAAATCGAGAAAAAGGGGCTAACCAAAGTACGTTACCTGACCTTGGTTGCGTGGTGCCGTGATGCAATCCAGCTGCCTAACCTGAAGGATAGGAGCTCGCATGATCCAATCCTAGGAGCGACGGCGGCAGTTCGGTCTCGCACTCAACTCGTCCCACGCGCACGGGCCATAGGGCATCAACTCCCGGCCAGCGCGCATTCCGGGAAGCTGGCCTTTTGTCAGCGGGCAGCGACGTTGTTCGTGGAGCTAGGAGAGTCTCGCGGCGGCCGCGGCGGCGGCGCCTGACGTAGATCACTCACAGATGGAGACGCGAGGTGGTGGCAGGAGGAGGATGGAGGAATCTGTGTGCAGGCGGCGGCGGCGGGCGAAATCAGAGTGATCAGGGCGGAAATCACCGCGGGGGAGGGGCGCGGGTAGATATGCTGCCCGTGGGCTTGTAACAATGGAAACGTCGAATGTCCAATGACAGCTGATCAATACATGGAAACGGGGAAACCTACCAAGTATATCAACAAAACAGGTGGTCTCTTACGTCTGCAAAAAAGGAAAGGAAAGCGCGGCCCATATGTCTCCACACAGGCCCATAACTGAGGCTAGTTTGCCTGACACACGGACACTGGGCCTTCTGGGCCGAGCTCTCCTGCGAGGCCCATCTTCAGAGTCTTCTTCAAGTCGATACTCGATACAGCATGAGCAGCGTCAGTATTTGCAGGTTCAGGAACAGCAGGTGTGACACAAACGCCAGCCTATTCACTCGGATGAGGCCGTTGCCTGGAGATCAGATCCGGACGCCGGTGGAACCAAGTCTCTCTCGACGGCGCTCCGCTCGACGTCAGCCACAGCCAGGACGACGCCGCAAACCGTTCGCGTGGCCGCCAACGCCGTCCATTGGTTGCCGTGGACTACGCGGCCGCCCCTCATCAGGAAAACGCCGACGCGGCTCGTGTGTTACGCGAGAACAGCGAATAAAATGATGAGCATAGTTTGGTAAATACTCCTACTTTTTAGTACATGTAATTATGTATTTGCAATAATTAATAAATAAACAATAGTGGTATACATATGATGTGCGTATACATACTCCATTCCAACTCTATCCCTGGCTCTCTGCAGAATGTACACACTCTTCCACTCCACCACCACTCGCAATCAGCAATGCGATCGCGATGTATCCACACACTCAATTCACCCTCCGGCAGTTGACCCTGATCTCGCCGTCCGTGCCGGTGAGCGGGCCGATGCTGGCCATCCTGACCATCGCCGCCGCGAAGTCGCTCCCCCATCGGCCGGCGTCGGACGCGTAGGCCCTGACGAGGCCGTCCGTGGCGCCGCCGCCGAAGAGCGCCTGGTCGGAGTGCAGCAGCCCGCGCTGGGAGAGCAGGTTCCCGAAGTAGTCGTTGTCGAAGGCGTCCGGCGACGTCCCGTCCAGCGGCTCCAGCGCGCCGTCGCTGGAGGAGCCCGCCTGCGCCGGGCAGCTCGCCCGCAGCGACGCCGCGAAGGTGGCGTCGATGTCGGTGTCGTTGTAGATCCGGGCCCGGAAGTTCCGGCACTGCGCCCGCCCGACGGTGTGGGCCCCTGCAGTGGTAAGCAAGTCGTGAGGCGAGGCGAGGCAATCATGGAGATGGGCAGATGGGAAACCTTGCTTGCTGTGTCGCATGCAAGTGCATGATTGCGCGGTGGAAGAAGTGGAAGCGAGGAGCAGGTGGTTGGGCGGTCGCGTGATGGATGGAGATGATCGTGCACGTACTACGACGTGGCTAGAGAGCTCGTAGACAGGTAGGTGACGCGGGCTCGTCCAAATGTTGTTGCGAGCAAAAAGGTGGTGGTGAGTGGAACAGAGACTGCAAACAGCATGTCATGTCATCGATCACCATGTTGAATTGATCGGCGCATGCAGACGAACAATGATGCATCATGCATGTGTCATAGTAATGTGTCATGCATATTTTTTTTTCGTTGGTACGATGTGCAGACTCACGATCGAAGTCGGAAAGAAGACACAAGAGGGGCCGCCTACCGATGACAGAAAACAGAACGAAACAAACACTGGAATGCGAGTGCACGTATCACGTATGTATGCGGCTAAAGATCATGAGATCTACAGCAGTTGAGTAGTATGCTAGCTATAGCTTACTGTGGATCTCGATAGCTACCTGACGACAGGAGTGCTTTCATTAATTTGGTCGCACTACCGGCCGGAATGGGTGCAATTCTGCAAAGATCTAGTTCGTTCGCTGCCGCGTCGATTTCAATCGCCTGTGATTTTTGGTCTATTTTTTACCGGGACATGCCATGTGCTCTAGCTAGATAGCCTGTAGATGATGATCGGCTTCCATGACGAATTCAGTGTGAGCAAGATCTAAGATGGGACGTGCCATCCGCCATCCTTAGCCTGCCGGCTGCGAATCTGTCTACACATGCGTTGCATGATGCAGGAAAAAGGAGATGCATGGATCGGATTGCAATGTGCAAGCGTACTACCTGACAGGGCGACCATGTCGGTGGTGCTGAGTCCCTTGTTGGAGAAAGCGTTGAGGAGGCCGTTGAGGTTGGAGGTGGGTCCGGGGAGGTCGCTGTTGGCCAGGGACGCGCTCGCCGTCGTCGCGTCCCTCCTGCCCAGGGGAACCGTCCAGGATGGGCCTCCCAGCTGCACCAACAACAGGAGACGTCGTGCGATCAAAATTAATCAGCCCTTCTCTTTCTCTTTCAGTTCAGTTTTCCAGAGAGATTCACAATCGAAGCTGGCTTATTACTTGTTCGACGGCGTCGCGGGCGGCGACGGCGAGGATGTCGGCGCAGGAGACGGTCTGCGGGCACAGGAGCTCGAGCAGCATCTTGGCGTTGTCGATGACGTCGAATCCCCGCAGCGACCCCGCGTTCGGCCCCGCCCCCTTCTCGCCGGTGAAGCCCCCCGCGTCGTCCAGCAGCACCGACGCGTCGCAGCCCTGCACGAAGCAGTCGTGGAAGTGGAGCCGGAGGAGGGAGGCCCCCATGCGGCGGTCGAGCAGCACCGCCGCCGCCACGGCGGACCGGATGGTGAGGAGGGCGGCGGGGCACGAGGCGTCGTAGTAGTCCTCCGACGACAGCTGCGCGCCGGCCACCGTGGCCGTTGCGGCCGCCACCAGCGCGAGGACGACCAAGGCCAGCGAGCGGTGGTGGTGCGTGCGGGAAGCTGCAGGAGCCATGGTCGCGGTAAAAGTGGTGGTGTCACGCTCAGTCAGTCACTGCCTAGTTCTGGTTTGGGAGTGGCCTGCAGTGCAGCGCAATGCCAGAGCACATATTTATAGGGAAGACCGCAAGAAGGATGCACGGAGACGACATTAAGGCCCTTAATAATGCATGCCATTATTATTGTAATTCTTTATTCTTCAGAAACAGTATATATCGAACTTGTGTAAATCTGTAAAAAAATGGTATTCCACCAATAATAAGGAATAGTACTGGAATACACAAGCCCTCGGGGAAAAGAAAATAGATTTCTTGGCATAACTTACGTCGTGTTTGGATGCACTATTCTCTGTACTAAAGCCCCCTGTAAGTACTAGGTACAGTACAATCAACAACTTGATGTACATGTCAGAGGTACATCTATCCCCGGAAATGGTTTATTCATGAGCATCTTAAACTTGTACAAAATGAATTCTGAAGTCCATCATCAGCTTTGTAGCACCACTTACTTTTAATCAATTTCCAATGTACATTTGAGTCTATTCGTACGGTTTTAATTTGTTGCATCCTGACATTTCTCGGCGATGCATGTATACTTATTCATTAAAGTAAAAAAAAGAAAGAAAACCCCTTGGTGCATTACCACACATCTATCTGATCTGTATTGCATTTTCTTGGCTCCGTTGCATCATTGGGCTAACTGCATTACATGCCCAAACTTTTTTCCATTTCGATGATGTGCCTAGAACTCTCCATGGTATACCTACGCAACCTTGCTGGGTGGTTGATGCATGTATACGTGCCACCACTGAGGCACTACAAATTGAAGGACCTTATTAGCTCTAGCTGACTATAGCTAACGTGTTGGCAACTAACATGTTCTTAAAATGCCATTGCCATGCGTTGCGACCAAGCAAATCAGATAGGAAGAATTGTGTGGCGCAAGAAATTAATGGCCTCAGGAAACGGAAGGGATCAAGCGATCTAAAATAAGATGCACTGGACATGGAGGAGGAATGGCTTTCATTGCCACGGTTTTTCATGCAGGAGCGCTGGCTGCCACGTGCTATATCGTTCACATAACGCTTATGGAAAAGGAAAAACATCCATCGCCCGGAAAAATGGTTTCGTTGGGCAGGGGAGGTTGAGTGTTAGCCATGCACAGATCACATATGCTATTGCATTGCACACAAGTCATGCACCTCAATAAATACACCCAGCAAGTGCACATGCAAGAAAGGAACTTAAGATGAGGACGAATCCATCACATTCCCTCTGGAGTACATTACATGCGAGATGACGATGCACGATCGAGCTAGCTGTTCGTTGTTAGTTGGGATTCAATGCAAGTCGCTTCAGCGAGAAGCTACACTGCTGTATGCATCAGTCGAGTGACTACAATCCTAAAGGTTCACCAATGATCAGTGTGCTGCATTCATTGTTAGCTGCCCATCTTTCTGTTGCAGAGGAGAAATTAAAGGACACATGCTTAATCCCCTAATCGCGCCGGATTAGCTCGGGCATCGCGCTCGATGCTGTTCGTTGTTGATCACCGACGACGTCGACGTTGTCGAGGTCGCGGCCAAGCTGGCGATGGGTGCTGTGATAAGAACCGTGCGCGAGCTGGCGGGATCTGTTGACTAGCTTGGTGGACGGTGGGACGTGAACAGCAGCGCAAAGGGCTGAGGGGCACCATCTGTTGGGGAATCCAAAACGGCTGCTGTGCTGCTGTGCACCTGTACGTAGGTAGTAATGGCGTGTGATTAGAAGAACCAACGATCGATCATCGTTCAGCGTTGAACCCCCGAAAAATAATTGCTGTCTTGATGTACGGGAGCGAAGCTAAGAGCGTCTCCTCTTTCCTCTTTTCAGCCGTAAAGAGAATTTAGGACTCCAGCACATTCCCTTTCCATTTCTCCTTTATTTTTTCTCAATCACTTTCCTTCTCCTCCCTCTCCCATTTACGAAGGAGAATTCACCTTCTCCCTTTCCTCCCCTTCCTCGCCTGCCGCACGAGCTGCAGGCCACAGGATTTCTTGGCCGCCCGATCCACCTCGCCGGCCACCGTCGTCCGTCCTCCGCGCACGCCGCCGGCCACCGCGCCACCGTCGTCCGTCCTCTGTGCCACGCCGGCCGACCTCCGCGTGCGCCACCAGCCGCCCGGCCCCGCCGTGTCATCCGCGGGGGCCGAGCGCCGCCGCTGTGCCCCACCTGCCGGGACGCCGGCCCCTCCTCTCGAGCACGCCGGCCATGGAGGACCACCGCCCCGTCCGCCGCGCCCCGCGGCCCGCACCGCCGTCCATCCCGGCCGCCGCGGAAGAGGATCGACGAGCTTCACGGGCGTTCGTGCCTCCCCGTCCCGGCCTTGCACGCCACGCCGCCAGTCCCATCCATCCGTGGCGTCGCCGGCCACCACGAGCTGCGCGCCACCGCCGGCCGCCCACCCAGGCTGCCCTCCGCGCTGCTGATGGAGGGGAGGCGTCGGCCTCACCGCCGGCCTATCTTCGCATCCGGACATCCGGTCCTGGCCCTCGCGTGGTAGTGAAGAAAGGGAGGAAGGAGAGAAGAGGGAGATGGGACACTGACAGGCAGGCCCCACACGTCAGGAAGATGGAAAGAGGAAAGGGAGGAGGGGATCTGTTGCAGCATTTTAAATCCTAAAACTATGAAAGGGGATTCCTACAAGGGAATAAAGGGGAAAAAAAAGGGAGAAATCAATTAGATGCTCTAACTTAACGTTGTTGTTGACACCAAAGTACTCCATTTCCCTTACCTTCTTGTCTTAGAGAAGAAAAAAAGTACATGTAATGCAGAGGGGTTATCGAAATACATACGTTTCGGTTTCTTGCGACGGAACACTTAAAATGTTGACTTTGAATTCTAGACTAGATGTTAAAATTCACATCTGATATTTCAAATCCATAAATTTAAATATCTTAGTATTTTTATATCATAATGAAGTCATAATCCAAGAGGCACAAATTAAATTATCTGGACATGTACTATGTTAGTTGGATATTTCAAATTCCAGCATGCATCGAGGTCAATTTACAAAGTTCATCTCTTCGAATCAAATTGGATATAGGCATATAGCATTTTCTTAGAAGATTTTTTTTATGGATTTACGAAGTTTCAATAACTAGGCAACTCTTTAACCACCCCGATTCTTTCTACAGCGGTCACACTCAAGGCCTCGATGACCTTGGGCATAAAAAAATGTTAAATACACAACGGTCCTTAAACTTGTCCCGAGGTGCCACTTAGGTTCAGGAACTCGTAAAATCAAAATCTGCAGCCTGAACTTGTTAATTTGTGCCACTTAGGTTCATACCCCTTCGAAATCTGATGTGGCATGCCAACGTGGCGCCACATGGATGAACATATGCAAAAAATTCGTGAGTTTTATCTTCTTCTACATCTGCATACTCCTCATCTCTTTCTCCTCTCTCTCTATATATCCGCCGGCCCGCACCCCGCTCCCCCGCTCCTACCGCTGGCAGCCCCTCCGACCCTGGCATCCACAGCCGCCTACTGGCCGCCACTCCGGCGCCGGCGACCACCAATCCGCCGCCGTCTCCCGCCCTTCCCTCCTCCTCCCTTAGTCGCCAACGCCCCCTCTCTCCCAACCCCTTGCGCCGCCACCTCCTTCTCCCACCGTCTCCCGCCCCCCAGCCGCGCAGGTGGCCATCCCAGAGCCGGCGGCCCCCTCCACCCCATCTCCCTCCCACTCCTCCCTCCCCCACCCCTCTTCTCCATGGCCGGCCGAATCCTAGATCTAGATTCAGCCGTCGGCGGGCCACGCCGGGCGCAGGGGCTGGACTCCACCGCACGGGGGGCTGCCCATCCTTACGGCTAGGGGCCCTTCCGCACCCGGCGCCACCGCCTCCTCCTTCACCGCCGGAGGGCCACGCCGGGCGTAGGGGGCAGGCTCCATCGTGCAGGGGCCGCTCGTCCCTGTGGCTGGGGGCTCCTCCACGTTGGGTGCTGCTACCTCCTCCTCCGCCGCTGGAAAGCCGCGCTGGGCGCAGGGGACGGGCGCCGTCACCACTGCCCCTAGCACGCCAGTGGACTGTGCCGGTGGGGGCTATCCGTCCCGATGGCTAGGGCACCACCACCTCTTCCGGCACCACCATCGCCACCCTCAGCTGGCGCGCCGCTCGCCCAGCTGCACCGCGCTCACCACCCGCGTGTGGCCCACCCGATGTCATCCGAAGAGAGAGAGAGAGAGAGAGAGAGAGAGAGGAGAAAGAGACGAGGAGGATGCATATATAGAAGAAGATAAAACTCAAGGACCTTTTTGCATATGTTCATCCATGTGGCGCCACGTTGGCATACCACATTAAATTTTGAAGGGGTATGAACCTAAGTGGAACAACTTAAAAAGTTCAGAGTGCCAAATTTCGATTTTGCGAGTTTGTGGACCTAGGTGGCACCTTGGGACAGGGTGTATTAACTTAAAAAAATGGATACGAGGGACATGGATTATTGAATTTTATATCTATATCTATATCTATATATATATACACACGATTTTGCAGAAATAAATAGTCGATTGAAAAATTTGCAAAAATGGACCTACGCCGCCGGTTGAAACGGCGGTAATGCCGCTATCGCTAGTTGAAATGGAGGTTGGAGGGCCGGATCGCTGCATAGCCTCCTATCGCCGTGTGAAACGGCGATATCTAGGCTACCGCCATTTGAATAGGTGGCAGGCTCCAAGGGCCTGGTTTAGCCGGGTTTATTTGGGTGTGGGATGCTATAGCCGGTTGAAATGGCTATAGCTGTTTGAACCGGCTATAACTCTATTTTAATTTTTATTAGTTATTTTTTGTGTAATTTTGTCTGATATTTTTAAAAGTGAAATATGTAGTTTTATTGCAATATATAACTTCGTAATTTGAGAGAGGTAGAGTGATTGAACAAAATAATTGAAAATAATTTAACTTCCTGTCATTAGATACATAGCTATTTCCAGCAAGATTACAATAGATACAAACAAAATTCGTGCACAACATACGAACAACAACGACTCTAGGGTGAACAACTAATTATAGATTGCAGTGGCATGTGCGGCACGGATGCTATCCTAAACCAGTGCTGTTGCTAAACCTAGCATGCCTTAGATAATTCAAATAGCCGGGAAAAAAGCCATGTCTACTTTCTAGTAGAACTAGCTCTGCGAGAACTGCGATGGCCCAGCTCCATAGTAGCCAGCATCCCCAGAGGATGGCGGAGACGGGGGGCAATCCTTGTTGTGGTGGTAGGGGCACTTGCACCATGGATCGGTACAAATCAAGTCACCTGCGATGTTAAACGGCCAAGGACTTGCATCAACTTCGGATTGAAGATCCTCAACCTTACGCTCCAGGCCAAAGATCTTGCACTTGAGGTGGGTGTACTCTTGGATTGGCTCAGGAAGTGGTGGATCGACCCACTTGGCATAGCGGCAGTTTCTTTCATCAAGATAAGACTGAACATGATGTTAGTTTGTAGCACGAGAAGCTTAGGAAGAGTAATAAAGTAAATACTTGACTCACCAAGCCATACGGGCATCAAAAGAAATGTCGGCTTCCATCACCGTAGCCATCATAAAGCTGGACAACACAAGCCACGCCATGGTAACACACTGGCCACACATCATGGCGGTCGTCATAAGGCCTGAGGGAGTTTGGAGGGGCGTAGTTAGCCCTGTCCTCCAGAGGGAACTCGTCGAGGGGTGCCTCATACTCTATTGGGCCAAAAGAACCTGTCTAAATGATGGTGGGAATAGGACCATCCCCTTCTCTTCCCCTCCTCCCACGACATCTTCCTCTTGCAGATGCCATCGTTCTTCCTCGTGCTCAATGGTGTGGTAGGATACGGGAGAGAGGGGGTCGAATATAAGGAGTGCTGAGATGGAGATGCACTGCGCCCCCATGTGCTTAGTACCATATCGTGTTCAATCATCCTGAGAAATGGTACATATAGGCTTTGCCGGTGCAGGGATGTAGGGGTCAGTGTGGAGTCACATCCACTTTAGAAGGCTTCACGTTCAGGGTCCTTGCAGTCTATAGTGCAAGCTTTTCAGTGACGGTTCACATCAACAATGGAAACCACTGTTTCAGTACTGTACTGGACGCAGAGTAGTATAATGGGAAGCGCTCATACGACCACAGCTGAAGCAGCAACAGGCAGCCAACGAAGATAGGCGCCATTGGGTTTACCTTGCAGTAGCCCGTGCAAAGGCCCCTGTAGGTCGCCGCCAATACAGTTGAACCCCAGCTGTATTGTGGAACCTCATCGAGTGGGGCCTCCGCTATGGCCCTCGCGTAAGGAAGTAGATGCTTAGGCACCGATTCCCCCGGGACGTGCAGAACATGATCCACCCGAAGATCCACAGGAGGTACGCTTCCAAGTGCCGCACAATTGTGGCGTCGGCGGCGGCGGCTCTCATGTAGTCAGCCTACAGAATAATAAAAGTTACTTGACAAATTCACAAAACTTACCAATAACGATATGAAAAGTCAGGTAAATAACTACTCACACTGAACTGCATGAGGCACCTCTTCGTGGGCTCGTGTGTGGAGCTGAAGGTCCGGTATGGCTCGACCCGATCGTTCCGCTGAACGTGGGCAAACCGAGCTAAAAGCTCCATGCGCCAGCTAACTGGCATGTCATCCGCAGCAATGGCTCTCCCGGCACAAGGAAGCTCAAGAAGGAGCGAGGTGTCCTCAAGTGTCGGGGCCATCTCACCCATTGTGAGATGGAACGTGTGCGTCTCGAGCCGCCAACGGTCCAGAAGAGCTGCTAGCAGTGACATGTCGAAGTAGAAGCGTGTTGACTTCTCCGCCCCCTGCACGCCAGTGTCGACCATGTCTCCCTGAACTAACCTCGCTAGAGGGAGGAGGCCTGCAGCGTGTAACCTGTACCATGCATACCATTTATTAGTTCAAACAACGCAATATTACAACTTAAAATTTATTTAACTAAGTAGAATATACCTCGAAATCCAACAGGCGTCGATCGGCATCATCGAAAGTGGGACATGTGCCCGAAGCATGCCGAGGTTCGCACCCCGTACGACTGACATGAACAACCTGTGAAGGCCATCCAAGGTAGGGTCGAGCAACTCGGGGGGTCTGATACCCCTCTGCAACCTCCTCCGCCATACCTGCAACACGAATAATAAAAGTACGTGACAAAATAATAATAGCGGCAAAACATTTCAGTTACTTCAAATAGTACATAAATGAAATACAATGCAGTAGACATGAGATATTCAAAAGACATCATAAATGAAATAGTACATGATACGCAAATATTACAATGTCTTACTACTACAAATTAGGTTACATTCCATAATCTAAGAAATATAGGAGTCTCTCAACATAAAATAAACGTCACAAATTACATTACATATGACAAGGTTTGCCTAACGTACGAGTTCACAAACATATAACACAACAAGTTCACAAACATACAACACATGAATCATAGAAGCCCATCATTGTTGCTACGTGCACGATGACCCGGACCACGCGCAGGAGCATTTGCGTCATCGCTTAATGGTCCAGCTTGGCTACTCCCACCTCCATATGTCATTGCAGGGTAGTTCTTGTAGGTGTGACCAGCTTCATGGCACTTGAAGCATAGGCGGACATCAGGACCGGCTTCAGATTGATCCATGTTGTTCCAGATGCACCTGTTCTTATGTCACCCAACCCCTTAAAACATTTCTGGATCAGGGTCAGAAATGTAACGTGCGGCATTACCAAGATTGTTTATGAAATGTCCTAATAAACGATATCCATAAACCTCGTTCCTTCATGTGTGCCATATAGTTTCCTTCAGGAAGTAATGTGGCATGAACCGACAAGGCTGAAGTCCCCCTGCCTCGATGCATGCAGCAATGACATGGGTGCAAGGCCTGTGCAACAACCTTGGCTTCTGGCAAGAGCAAACACACCCTTCATTGTGATGATGCACTCCTATGTGTACTTCGCCCGACATTTGGACCATCGAGTCCGACGTCCTCCAGAAACACACCCTTCCCTATCTTCACCTGACATCTGGACCATCGAGTCCGACGTCCTCCAGAGACACAGGGTGGTCGGCCTCGCTGTTTACCAGCCTCTTATCTAGCTCTTCGGATTGTTTTTTTAAGCTCGTTAAGTTTCTTCCACGGTAGGTTGAATTTCCTCTCATGATTCTGGGTACATAGCCGCTTAAACATTTTTATAAGGGTCTTATTCTTGAATTGACTATGAAAGTTTGCCCCCATATACCTCATGCACCACGTACTCTTCATGCCCGGCCATATCAGCATCCTAAAACGCTCCACAATGCCATTTTGTAGGTCTTCGATTACTTGTAAAATGACTTTGTGCCGATCATGAATTAGACAAACACCCTCCACATCCTTCACAATCATCTACTTCACGCTCTCCAGGAACCAATACCAACTATCTGCAGACTCCTTCTCCACAAAGGTGATCGCCAGCGGCAACACCTGATTGTTACCGTCGGACCCAATAGTTGTCAAGATTGTGTCTTTATACTTTCTAGTCAGAAATGTGCCCTCAATGCAAATGACTGGACGACATCGCTGAAAAGCCTCAATGCAAGGCCCAAGGCTATGAATGACCGCTGCAGGACCTGTTTGCCTGGAAACTGAGCACATGGATAGGCTTTCAGGTCGTAGTAGCTTCCTGGGTTCCTTTGGTATATGGTGTGCAACAGGAGAGGGAGGTTGTCATACGATGCTTCGTACGTACCCCACTTCATCTCCAACACCTTCTGCTTGGCTCGGTAAGCTTTGTGGTAGCTAATCTTCTACTTGAACTTCTCCGTTATGGCACAAACAATCGACTTGGCTCGAAGCTGGGATTCTCCACTATCTGAGGATAATGTATTGAGCAACAAAATCAGCAATGAGGTTGCGGTGTGTTCCTTCCAATTCATCCAACAAGCATTGGTGCTCAACCACTCTAGTCACCTCCCATTAATCCTTCCACTTTTCCCTTGTATGCGTGCACCCTAAATGAGCAATTGCTTCTCACACAGCAGACATCATACACCGTCGGCTTGCTCTTCACCACCCTGAACTGCCGCTGCAAAGATAAAGTAGACCATCGCTTCACAGCTGCGTTCACCTCATCCCCACTAGAGTACAAAGCACCCACGCAAACCTCATTCTCCCAGTACTCCCAGGGGCATTTTCCCCTACATTGACCTGTAGGGCAGAATGGTCAACTTATGGTCAACTATAAGTTGACCATTCTGCGGGACAGGACAAACATCTTCCTCATCCGATGAGTCATCATCCATGGCACCATTGGCCTCTTCTCCTTCCCTTTCCACCTACTCAACTAACTCAGGGATGTCTTTCCCCTCATCAGCCTCCCCATTTGGCTCACGGGTCGCAACATCATCCTCTGCTCTTCCTCTTCTGCCCCATCTTCATCATCATCTTCATTTGGGCCATCAATACTCTCCACACCTTCCTCAACTTGAACTTCAGCACCTCCCACTCCTTCCATCTGACTGTTAGACCCAACCTTCATGAACACTTGAACATACAATATGAGCGATAAACCACGCTTCGTGCAACCATTTACATAAGCTCGGTAGTTCTGGGTTCCTTCAAGCGAAATCAGCTTCCAAAAGTTTATATTAGGCACTACAACCCTAACAGACAGATCCACTTGATCTATATCAAGATTGAAAACTTTACAAAGCCACTTGCATATTGATCCCCAAGTCCTCTCTCTTACTCTTAGTAAATTTTTGCAGAACGACTGAAATTCAGACAAATCTATTCCTTCTGGATCATATCTAACCTCCCCCGACCATAGAACACTTGGAAAAATAAACTTTCCGACATGCCTGCCAATATACATGACACGAACAGTGGAAATTACTCTCAAGAACTTAAATTAGTTAAATCCAATAACACCTACATTTCAATATAAGGTACAAACATCTAACTCTATCATCGACAGTAGTAACCATTTTAGAGTTATACAAAATTACAAACTAATTCATTTCATTTTACCCAATCAATATACACGATACTACCATAGTCAATTACTAATTATTACTAAATTAATCTAACCCTAAACAGCGAGTCAATATACACAACAAGAACAAAAATTCTAACTAAATTTAATAATTTCAACTATCCCTGAAACAACTACATCCTGAATACCTATACATAATATAACCCTAGCATTGCAAATAATATTCATCTAAAATTAATCTACATCAATCAACAAACTAATTTTACTGTTAACTAAATACCTAAGTTAAATCCGACTAAGCTACATTTTTTACTGTTAACTAAATACCTAAGTTAAATCCACTAAACTGACTAAGCTACATTTTTCTGTATCTCAAATGCACTAGAGTAACTGATCTACATTTTTCTATGTCTCAAATCCATTAAACTAACTAAACTAACTAATAGATCTATCTACAACGAGCTAACCTAAATTAGAGGATTAGGAAAAATACCTCTAACGAAGCGAGGAATGAGGCTTCAATTTCCCCTCCCCTCCCCTCCTCCCGTCCTTCCTTTCTTTCCTTTCTCCTCCCTCCCTTCCTCTTCTCTCGCGCGGGCTCGCTCTCCTGCTTCTGTGCGCGCGGGGCGGGAGGGGGGGACCAAATGAGTGGGCGTGCACTCAGGGGTGGCCGCGCCGCGCGTTTTACACTGGGGAGTTACCGCCGTTTGTACTGGCGGTAGCTTTCCCGCTTCCGCTGCTACTGCCGTCTCGAACAGCGGAACATCCTCGTCCCCGACGCCACTGGAATCTGTGTGCGGCCCGCCGGATGGGAGGACGGTAAGCGGGATTCGGCACTGACATTGCGGGTGCGGGGAGCTACCGCCGTTTCGAGCGGCAACATAGTTCTATTTCTGCAAAAAAAAATTCGACTATTTATTTATGCAAAATCGGAAAAAAAATAAAAATAAAAAAGTTCTGGATTATTGGCACTTGAGATGGGCTACGGGCTGCTTGCTAGAATTAAGGGATACACGCCCCAGCGAGCCCATTCACTATGGGCGTGTTTGGTGTCCTGGAGGACCCTAGCCTGGCTCGTACCAGCCAGCCAGGCTCCCCTGAGCCTGGTCGCGCGCATGCAACGCCGATTTGTTTGGTTGAGCGCATGGAATGAGCCAGGCTCCGCAGATACGCTGTTTGGTTGACTGAATGTACTCGAAATTTGAAAGAATAGATGCAGGAATGGTGTTTGGTTAGTCGCATGCAATTGTATGGGGTTACCCCCTGCATGCAGTGGTAAGAATACCACTGCCTTGTTCAGCACAAGGAGGTAACCATAAGTACAATGACAGTTGCAAACATGATCAACATTACATCAACTTGTACAACAAAAAAGCAATGATTACAAACTGAACAACTATAATTACATCTTTAGCATTCCATAATTCCATCTTAGGAGGGTCATGTGAGTCTGTTGGCTTGACGTCTTTGTTTTGAAGACCGTAGAAGGCTGCAAATGCTTCATCACTTGACTTGTACTTCTTGTGGCAGGCCCCCTTGTAGCCACTGACCTGAGCATGGGCATCAACCCAATTGGAGTAAACTCCAGGTTGTCGGCCAACATGAACAACATACCAGGCCATAGATGTCTACAATTCATGAAACATTAGTAACATATATAAATATAAACATGCATTTCATATGAAGGTTACAAAGGATGACATTATAAGGTTACAAAGGTCCACAGGAAGCATATCAGGAACTCTTTCATCAGACAGACAGAAAGGATCAAGAGACCAGACAGCAAGTACAACATCAAGCATAGAGGAAGAGCCACAAGCAACTTATGAAACAGGCAGGAAGTAGGCACAACAACATAAAATACCTTAACAGAAAGGATAAATAAGAATCATATGAATAGGATATCATCATTGCCATGGACAGAGAGGATCAACAAGAAGCATATCAAAAGCATATCATCATTGGCATGGACATGTGCTCAGATTAAAACACAATAGGCACAACAGACACAATAGGCACAATAAACACATGCTCAGTTTAATATCTAACTCAGACAGAATAAGATGACTTCACAGTAGGCTTATCTAAGTCAGGCAAGTAGAAGGCTACAGTTAGCCATATAGTCAGGAGACAGGATCAAGTCCCCATCCCAAAAGAATGCATCAAGTTGTCAGCTGCACAAAAGACCATCAGATCAGGCAACAGGTATGCACAAAAGAAGCCACAACTGCACCAGGTCGTCCAAAAGAATCACTGCCCAACTAGAACAGCTCAACAACCAAGCCCAGTCACTCACATGTAGTTGTTCTTGGCCAAGTAGGTACTCAGCCAAAGAACACGGTGTGAGTGAGACATCTGCAAAAAAGCAGATCCCTGGGCCTTATTGTTAAGCAGGTGACCATATGCAAGCATTAGAGCTTCCTCACTGAACCCTGGCATGTACATCAGTGCACCATACAAGTCAGGGTGGGAATCCTCAACCTTGGTAGAACGTATAGCATCTGCAACATTGTTCACTGCATCAGTCATGCCAGTGAACACAAGGACATCATCATCTGACAGCATGGACCTCTTTCTCTTGCTTCCAACAGGTGGTTCTGACTTGGACACAAAAGCTGCCTCAGGCTTTCCAGGAGTAAGCTCCTCAGGCAGGTCATGCTTCATTGGGCTGTAGGCAAACTCAGAAGGACTACCAAGAGCCTCATTTGACCCCATAGCATACTTACCTGTTGCCTGACCATTACCAAAGATGACCATCATCTCCTGGTAGTACACAATTGGCTTGTTGAGGTACTCAGCATCTTTGGGATGTGCCTGCATTAGCACAACTCAAGTTAGATACTTAAACTGCTAAAGAAGTATTAAAGAAACAGCAACATTACTACATACCTTGATGTGGCCATTGTAGTGCTCCTCCTCAAGGACAATCATTGAGCTGTCCCCATTCCACAAGGCTCCACTCAGCTCTCTCAGCTTTGAGATTTTAACCCACCTCTGCCTCCACTTCCTCAAGTGGTTATACACCTGTGTGCTAGTAACTTCATTGCCACTGAACTCATGCAGAGCCTTGGCAACCCGATTGAGGTGGACTTCTTTGAAACCTTTATCAGTCTAACACCAGTTGAAATTAGCTGGCACATGCGGCGAAGAATGAATCCAGACATCACATCTGTCCACCTCATAGCAGGTCTCTGCTGAGCAGCACCAGGAGGAACCCCAACAGCCCCAACAGGGCCATCATCCCCATCAGCCCCAACAGCCCCACCAGGGAACACAAGCTCATCAGCAGCAAGGATCTCAGCATTCATCTCCTCAGCCATTCCTATTTCCAATTGCCACACCCCCACTCAGAAACAGGAATAACATAGTTGGGGAAACATCATTGCATGTGTCATGTGCCCTTAGTCATCAATATGCATTGCACTCAAGAGGAAAATAGGAATAAAAATTCATCACTGCACATGTCTCATGCCTCAGTTCAAAAGAAGTATCAGCTCTAATGAAGTATCAGAGAAAATAAATTCATCACTGCAAATGTCTCAAGCCTCAGGTCTAGTGTAGTATCAAAAGAGGTGTAACATCATTGCACATGTCCAATGCCTTAGCTATATTGTGTAATGAAATAAGTAAAATCATCATTGCAATTGTTCAATGCCTCAGAACATAAGTAACAAACATAGAATACAAAACAGATACAACTTAGATGTGAGAGTTGCCCCTATTGGACCACATGTGTTCAGCCCATTCATCCCTACTTTGAGCCCAAACAGCATTGTCATCCATCTGGACCCCATGTCCAGGACTATCATTATTGTTGGGCACCCATGAGAACTCAGTAGGAACTACCTCATCAACCCCATGCCCAAGTATCCAATTATGCAATATGCAGCAAGCAAGTACTAACTTGACTTGTGTCTTGTAGGGATGAAATGGTTTATTATCAATGATGCGAAAACAGTTCTTCAAAGCACCAAAAGCCCTTTCAACAGATACTCTCAGACTTGAATGCCTCAAATTAAACAACTCCCTTGGGTTGGTTGGGTAGTTCCTAGCACCATACTCTTTCAGATGGTACCTAGTACCACGGTAAGGAGGAAGGAATCCAGGACGACAAGCATATCCAGCATCTACTAAGTAGAATTTTCCTATAACAAGTACAGAAATGCATTAAGTCCATTGTTATGAAGTTACAATGTTTATTTAGGTACCCAATTCAGCTAATTACCTGGTGGAACCCTTAACCCATCCTCCCTCTCTAGTGCATCAGCAAGAACAGTAGCATCATGAGCAGACCCTTCCCAACCAGCTAAGACATAAGTAAATTTCAGATCAAAGTCAACAGTTGCAAGAACATTTTGTGTGGGGTAGTGCTTCCTTCCCCTAAATGCTGCTTGGATCTTTGCTGGCACTCTAGCATATACATGAGTCCCATCTATTGCCCCAACACAGTCCTACATGAAAACCCAATAGATGCATGTTACATGATATGCACTCAAGTATGCAGCAATAACCTACAAACTACATGACAAATTTGTTACCTTGAAATATGGGTACCATCTTGGGCTATTGCTTATCTTAACTGGTGTCTCATTAGATGGAGCTCTAATCATTTCTTGCCTAAGTTCCCCAATAGCATACAAGACCTCCTTGAAATATCTATGCACTGTTTCTATTGACCTTCTCCAATGTTGGTGAATAACTCTAAAGCGTTGGTTGTGGCCAACAATGTGTAGAAACATTGCTAGCTGCTCTTCAACACAACTATGAAGGCTATCTGACAGCAACTGCCTTTCCCTAAGCAAGTTGCACAGTGCAAAAAAAGGTGCTTTTCTCATGCGAAGCATAGCAACACACTCTATATCAGTGCAATTGTAAATTTTGTCCAGGTTCTTTTGGCGTTCCTCATCCATGGCACTCAAAGGGCCATAACTGATCTGTGGCCTTGAACTACGTTGCATTCTTATCCTAGTGAAGAAGAATGCATACATAGTCGTGATAAGAGCAGCAGCTCGGGCAAACAGCAAGCGTTGCTGGTCCTCCAAAGCCATCTAAGCAAACAAGACAATTACCATGACTACCAAAGCAGCAATACGGTGACAAACTTCATTGCCATGCAACACATGCTCAGATTAAAGGGAAAATGAGACAACATCATTGGCATTGAACAAGTGCTCAGATAAAAACAGCATATCATCATTGGCATTGAACAAGTGCTCAGATAAAAACAGCATATCATCCTTGGAAGCAAACAAGTGCTCAGATTAAAACAGCATATCATCATTGGCATTGAACAAGTGCTCAGATTCAAACAAGCATCAGCATTGGCATGGACATATGCTCAGATTAAAAGAGAAAACATCATTGACTTGGACATAAGCTCAGAAGAAATAGCATTATCAGATCTGTAGCGCACACAATCACCATCGATAGCACCAGCATTCATCAGAAAAGGTGGAGAGGGAGGGGAGGATTGCTTATACCGAACGAGGACGGCAAGCACCCAAACAATGTTGCACACGAACAAACAACCGACAGCAGATCTGCAACCTGGCAGCATCAACATGGATTCATACGTTACAACCCTAAGCAACATTGATTCATACCTTAGGAAAAAGAAAGAAATAAACAGGAAAAAAAAACCCTAACCAAGAACATGGATTCGTACCTTCGAACCAAGCGGGGAACACAGATCTGAGATCCCTGCATCGATTTGAACAAAAACCACTCAGAGATGCATCTAGGGTTAGGAGATCAAGAACACAGAAGGGGGGGAGGCGAACCAGATTACCTGCGCAAGAACTCAGATCCAGAGCACCTACGAAGCAACGAAGGAGGGAGGGGATCAATACAACGCGAATCGATGAACCGAATCCATGAAAACCAGAGGAAGAGAGGAGAGGGGAGCACCTCAGATCTAGCGAAGAAGACGAATGGTGACCGAGGGGGAGCGGAGGCGGCGGGGAGGGGGATATATCTGCGGTGAGTGGCGCGAAAGGGGGAGGTAACCCCAGCGAAATGGCGCGAGCTCCCGCCGGCCAAGTTTTCGCCTCCCGCGCGCCCGCCGTCGCACCGCGGGAGCCAGGCCCGACGGAAACGGCCGCTCGTCTCGTATCCGCGGAGCCTGGCCGAGGGGGTTGTTTTGCACGCGCACAACCTGGCTCGCGGGGGGACCAGGCAACCGAACAGACAGAGGGTGCACGCGGTGAGCCCGGTTCACCCAGCTGCAGGACACCAAACACGCCCTATACCATCTCCAACGCTGCTTGCGGCGGCGCCCAGCAAGCGCAGAAGCCGGCGAGCAAGGGACAGTAGTAGTACCGTCGTCTATCTCGCGTCGTGTCCCGACTCCCGACGGCCATCGGGACGGCGTCCCAACTTCCGTCACAGGCGTCGACCCACGCGTTGATCCTCATCGTCCCCGTTCCGCGTTTTCGGACGGGGACGGGGAACTCGGCATCGTTCCGCGTTCCGTATGACTTTACCGTCCACTGGCGGAGGTCTGGCTCCGGCCTCCGGTGGCAGAGAGAGCACCGCGGTCGTCGAGGTTCCGGCTACCTGCGTAGCGACGGCGTTTGACAGCTGCATTTCTCGTGACCCGGTCCTTTCCGGTTTCCCCACATTAGAGCTGCTGCCATGGCCGTCGACGTCCCCTCCTGCATCCAGCTCCTCCGCTCCTGCGGCGCCGCCGCCGGCCGGCAGCTCCACCAGCTCCTCCTCAAGTCCGGCCACGTCCCCTCCTCCCTCCCGCCCACCAACTCCGTCCTCCTCATGTACGCGCGCGGCTCCCCGCTCCACTCCCGCGACGCCCACCTCCTGTTCGACGAAATGCCCACGAGGAACTGCTTCTCCTACAACTCACTCATCACCGCCCTCTTTAAATCCGGCGACCTCCGTGGGGCTCTCCATGTGTTCCGCTCCATGCCTGACAGGAACACCTTCTCCTGGAACGCGGTGATAACTGGCTTCACTGCTGCTGGGAATCTCGACACGGCCCACGACCTGCTAGACGAAATGCCCGTGAAGGATGCCGTGGCTTGCAACGCTGTCTTGCATAGGTATGTCCGGTGTGGCAGAGTGGATGAGGCATTTTCTTTGCTCAAGAGGATTGGTCGGCAGTGCAATGCTGAAGTGATCTCGTCGCCCTGGAATGATCCCTTCGTTCTTACCACAGTTGTTGGTGCTTGTGCTGATCGGATGAAGTATGATTTTGGGAGGCAAGCTCATGCCCGAATTGTGGTCGCCAAGATTGAAATTGATTCGGTACTGGGTTGCTCATTGATTGACATGTACTGCAAGTGCGGAGATTTGGACTCTGCTCGCTGTGTCCATGATGGATTAAAACATGTTGATCAATTCTCTCTGTCTGCTCTGGTCCATGGCTACACATCTTGTGGACAGTTGCATGAGGCGTTATGCCTTTTTGACAAGGTGGAGAACCCCAGCATTGCTATATGGAATTCTCTTATCAGTGGCTGTGTGCCTGCTTACCATGGAGATGGTGCTTTTGTTCTTTTTGTGAGGATGTTGCGGTCAGGCATGTTGCCTAATTCTTCAACTTATGCCAGTGTTCTGAATATGTGTGGCTTTTTAGGCTTGCTGAAGCCCGGGCAGCAGATTCATGGGGGTGCTTTAAAGAGTGGGGCTGTCAATGACTTGATAGCAGCAAGCGCGCTCATTGACTTCTACTCAAAATGCAGCCTCTGGGCAGATGCCTGCCAAGCTTTCAGTGAGCTTAGGCATCATGACACCATCGTGCTCAATTCAATGATCACTGTATACTCAAACTGTGGCCGAACAGATGTGGCTAGAAGAATTTTTGATATGATCCCTAGCAAGAGTGCCATCTCATGGAATTCTATGATCGTTGGGTTCAGCCAAAATGGGCATGCTCTTGATGCAATGGAGCTGTTCTGTGAGATGCATCAGCTTGGTTTGTGGCTTGACAAGGTTGCTATAGCCAGTGTTCTGAGTGCATCAAGCAGCATCTGCTCTATAAGTTTTGGGGAGCAGATTTTTGGTCTTGCTATTGCACTTGGCCTACAGTCTGACCATATTGTAGCCTCCTCGCTCATTGACCTATACTGCAAATGTGGAAACTTGGCCAATGGATGCAGGATCTTTGACGGAATTGATAATCCTGACGAAGTCTTGTGGAATTCAATGCTGATAGGTTATGCTTCTAATGGGTATGGATATGAGGCACTGGAACTTCTGAAGTTGATGCAAAGCAGGGGTGTGAAACCAAGTGAACGGACATTTGTTGGTGTCCTTTCTGCATGCTGCCATTCTGGGCTTGTGGAAGAGGGACTCAGATGGTTTGACCGGATGAAGGAAGATTTTGGTGTGAGTCCATCAGCTGAGCATTATGCATGTGTGACTGACCTGTTAGTCCGTGCAGGTCGACTGGATGAAGCAGTTGAGTTCATAGAGAACATGCCTTTCAAAGCGGATGCGATTAGTTGGACTTCTATTATTGGAGGGTGCAAAGCCCAGGGCAATGAGGCTTTGCTGCATAAAGTGGCAAAGAAACTGATGGAAACAGAAGTGTCACCGCATTCCAGTTTGTATGTGCAGCTGTCAAGCACGCTTGCAGCTCAAGGGGATTGGGCTAAATCAGCAGAAATTAGGAACATGATGCGTGACAGAAGAATTTCAAAGAATGCTGGCTACAGTTGGATCGATAGTGCATAGAGGAACTTGCCAATGACACCTCCCACCTCCCACATGCATCTCGGTCCCTTTCTTCTGGGCCCTTCTCTATTGGCTTTTGTTTCTACAATGCGTTCTTCTGCTAATCAGGAAGTGGTAACAAATAATACTCCTGCTAAAATTGTGCTTTTGATCATAGTTCTATCTGATCGTTTGCTTCTTCTTTTTTATAATAATTTTGTTGTGTTGCAGTGACCTACGAGCTACTCAGCTTTCAGAGGTACATCACTACAATGCTATCTTCTGCTACCTATCTTTCTATCTATTTTATGTTATAGTTAGTAGAACTGAATTCAAAACCTGTTTTTCCTAGAAAAAGAAGAGAGGAGACTTTCAGCTTAAAAATCCTTATTGTTTAGGAGATGCGGTATATACTGTATTAGACCCATTTTTTTCTTTCTATATATAATAATACAATACCAAAGATAGGGGCCTCTGTTACTGTTTCCACTCAAAAAAATGTATAGAATTTTAACAAAAGTTACAGCTTAGATCACTTCGCCTCTGATGCTGCGTTTATGCTGATACTCTGTTATTGGCCCTTGCTATTTGTTAAGGAACCACGGGCAATCCAATGACCCACTCACTTATTTTATTTCTCCATATCAACTGTGGTTTGGAGCTCAACTAATGCCATACTGAAGTTATTATGTCTTCAACTGGTTTGTAGATCATTGACACTTCTCTAGCAAGCCATCCTTACTGATAGTGGGGCATGTGACGGCGACTTCCATGCCCTATGGAAGGGTCAACAACAACGCCTGACTCCGAGCTTGAACGACTGGTAAGATTTTTTGCCTGGCACCCCTCCAAAGTCCAAATGACTGTAGTAAACTACCAGTTTCTCTTTTGATCTTGGTGCTGAGGAATCTATGATAGTTTTGACAAATGACAATTTAAATTAGTTGGTTTGTCACAGTTTTGACAAACCACAACATTTTAGAATAACGTATACATTCTTTCATATATTTTGAGTCTCAGGGTAGTTCTTAAACTAAGTATCCATGTGTTACAGTAGGTCCAAACAACAACAACTTATTGACAGGTATTGGATAAACATAGGGTTGCTGCATCAGGTCAAACGATGTGGGGTCATAATATCTGTGTGGCCTAGCAAACCACCAGGATTATCATGAGAATTGAGAGGTACTGGTGCACCGAGAGCATTTGTCCCTTTATGTTTTTTTCCCTGACTTGCCAGGAGGCTAGCAGTATGGCTTTTCTCCATTGATTTGTTTTTTCCCCGCAGGATGGGTTTAAAATTTGCCTTTCCTGTTTGTAATCCAGGTTGGTAGCAAATTTAGGAGCAGAGATGGGCAGAAAACCATTTGATTTAGGTGTCTTTGGTGCCGTGAAGCAGGAAGAGTACCCTACTATGTGAGAAGAATGCGCCCTGATTTAATTATGAGTACATGGCTTCCCAAGGTTTTACATTGGCATTGGTCATATTTTGTCTATTTTTATCCCTTTGTAGGTTTTCCCTCTTATATTGAAACAGTTATAGCAAGTTCAGGTAGCTTTACAGAAAGCTCTTATTTGTCTTTTCCAGGAGTTGCAGACGCTGAACCTTGTTTCACGCCTAAAGCTGTATGAAGCACAACTTCCAGTTCTTCTGAAGTTCCTTTGTAAAGTTGGATGGTCCAAATCTTTTAGAAGTGGATTGATCTTCAGTTCTCCATTTGTCTTAACCAATTCCTGCAGCATATGAGCTTTTTTAGCAACAACTCTGCATCGCCACCTGTAAGGCTGTGGTCATTAGAATTGTTCTCCGGTTATCATTACTAGGCCAGGCAAGGTAGAAACCGTTTCTATCACTCTTGTCTACAAGGAAATATTCGGCAACACATTCTTATTATAAAACTTGGAAATGGATAATAGTTTGTTTGAGCTTGAAGTCGGAATTTTTATGTCTAATAAGGGGGTGTTTGGGAGACGGGGCTAAACTTTAGCTTCCGTCACATCGGATGTTTGACACTAATTAGGAGTATTAAATATAGGTTAATTACAAAACTAATTGCACAACCCCTAGGCTAAATCGTGAGACGAATCTATTAAGTCTAATTAGTCTATGATTTGACAATGTGGTACTACAGTAACCATTTGCTAATGATGGATTAATTAGGCTTAATAGATTCGTCTCGCGATTTAGTCTAGGGTTCTGCTATTAGTTTTATAATTAGCTCATGTTTAGTCCTTCTAATTAGTATCCGAATATCCGATGTGATAGGGCTAAAGTTTAGCCCCTGGTATCCAAATGTCCCCTAAGATTGTTGATTATGCTTAAATGTTTTAATTGTTTAAGCTTAAAGTTGAAAAATGTGACGGGCAGGGGCGCGGGATGTCAGTTGAAAGAGTAGGACAAACTTGTTCTGAGAGGGAATTTGTGTAGTAAAAAAGGCGAGAGTTAGAATTTTGGACTTCAATGTTGTCGATTATGTTTTTAATGTTCAATGTTTAGTCTTTACCAAAGACGATGCTTTGAAGCTGAGTAGCAGCTGTTGCGTAAGGCTATGGGCTCCATCGAAATGCTAAGGCTCGTGAGTACTTCCTCATATCCAAAATATAATTCATTTTAAAATTCTTTCAAACCTTTTTTTAACTTTGACCATCAAAGAATTCACTCCCTTCATTTTAAATATATGGCATTAAGCTCATTGGTTCTGTTAAAAACAGAGGAAGAACATAGACTGATAATTCTTTTAAAAAAAGTACCTCTAAATATTTTACTATATTTATTTGGAATGTCATATTCTTTTATAAAAATTATTGGTTAAAATTTCGCCTTGTAAACTACATCGATATGTTAAATAACATGTATTTAAAGCAGGACGGAGTATATTGTAGCGATTCCTTCTAATAAATTGTCTCCATTGTTGTTGTACACATGAGTCACATAGTCACATGTCACGTGGATATGAATGCTCGGCAGATGAACCTGTGCGCTCGAACCCATTTTCGAATTTTACCAATCACCATGCATTATCGAAACTTGACGTGAGGGTTCTAACTCTAAAATTTTGCCTTTGTATACTAGTATACTACGGTTAAAATTTATACTTCCACGCAAGTTAAATGAGTTTCTTCGCAGATTTTCTTTTTAAAGGCGGATTTGCTGTCCATTCCAGGGGGAAGCGAGCGGCGTCAACCACGAGTTCCACGCTGTTTTGGTGGGGGTGCCAACCGCCAGGCCGAGTCGTCGTCCACCTCTCGTCGACAAGGAAAACGAGGCAGAAAAGTCCCCTCCCCCCTGCTCGCCGCGGTTCGTCCACCCCTCCTCCCCGTCGCCCGATTTCACATGGCTCAGCATCTCCACGGCCAATCCGACCTCACCGACGGCGAGTGCCTCCGCTTCTCCCTTTCCAATTCCAGCTCCAGCTCTTCCTCCCTGTTCCTCCTCGCCGCCCCCGCCGACGACGGCTCGCTCTGTAGGGCCCGCCGCTGACCGCTCCTTCGCCCGCGCCTGATCTCCGCGGCCGGCTCTTTGGACTCTTCACTTCTTGCGCTGCCCGGCCGTCGTCATGGGCAAGAGTATGTATCGCCCCGTCCATTTCGTGGATTTTCTTGGTTGGTTGTTTACTGTTTGGCTGGTAATTTGGTGTGTTTCGTTGTAGGTAAGAGGAACAAGGGAGGCCGAGGTGGTGGTGGTGGTGGTGGTGATGACCAGCTTGAAGGCGGTAGCGATGCCGATAGCGTGGCATCGATGTCGACTGCGCTGTCTGACCTTCAGGTCGCTCAGGCCACCGAGCATGTCAGCTCGCAGGAATTCGTTCTTGACAAGTACATCGATGACCTCTACGAGAAGAGGTGAGCTACTAGATGGTTGTTAGCGCCGTCTGCTACTATTAGTGTATCCATGGTTGGGCCTCTAGTTTACTGTTTGGGTACTAACCGCATAACCTTAATCATCTCAGCGTGCAGAGCTCTTAATGTTAATGGTTGCTTGGCTGTCAACTTATTCATTTGTTGTCAGAATATCAATTTATGAATTGCCAGACGCCTCTGCAACACCTACAGTTACTTAAAATTATTTTGGAAGTAACCACACCATATATATACACAACATAACTGATAGCCTCTACAATACATTTTCTCCTGGTACTAGCTCAGTATATTGTTTAGTTTTTCAATGGACAAAAAGTTTTTCCGTCACTCCTAACAATGTGTTTTAGAGAGGGAGGGAGGGACTTTTACTACTTTGCTGCTGTAGTTATCTCTTTCCACATTGTTCTTGTGCCAAGTTTTCTTGTGCAAAAGCCAGTAGGTGGTGGGGTTTGGCGTCAGCTGAGTGTTACCATTTCTACATGCTCAAATAGGCCTTGTGCAATTATCAGTACCATACCATTATGCTTTCACAATCGCAACCTATGTCTAGTAATTAGCAATGTGAAATGGCTTTATTTTGTATAGTTGTCATGAATTGCCTAGACATGTGATCAAATTTCTAGCACATCTAGGAATGTCATGCATTCACGTAAATTTTGAGTTGCATATTTACTTGCCATTTAAACTTTGATCCTTAATGCCGGTTGAAGAATAGTGGAAGTTGCATCTTTCCTTGCCTTTAAGCTTTATCCTTGATGGTTGTTCACAAATGGTGGAAAGGAATATTCATGCTTGTCTATTTGTTTATAGGTTATGTTTAGAAAATTTTGACTGATAAACTCATTTAACTCTTTTCCCTTGTAATAGGCAATTAATTTTTTTTTTGTTGTAGAAAAGAGTAATATAGAAAAAACTGTCAAATGGAATCGTATCTACTAAATTTATTGGATGCCATCTGCTGTTTATCTTGATATGCCCTTGAAAGTTGATAGTTCAGAATCAAAGCTTGTCGAGGCATGCTGCTATGCTTTACCGTCCATGTTGACGAACACACTTTGGCACTACATGTCTCTACACTATGCTTACATGCTCACTGATGTTGAACCTACTCTAGTCAGTAGATTGATAATATATCTATTGACCATTAAACAGTGGTCCCTAGAGTATATGTATCATAATAAGGAAGAAATGGAGAACTTTCCAAAGTTCGATTTGTTGCTTAGTATACTAAAAGTTTGTTTCATCTTTCTGGTGCATTTTTTTACAATTATCCACATTCTAAATCCACTTACCAATGCTCTTTTCCTTGAGAAAAATAACGTTAGTCCTTCGTTCAATTGTATTATCATAAAAACTTGCTTGTGGTCTCTCTTTACAATATCTGTCTTACGTTGACAGAGAATTTACCAATTGCTAATGTGAATGATCAAATAACATTACTAACTTCTTTTTTACTATAATACTACATGACTCATGCAGGGGATCCACCAGAGAGAAAGCACTGGGCGCTCTTGTTGATGCTTTTGAAAGTTTTATGCTTCTTGGTTTAGTGGAAAACAAGTAAGTTAATATGATTCCTTAGTATTGTACATAACTAGACTAGTGGATAGGTGGGATTATTACATCCTGGGCACCCACAGGGTTGGAAGATGTAACCTCACAAATGCAGTATACATGCTCTGTCCTTTATTATACTCTAGTTATAAAATTTAGTGAGCTTACACATGCATGTGTGAGTGGACGAGATCAATATTTTGCTCGGAGAATAGGATCCTTTTTTGTTAATTCCCCTGATAGATCTTTTTCCTCATTAAAGATATGTCACACTATTGAGCCAGTTCACCAATTCAATTAAAAAGGGATCTGCAAAGGAGGTGTGTCTTGCTTGTCGTGCCATTGGTTAGTATTCTTATCCACCAAAGTTCATTTTCACTGCAACACTATATGTGATATGCTCATATTGTTTTCCCCTCATTTTGTACATGCAAGGCTTACTGGCAATTACACTAGGTGCTGGAAGTAGTTCGCACGAAATAATGGATGAGTCACATCCGCAGCTTTTGAGAATCCTACAAACTTGGCCCGATGCACCAAAGATGATCTCTGTATGTTGAAATTTTCTCCGTTCTTTTGTGTGGTTCTAGCAAATTTATTTGCACTACAGTTTAGTTAATCTAAATTGAATGATTGTAGGCACTTGATTGCCTAGCTGTTGTAACATTTGTCAGTGCAAATGATCTTGCTGAAACCCAGCTATCTTTGAAAGCCATCTGGGATGTGATCCATCCAAAATCAGGATCAAAGGTAAGGCTGACTGACCTCCATATTTGTTTTTTTTTATAGTAATAATAAACGGGAAGTGTGGTATGGAATTTCCTCTAAACTTAATTGGCGGTGGTTTACAGGTTGGCATTGTCAGAAAACCAAACCCTCCTTTATTAGCAGCTGCTGTATCTGCATGGGCATTTCTTTTAACAACTGTTGGTTCATCTAGGAGAAATTCTGATTCTTGGAAAGAGTTAGTGAAAACTTCCTCAATCACTGTTTTCTGTTATATGTAAAATTGCTCATGAAACTATATCTTTATATTCTTCCTGCATGTAGGCCAATTACATTTCTCTCTAGTCTTCTAGAAGCAGAGGATCGTGCTGTGCGGATTGCTGCTGGTGAAGCATTAGCTCTGTGTTTTGAGCTAAAGCTGCTTGATGTTTCCTCTAGTGAAGAAGCTGATGTTGACAGTGACACCAGAGAGACCAGTGGTTCTAAGAACCAACTTTTCTTGAATATGCAAGCATTGAAGGCCAAAATATCTGGTCTAGTCTGTAATCTCTCTATGGAGGCTGGGGGCAGAGGTGCTGACAAGAAAAATCTTAATGATCAGAGAGACTTGTTCCAACGAATCTCAGATTTTATTAAGGTCTAGGTTTATTTCATTTTCTATTCTTGAATCATTCAATTTCAGACTAGACCAGATCTTAATTCTCTTTCTTCAGAGTGGTGAGTGCCCTGAAGAATCACTTAGGATTTCAGGCAAGAATGGCATTTTAAGAGTTACATCATGGCGTGAATCAATACAGGTGCTCATTTCTTGCATACGTTTCGTAAACTCCTGTGAAATATTTACAATTTCATAAATTATTCTGAGATCTGTTCGTTGCTTAGTTGAACTATTTGAGGCGGTTTCTTGGACGAGGATTCCTGAAGCATGCACAGGTAATATACAGGACCATCCACATATGACATATTGATTCATTTGTGAAATATTGTATGTTAGTGTAATAGTGTTAAAGCGTATCTTTGTGTGTGCAGGACAATGATTTGCTGCATGATATCTTTGATATCAAAATTGATCAGGTTAAAAATATGTCAACCACCAAAAAGGTAAGCTTTTCACAGCTTGGATGACCTTGCCTTCTTAAAAAACTTGACCATGGGTGGAGAAGATGTCCCCTTGGCTTTGCCTTAAGAGAGGGGAGTATCAAACCCTTTTTGGGAGGTACTCACACAACCTATGAGCACCCGTGTTCGGTGTTCGAGCCCAGGTGGGCAGGCTCTCAATTGGAGGCTCTACCAAACAAGCTATTGTTTGGTTCTCATGACCTTGCCTTCTAATTATAACTTGTGGGATATTATTCTGACGTTAGTTTGTTACGGTAATGTCATTATGCATCTTGGGGTTTACTGAATCAAAAGATCAGAATCACTGAGTCACTTCGGTAGTGGTCTTCAGTAATGATCGTCAGCTATGATTACTTATGACCTTCAGTAATTCTCAGTTTTCTATTAAGTAATCTGGATGGTGTAGCTACGCCATGGGTTTGGGGTAGTATTGTGTATCTTAGAATTTTTCGTGATATGCATTTTTTGAAGTATTATCAAAATTAAGCAGTTGTTGGGTTTGTATCTCGTTTCCCTTTTTTTAGTGAGTTCCAGTGCTGTGAAAGAAAACAAGCACCAGTATTATGGTACATATTGCATTGTATTTTTTTTCTAAGTTGATCGAAAAGGAATCATAATTTCTATTTTAAGTTTTAGTTCACATAACGTCTCAGCTTACTCCGAAGTGAGGTTTAGTTAAGTGCTCTGGTCTGCTACTCACCTATATTTTTGTTTAAGTAGCCATCTAGATGTCGCTAACAGAATTATTTATCTACGTTCAGAAAATCTTTAGATCTGAAGAAGAGAAAGGAAGAGCTCTAAAGTTGAATAAAGAACGTCGTCTTGCCCAGGTAAGCATATGTTGCTTCTGTCATACTTATGATGGTGAAACAGATTATTACCTGTTGAAATTTTATCTAATTTGAACTGTGCAGGAGAGGAAGCAAAACATCTTGAACGAGCAATACGGATAGAACCTTCCTGCTGCCTGGAGTTTTGTATAGTCGAACTATTTACCAGATTGTTGAGTGTTGTGTATATGCCGGTACTGATGCATTGAGTGAGTGTATTGCCCGGTATTGATAGGCATTACAATACGATTTCATACTGAGAAACACTTGTATAGCGTCATGTTTGAAATGGTTTGCCCAAAACAGTCAGTATAGAAAGGATCGTGTGCCCTGTCAAATACTTCCCTTGCACGTGGAAAGGAGGTTGTTCAGTTTCAAGTCAGAATCACAATTCTACAATTCAGCTCGGTTCAAGGTTGATCGTGTAGTGTGGAATTTGTTGTTTGTCAGTAACATAGAGGTCTTCACTCTCCAAGAGTCGTTTGTGAATAATTCAGTCATTTATGAACTCCACGCAAAAGGTTCTTTCAGCAACACATTTGCCTCTAGCCCTCTACATACAAATTAACTTGAATATCAGCAGATCATGATTGCTTCTGCTCGTGAGATTACCCCTTTGCTTGGGGCTCCTATACAGCTTCAAGGCGCTGGATATGCAACATGCAGCGTGTTCGGGGCACTGCTTTGCAGCTGCCTGCTGCTGCTCGGGTGAGAGCAGCGCTGCTGCACTGCTGCTGCCAGCGGGCAGCGGCAGCCGTTCGAACACGCTGATGGCTTCAATATACTGGATAAGCAACATGGCTTTAAAGTCCATTAGACCTAAATTAGAAGATTCAGCATTTTGTATCAGATTTGACATTTTAGCATTTCAGATTCAACATTTGTTTAAAATCAGATCAACATTTACACAATACTTGATTCAACATTTTATAAAACATACATTCAACATTCGGAATACGTATTTCAAATCTTGAAAAAATATATTCAACATTTTTCTTTGTTTCCTCTTCTCCGGTGCCGGTAGGGTAGCAGCCAGGAGGTGGCAGCAGGGCATCTACGATGGCGGGGCTGGCGGCATGGCAACCATGGCGGGGCTAGCGGGCACGGCAGCCACGGTGGTGGGGTCGGCGGGTGCAGCGATGGTGGCAGCTACGCGGCGAGTGCGGCAGTGGCGGTGGGGTGCGGGGGCGGCAGCGGCACCCAGGAAGCTAGGTTGGGGGATGGATGCATCTGAGGGCCTGTTTGGTTATGGATGCTTATTTATAAGTTGCTTATTTGCTTATTGTAGTTGCTTATTTATAAGTCTTATGTGTTTGGTTTGGGTTGCTTATTTGCAATAAATGAGACTGCTATTGACACATTTACCCCTGCCATCCCATTTCCCACTACCCCTAGTCAATACTCGGGTATTGGACCTCCTGGTCCTTGGCGCGGAGGCGGCGGGGCGCGGAGGGCCGGGAGCGGTAGGGCGCGGAGGCGGGCGGCGGGCCGGGAGCGGCGGGAGGCGGAGGCGGCGGCGCGGAGGCGGGCGGCGCGGAGGTGGGGCGGCGAGCGGCCGGTGTGGAGGCGGGGCCCGGAGGCGGCGGCGCGTAGGCGGGGCAGCGAGCGGCCGGCGCGGAGGCGGGCCGTGGAGGCGGAGGCGCGGAGGCGGGCCGGGAGCGGCGGGGGGCGGAGGCGGCGGCGCGGAGGCGGGCGGGCGGCGGGCGCAGCGGCGGTGGCCGGCACGGAGGCGGGCGGCGCGGAGGCGGCCGGCGGCGGGCGCAACGGCGACGGGCAGCGCGGAGGCGGCCGGCGGCCGGCGCAGCGGCGGCGGCAGGTGGAACCGGCGATGGGCCTCGGTGGTGACGGGATAGAGGAGGGAGACACGGGATAGAGGAGAGAGAAAGGGGAGAGAGGAGAGAGAATGAGGGTAGGGGGTGTAAAAGTGTCCCATAAGCAACCATAAGCAACTCAAAACTTGCTTATTTGCTTATGCATAAGCAACTTATAAGCAACTCTATAAGCAAGAGTGTTTGGGTTATAAGCAACTTATTTGCTTATTTTTAAGTTGCTTATGGATAAGCAAAGGAAACCAAACAGACCCTGAGGAATGAAATTGTTTTGCACGAATTTAAAATAATGGAAGGAGCTACCGGAAGCCATACAAGATTACCTCCGGTCTGTTTTAAATTTCTATTAGATCGTTTCGAGGGATTAATTCCTTTGTTTGGGCCTTACGTGGAACAACAATGACATTTGGGCCAAGTTATTACATACGGCGGCCTCTAAAGGATTGCATCAAGGAAGGGCACACAGGAAGGGGGACTCCGGCGTCAAGGAAGCAGAGATGCACACCGTATTAGTCCACCTCGTTCATATTAGTACGTAGTTCCCTTCTCGTAAGAGACGCGCGCTACAGGTAAGGCGTACCAAATTAAGGCACATGCAACACTCGAGGGAGCGGGAGCGCCTCTTTGAGGTTGCCTCGTGTCGTGGTGGCGTTGTGTGCGGGATGAACGCACGTAGCAAAACAAACCCTCTAGAATGAATGAGATTTGTCACCACTAAGTTGAGCCAGCATATTACATATATGCTTAGCATTTTTTTTGCCCTTTTTTCTTCCCCTTTCCAATACCTTTTTTCTTCCCCTTTTCCAATATTACGTAACTCACATAGTCACATGCACAATAAAGCATGCTTCTTGTTCAAAACCTTGACCTTGGGGAGCCAAAACGACACTGGTAAGTAAAGTAGCGAAGTGTAGGAAACAGTTAATTAGGGGTGTCAAATTTAAGATTATTTCATTCAAATACATGGTGATTTTTTTCGAATCACAATACACAACCATACCCCTATGAGCACCTTCGAGAGACTGAGCCGGCAGATCCTTGAGATTGATAAAGTCACCGCTGATGTCTCGCTATCTACGGGCATATCGCCTACCATTGAAAGAATCCTGGTGGTCAGATTTCGAACGTGGTGAATTTTTGTGTGGTCTAATGGGGGTCTGGGAAAACCGAGATTGGTTGAAAGAGTTGGAAAATTGTGCACCCTTGTATTTTATTTCCTACACTTGGATTTATGGGTCAGAACCAACTGAAATTTATATCCAACGATGAGCCAAGCAATGTCTTTTTCGTAGTGTCGTGTCTTTTTTAGCTTGAATCTATCCTTTCTTTTGAAGAGCAAGATCAGTGAGCAAACGGGTTGAAGTAGGAGGCAACGTATACAAGATATAGAAGTACAAGTAGAAGGCTGCAGGAAAGGCTACAAATAGAAAACAACGGTTAAGCGGAACACGTTGATTTGTTGGCAATTGAAGATACTCCCTTTATTCTGAAATACAAGACATCCTGAGTTTTTACGAAGTCAACTTTTTTAAGTTTGATCAAATTTATAAAGGATAATACAAATATATATCACATTAAATAAGTAAAATATCAAAATATATTTCATATGAATCTTAATGATACTTTTTGGATGTCGCAAGTATTATTTATATGCTCTATAAACTTGATCAAATTTTAGATAGTTTGGCTTGATCAAACTTAGAATACTTTATATTTTAGGACAGACAGAGAACAACATTAGAATTTTACGCATTATTCTATGGGACTCGGTTCCAAACCTAAAACCCTATTTTCACAGAATTAGTGGCAAAGATATAAATCTAAAGGTGCATCAAATGCATTGAATCACTGAATCAGATTCTCGAAAAAAAATTACTTTTATTGCCCCTTTTTATTCGTGCTCTAATCAATATTTCTTACAGATATTAAAGTTTTTAAGAAAAGAGTTACGATCGACTGCGCCCATTTTTGGATCAGAATACCAGAATCAGTTTCCTTTTAAAAAAAGAATAACTGAATCGGAATGAACAGTAAAAAGAACAGAAATGCCAAAACGTGACGAGAAAAATGTTTCACGAAATGCATGGGCGGGCTCGGCCCAACAAGGGCTGACCGTTAGTTACCGCCTCGGCCCCACGGCCCACGCCGACCGAACGGGGAAGAGCACGCCGTGGAATCTTCTGGCCTCGCCTGGCTGTTTGAGTCGTCTCCCTCCTCCCCCTCCTCCTCCTCTCTCTCTCTCTCTCTCTCTCTCTCTCTCTCTCTCTCTCTGCTCAACCCCGTAGTTCAAAATTCGAATCCAGAGTTCCACAAGCTTTTCTTTAAACCGTCCGCTCCCCCAACGACCTCCCTCGTGCAAGCCTCGCCCGTTGCGCGTTCGAATTTCGAATCCCTCCTCCCCCGGCGCCCAAGGCCCTAGCCCAATTCCTCCTCCTCGTCGTCCTCGACCACCTGCCGCCATGAGCGCCGCCGCCGCGCCAGCCGCCATGGGTAGCGGCAAGGAGCTCGCGAACCCGCCCGCCGACGGGATCTCCAAGCTCCGCTTCTCCGACCACAGCAACAACCTCCTCGTCTCCTCGTGAGACATGGGAAGCGGGGGCCCCCCCCCCCCCCCCCCCCCCCCTCCCCCCTCCGCTCGTTAAACCCTAGCTCTTTGATCCGGCTGATTTGATCTGGTTCTGATTTGATCTGGTTCGGGCTTTGTAGACGGTGCGGCTCTACGACGCCGATGCCAACGTGCTCAAGGGGGAGTTCGTCCACCCCGGGGCCGTCCTCGACTGCTGCTTCCACGACGACTCCTCAGGGTTCAGCGCTGGAGCCGACCACACTGTGCGGAGGTCAGGGTTTTTTTTAATTATTATTATGTTTTCCCCATTCCTGCCTTATTTCCTCGCTTACTTTCCAACCGATTTGGGGATCGGGTAGGTGATGTGGAGACATGCACTGCTGTTGCTAAAATTGCATGTGGTCCAACGAGAGGCTTTTGTTATAGTTCGTTGGTCAAATGACTTTTGTGGTGCGGATAATTTTGAAAGAAAAAGTATTGTTCTTGCGAGAGAAAATAAATGTGGCTATGCAGTGCATTCTTAAGCTTTTCTATAGAAAAGTTTTTAATGTTTCTTGAACATAATAAAGGAAGAGGACTGTTCATAGTCTTAAGTAAACAAAAAACTGTATATCAAGAAATGTATGTCAATTTTGTATTGCAGCATTTGTTCACATCACAGGTGTATCTTGTTTTAGATATCTTGTATTTAAGTTTGGAAATGTCTGTCCTCTCTTTTTAAATTTTTTCCCAACTGTTCATGAAACCATATCTAAATGCGGCAGCTAAGACCGACAAGCGATATGCCAATATTTACGTTTATGTTTCATGTGAATTAAATGCCCATATCTTGCAATTGAATACTACTATTTGTTGCTTGTAAATGCACTTACTCTTGCATTCTCTGGGATATTCATTTACATAGAGATCTGACTATTGAATGCAACTAATTCCATAGTTGGCTGCTTGTGAATACGCTTATATCTGCCTTCTCTTAAAATATTCATTTGTGTGAAGCTGAGTACAACTGACAAGTACCATGCCCAAATAATCTTTCAGGTTAGTATTTAGTTCAGCCAAAGAAGATGTACTGGGTCGTCATGATGGTCCAGTTCGTTGCGTGGAATACTCTTATGCTGCAGGTACTTCTGTTCCTATTGAATTGCTTTTGTATCCATGTTATGGTTTTACTTTTTCACTGCAAGGTACTTGTGCAGCCTGATGCAGTCAAACCTTATGTTTCAGTATATGAAAACAGTTGCTAGCTGTTTTCATACCTGAATTAAGAAAGGACAAATGTACAATTAAAAAGCATTTAATCCTAGGCTGGTAGAGAAGCTACTTTCTTATTACTTGGTCTACTACTTGAATTTTGTGTCAATGACTGGTTGGCTTTGTATTTGGTTTGAGGATTTTACAGATGTCCCTGTCAGTCATGTCTATCGAACCTAGTTATTGGTGTTGTTTGTTGGAACATTTGGTGATTTTAGGTTTCTGAAAATTAAGAATGCATGGTCCTCAAATAATTACAATCCCTATCAGATTATATAGTTGTCTGCTATTGTTGTATTATGATTATTGTCATGTAAGAGTAGTTGTTCCCCTGCTATCTAAGGGTTTATGCTATACTGCTCTTTTGTAGTTTCAAGAAATTTCTCGGATCATTAGACAGGCCATGGATTTCTAGCTGTACTAAGATACCAGTTAAATCCTTTGGTTTCTCTTTCACTACATATCTTTCAGTTGCTAAAATTGATTTAGCATTTTTTTCTGGGATCTGCGTTCATATTATTTGAAACAAATTTATAAGGATATATTATATAGCCAGTGTGAAATAGAACTCTTTAAAATCTTCAATGCACTTGGGATCCTTTCACTTACTCGATTTGTTGTATTTTTATCACTCACCACCTAATAAGTCTGAATTGAACTGTTTGTTGTATGTTTAGGACAAGTCATCACTGGCAGCTGGGATAAAACTGTTAAATGCTGGGATCCAAGAGGAGTGAGTGGACCTGAGCGTACACTTGTTGGGACATATACTCAACCAGAACGTGTATATTCTCTGTCATTAGTAGGAAATAGGTTGGTTGTTGCAACGGCAGGAAGGCATGTCAATATCTATGATTTGCGCAATATGTCTCAACCTGAGCAAAAGAGAGACTCATCTTTGAAATATCAAACACGATGCGTTCGATGTTTCCCCAACGGAACAGGTAACAGCTTTCATTCTTGATTAGGTTGCTAATCGTCAATATTTCTTCATTTTTTTAATTATACCTACTGTACATATAGTAGAGAAATGGTAAATATGCGAATTTATATTAATGGCTTGGCTTTATAGTTGTTCGAGCTCTTCTATTTGTGCATTTTATCTGGGATAAAAATTATGGGCACCTCTAGACTCCGTAAAAGCAATTCAATTTTTATCTGCAAGTTTGACTCGAGGATTATGAGGAGGCTCCTCCTAATGTAATATTGATATTCCTATGAATGTTTAACTTGTTAGTCAAATATTCCAAACCTTGACAACACATGTCACTGTCCTTTAATTTGTTACATACCATGGATATAAGGAAACCTATTAAAAGTGGAGTATTAACATATCTTTCTGTAATTTTTATGGTATGGTTTTTATCACACGTTAAGCAGGACTACTATAATTCGCATATGCTCATTTAACTTCTGTGAATACAGTTTCCTGGGGCTGTCTCTGTCTGGCACTTTCAAATTCAAGTTGCAGCTTAAGATCTTTATTTTTATTTTCTAGTTAATGTTTGTTATTTAGTTCATCATGGTCTGTCCACTAAATCAGTAGCAGGATGGAAGTAATAACCCAGAATGACTATGTCAATCTCGGTACCATGCTGTGAGAGTTTATTCTTGTATTATAAATCTGAATATTATTCCACTGCATTGATCTACTGGAGTTAAACTATGATCACTTATTTAAATTCTATTAAAATTTTAACCAATGCCCGTATAATAAATTTCTATATTGATTGTTTCATTTACTATCTGTATTTGACCTTTTCAAAGTGAAAACATAAGGCATAACATCCCTTAGTTTTATCAATATTGGAAAGTGAGGTAAGCTACAGATCATCGCACATCCCCACAGCAAAATGCTGATGCAGTTAGGCATTTAGCCCTCTTTGTGTTTAGTTATTACTTGAACATGTGTATTATATAATGGGTACAAGCGCATGTTTGATTTAGGCGGTACACGCATTATACAAGGCAAAGAGGGCTCTAAGCATTATAATTTAGCTATACGTTGTTTCCAGGAAACAAAACATAGCTATGCATGGTAAAATGTGGTTACTGTGTCTGATGTAGTTGGTACTCCTGTTTGGAGTAAGCAGGTTGAATCTGAAAACACACTTGTGCTCTAGATATTTATATTGCCAATGTAATTCACAATAGAGTGCTTGTCACATAAATTGGAACAAAAATATTTCCCTATATGTAGATGGTTACATAGAGTACAAGTTTTTATGAACTTATAAAAGCCACGCGCTTGACACTCTTGGCAAATATTCCTCGCCTCCTTGGGGACTGGGTGGCGAATTTAAAGTCATGTTTACAGGAAATATGCTGATTCAACTACAGTTTAATTGCTTTTGGCTTATCCGCAGTGGTCCAATTACTAGTACGGACTACTGGTCAGGATGCAGTTTCATTATTATAGGCTAGCTGGCATAGTGGATCGGTTGTCATGCTGCTAGTGGTTATGATGTTCAAGCCGCCTTGATTTGGAGCGCTTGTCCAATATTTGTGTATTTGCTTTTCAAACCCTTCTATGTTGTTGTATGCTGATCTCAGTCTTGTCTGTCTTGCTTCAGGATATGCTCTAAGTTCTGTAGAAGGGCGAGTTTCTATGGAGTTCTTTGATCTATCTGAGTCTGCGCAATCTAAAAAGTATGTATTTTGCATCTTAACTTCAAAAGATCGTCTCATGTTTTGTATTTATTTCTTATGACTTGAAAAAAACTCAACCGGCGGGGGAAATTCTTATGACCTGAATGGTTTAATATTTGTTTCTTGTAGCATCAATTGAAACAATGGAGTGAAATTTCATATGCAAACATGCCTTCCACTGTTTTCGTACACCAACCCTTTCCCCATTTGTTTCTTCCTCGAATCTAACATATTTTGTGTAGAAGCATGCCTACACCTTAGTTGGAAATTTGTTTCTTTCATTTAAAAAAGAATCAAGGCAATCTAGGTAGTGTCGTGTCAACATTTTGTTATACACATTTAACTCAAGAGTTGTTAGAAGAATGAAAACACAATTCCCTGCGAGCAGTAACCTTTTTTATTTATTTTTTCCTGTTATTTAAGTTTGTAGAAGATTTATTTTCATCTCCGAAAAGAGATGATCAGATGTCTAGGTTTGGGTTGGTTCTGCTAAATTAGGTGAGCTTTATGATTGCCCCTTGTTATGCATTAGATATATCCCAAGTACAAAGTACCAATTTTGTGCGTCTTAACTTGCTGCTAGGGAGGAGGTACTGTGTTCTTACCTTATTCTGGTAATCTAGACTTAACATTTGTGCATGTGTAATTCTTCTCTTAGTATTTGTCTGATTTTTTGGCTATGTTTCATGCAGGTATGCTTTCAAGTGTCACCGGAAATCTGAGGCTGGGAGGGACACTGTTTATCCTGTTAATGCAATTGCCTTCCATCCGATGTAAAGCCTTGGTGTTCACTTTTCTTGGCAGTTTGATATCTCATGTTATTATTAGTTCTCATTTTCTTGTCCTTGTGCAGATATGGAACATTTGCCACTGGAGGTTGTGATGGATTTGTGAATGTGTGGGATGGCATTAACAAGAAAAGACTATATCAGGTAAACCAAGCGATAGTTTTGCTTCATTGGGAAACTACTGTCTGAAATGTTTCTTGTATTCATGATTTCGTTACTTTTGATTGCAGTACTCAAAGTACACTTCAAGCATCGCTGCTCTTTCATTCAGTAAGGATGGCCATCTGCTTGCTGTGGCGTCCAGCTACACTTACGAAGAGGGAGAAAAATCGTAATACTGCATTACTTTGCTTGAGAAATCTCTGCTTTCATAAATTAAGTTTTTCTATTTATTTACCAGTGTTTTTATGCTTTTCAGGCATGAGCCTGATGCAATATTTATCAGGACAGTGAATGAAGTCGAGGTAAAACCAAAGCCCAAGGTATTGGCCGCTCCCCAGTAGTATATTGTAATCAGTTGGTGACAGTATCAGTCAGATGGTTAGATGATCCTCCCCTTGATGTCAATTACATTAGTTGACGCTGAGCTTGACTACGTTGAGGTGAAATGTATCTTGATCCATCTACTACTGAATTGTGTCCGTGGAAACGTTTCATGTTCCAGCTGATTGTATATTTCGTAGATTATGTTTTAGTTTATTTTGATTCTTTGTTGACTTATTTGTGTCTTAATTTAGTTAGTTTGGAACTCTGGATGAAAGAACAGTCCTGGCATCTGTCACTGTAGCGTTAAGTGCGACTCTGTATGCTCCGAATTGAGTATTTGATGACTGCTGATTCTGTCGTAACGATGCCCGCTTGGTGCAAGCAAATGGCTAGTTAGGCTCACTAGGGTATGCTTAATTTCATACTCCATTTATTTTTACCCGGTATATTAGGTTTAGAAGAAGTCAAGCTTCATAGATTTTAGCCATTGGAAATTGTACCGATCTCTTATGTGCCATCGAAAATTTAGCTATCCCTTCAATGCCATTGAATTTTAATCCAGTTAAACTCCACCGTTATCGGTGCAGCTCAACCATTGACGCGGAGCTCACCGACAGCTCGGAGTTTAGGTGGCCGCGCCGACGGCGTAGTGGCCCGCGCGAGAAAAGTGAAGCAGGCCCGTCCGCCCGTCCCAGCAGCACACCACTCCGGCCATCCGCGCCAGCGGGACGAGAGGTCGTGAGTGCGGTCTAGAGCGGCGGATGCCGCGGCCGCGCGAACCACCCGAGCGGAGACGGCCCCGGTGTGGAAAGCCGTAGCAATGCAGAGGGGTGCAGCAACGAAAATGGCGGCACCGCTGCGACTGGGGAGTGAAGACCAGTAGACCACGGGACAAAAGACGCGGCGGCGAGGGCCACGGGACAAAAGTTGATTAAGTGCAGAAAAACATGTGAAAAATTGATCAAGTGTATAAAAAGTTGCCCAATCAACGCAGCAATTGCAACGATAAGATTTCGTTTTGCAGGGATTCGAAATTTCGTTTTCCCCGGTGATTCATGGACGCCGGTGAGAGGCAGCATGTCGTGGATGCCGAGTCCTGAGCGCGTCGGGCATCGCAGGCCGTCCACACGCTGCCTTCGTCCTTGCCCCGGGCCAGCGCGAGCCGCGAGGCGACGATGTCGTCGCCCACCGCGATCGCTCGCGGAAGAGGACGGGATGCCGACTCGGCGACAAGGAGAAGGGGTGCCACAGCTCGGTCAACGGTGAAAAGGGTGTCCTGCTTGCGTTGCTCGCCGAGGCGGGCGCAGGATTTGAACCATGGTATTCAAAATTCCAAATGGTAAGAAAAAAAATTTGACAGTCTAAATTATAGTTTTATAACATAGAATTAAGTGACATCATCATTGATTAATAAAATTGATCACAACTTGAAATTGTCCAACTACTAATGATCAACATATCAAAGTGGCAACATGTGAAATAAATAGAGGATAAAATAGCAAAATGGTAATAAAACTTACAACTTACAAGCTACACGACAACTTTTCGATCCTTAATGCTTTGAAAATGAGTGATGATGTCCTTATCCTTAGCTTGCATGAAGAATTCCCTTTCAATCAATATGACCAAGCAACCATTCAAATATTTCTACCCCATCTTGCTTCTTCTCTTGTTCTTTATCAAATTTATTATAGAAAAGATTCTCTCAACACTAGCAGTTGCAACAGGGAGAACAAGCACCAATTTGAGAAGTTTATAAATAATTTTATACCGAGGAACCTTTCCTTATTTAACTAGCATCATAGACAACTCTGCTAGACTTCTCAAATTTTTGAAGTTTCCATCATTTCTGACACCATTGGTATAGTGGTACAACTGAAAGTGAAGCTGGTTCATTTCTTCAAATTCAAAGTCATGTGGATAGAACCCAACAAGCTTAACCAAGTTCTCAACATTAAAAGCAGAAAAAGAATTGGCTGGACTGAATGATGCCATGCATCTAAGTAGCTCTGTGTTTACCTCATCAAACCTATTATTAAGCTCTTGAACTTGCCTATCAATGACACCCAAAAACATATCAGCATGAAACCGATGATAATTAATGGCACCTCTATAGAACTGCTTTGATCTTTGCATAGGAATATACTTCCCATTCATGTCAACAACTTTAACATTGTGCTTTTCATAAAAAGAAATGGCTTTGGTAAGAAATTCTTGCCATCCAGAATTTTGTCTCAAAACATCCAATTCTACCTTTGTGAACTCTAGAAGATCTATGAATTTACGATAACCTGCTCCCTCTTTTGCAAAGCATTGCACAAGTCATTTGTGTATCCAAATATTTCATTCATCAAGTGTAGCAGGAAAACAAACTCAAAGGATTTAAATACTATGAGCATAGTTTGAGCTCCATTAGCCTCAGCCCCTTTACTTTCATTCCCAATCCTAAAGAGAACTTTCTTGATTGAAGGATACAAGAACATAACATGCATTGCAGTTCTATAGTGAGATCCCCATCGTGTATCACCTGACCTTGCTAAGCCCATCTCTTGATTCAATCCTTGCCCGGTTTCAATTTCATCCAATTTCAATGCTTCAATCATGTATTCAGCTTGAGCAATGCGAAGCATGTGGATCTTTTTACAAGACATCCGTAGAATATTCAACAAATATGAAAGTTGCCCAAAGAACCAATCACAATCAGTATTCTTCTTAGCAACTTCTACAAGTGTTAGTTGAAGTTGATGGGCAAAGCAATGAACATAATAAGCAGAAGAGGATTCATCCATAGTTAGTTTCTTCAAACCATTAACATGATCCTTCATATTACTAGCTCCATCGTACCCTTGACCACGTACCTTGGATAGGGCAATTGATATTTGATAAGCAAGGATTGAATTGCTTTTTTAAGAGTCAATGATGTAGTACCTTCAACTTGGACAAGACCTAGAAACCGCTCAACTAGTTCTCCTGTTTTATTGACAAAACGCAAACAAAGAGCTAATTGTTCTTGTAGGTATGCATCACTTGACTCATCAGCGAGAATTGCAAAACACTCATCACCAAGTTCGTCTATGATAAATTTGGTTGTTTCATGAGCACAAGCATGAATGAATTATTTCTGGGTCTTGTGATCTATCATCTGACAGGTTTGTGGTGCATTCTCTAGTACTACCAGATTGACCTCTTCAAAGTTTCCTGCCAGCCATGCTAAAAGTTCCCAAAAATTTCCTTTGTTGAGTGAATCCTTTGTTTCATCATGACCACGAAAAGCCAACCCGTGACGCAACAGAAATCTTATGCACTTAAGTTACCATGTCAAGCGAGCTAGATAATTAGCCTTAAACTGTGCAGTGTTTGATGCAATGGATTCACGAATTGATGCCTTAGGTCTCATGAACAATCTATATTTCTCTTTAGCTTCACTATAAGCACTATCGATAGCACCAGTATGCCTACGAATTCTCCTTTTCATATTCCAATTTCTAAACCCTTTATCAACAAAAGCATCTCCACTAGCAAACTTACAACTATCTTTGAATAAATAGCAAACAAAGCAATATACAACATCTTTTTGCACGCTATACTCAATCCACTTGAATTCAGCAAACCACTTATGTTGGAAGCGGCGCATACCTCCACACATATGTTGTGGAAAATTCATCATGTTTGGTTGATATCACCCTATTGCAACGTGTTCTTCTAACTGAATCTTGGTCATTGATAGGATAGCTTGAGATAGGAGCCCTCAGTCCAGGATCATGCTCAAGGTCATAGTCATCATTGTCTTCATCACTAGATTTTGATTCATCAACTTCTGTTATTGGAAGCTCTGCTGGTTACCGTTGCGTAGCTCTTACTGGTTCAGGTGGTACTGTGCTTGTTCCACTATCAAAGGTTTGTCCACTATCACTATGTCCTTGGAATACCACCACCTGCGTCTAGCTTTCATTGCAAGACTAAGGAACAGTCTCTAGTTCAGCTTATCTCTTCTTTGCAGTAGCTCTTACCAAGAAAGCTCTCAAATCAGTAGTGGTACTATTCTTCCTCTTCATGTTTCGGACCTAAAATTAAAATCACACAATACAAGTATCAATGCTACTGTTGACTGCTGTGACATACATTATCATGAATTCATAAGCATTGGCAAATTGCAATAACAAATTGACCAATTTTAACCAATTGCTATGCAATCCCAATTACCAATTTTCCAATTTTACAGACAATGAAAACTACTCACCAATTTTACAGACTACTCCCTATCCTGTCCCTGCTCGGCTGCTCACGTGCTCTGCCGCCCCCGCCGTCCCATTGGGCGCCGCCGGGCACCGGCCGTCTGCCGACTGCTGTGGCGCTGCGCGCGCGGGTCGCCGGGCATGGTGCTCCTTCGGCAATGGCGCTGCCACGGCGCAGCGCCTCCGCCTCCGCCCTCGCCGACCGCCACCGGCTCGCTATCCAACCTCCCCGCCGGCCACCGCTGCCGCCTGCCGGCCTGGCACTGTTGCCCGTTAGGGTTGCAAATGAGTGGAATCGAATGACCGGATGAGGAACAGAGGAAGAGGACTGAACAGGAGATAAGGGGGGAGTCGGCCGACTGGACTAATTGGGCTGTTGGGCCAGCGGCTCAGCGCGGGGTACAGGGAGTTGGCCGACTAGGCCAATTGGATTGAATTTCTTTTTATTTTTTGATACACATACATAGGATACACTATATATAAATTTTTTTTGCAAAAATAATGGGTTTTTAGTTGCATACACTTGAATACATGTGGGCCCGCCCCTGGTTGCTTGCCGATTAGCCTCCATGGATTGCTTGCTCGGTGGAGGGGGTTGCGTGAAAGAAGAACAAGCGGTGCTGTTGCTCTACTTTTTTGCTTAGGGGAGAAATGGAACAGGGATGAGAGAGGAAGGGAGATTGGTGGCACCATCCAGAGAAGAGAGGGGATTACAAAATAAATCCAATGGTATTAAAGGAATGGTTGAATTTTCAATGGCACATAAGGGATGTGTATAATTTTCAATGACATACAAGGAATTTACTCCACAATTATTGGCGGAACTCTCCCCGCATGATGAGATGATTCCTCCGGCCTGCCTCAACTTGCACCGGGAGGCCCCCCTCGAGGAATATATGGCTGTCCCCTCGCCGATCTACCCATCATCCGCCGGTGCTCGCGCGCGCGGTGCCCATTCGCCCCCTCTCGCAACGGAAAGTGCCCAGAGGCATCCAATGATCCAATCCAAAGCTAGCCTGCGGCACCCCATTTCGATGCTCCGCGCAAGCGATGCGCTCGCTGAACTTGTTTGTTAGGCTACGACCGAGCTATAAGCCGTGAGAGAAACGGTCTCGATCCAAAACGAGCTGCTCGATGCCGTCGCAATGATGCCTAATTCGATTATCTTATCGACCTAGCGTAATTCGGATATTGACTCCACGTACCAAATTCGTGTAGTATGGTTTACTTTTACAGTTTTACTCCCCCCCTGTTGTACGACATACTGAAAGCATGCAGACAAGCCCACTGTGTTTCCAGACTTGGAGTTGGAGTAACACAGGTTATTTTTGGCCAAGGGTCGCTATTTGCTTTTGCTCTCGTACAAAAGTCTCTGATGGATGGACGCAAATAATGGAACTTTTCAGGTCCACGCCAGCATATGGTGGCCTAGCTATGTAGTATATGGCTCACAAAACCTACATAGAAAATGATGTGCATAGGATTTTCCCTAGATTTGACCCACTTTCTTGGGGGAAAAGAAAGAAGCCCCGATCCTCCCTAGTATTAGCCGGACGAGCTTAGGCTTTAATCGTTGAAAAATCTCCGTCCAGAATAAAAACAAGAGAATAATGAAGCGAGTTGATAATTAATGAAGTGTAGCTCCAAAACTCAATAATGAAGCTTTTTAGACTTTCACCAAAGTAAAATGATCTAACCACACCATCCAAAACTTGCCGTACATATGGTGATGTTGCTCCGAAGTTTATAATAGGTATAGCTCTTCCACATATCACTGCTTCCACTCAAAACGAATTCAAATAAAGCTCATCCAGCACTTTAACTTTTCTATTTGTCTAATTTTGACCCTCAACTCTAATACCATCTAAATCAAGCACATGAACCCCAAAGCTTGTTATTCAATGGTTTTCATGTGACATGGTAGTGGTTTTACCTCTAAGTTGACGGGAGGGTTTTTTTTTTTTGCCATCTTGGCCATAAGAAGAGAGATAGTGAAAGTTGGGCCTCGAGCATGTCATAGACTAGATGGGGAGAAACAAGAGGAAAATTCGGCGCCACGTCACTCGAAACACACACAGAGGAAGGGTTGAAGGATCAAAATTAAACAATATTGAAAGTTGAGGCACCCCAGTATTAAAGTTCATGGCCAAAATTAGACATATAGAAAAGTCAAGGGACAAGAAACGGATTTATTCGTATCCTAAATGCTCGTAAGGATGGATTAATCTAATCGAGATAAAGATTTGCCGGCCGGACGCTGCTAAACGTCAGTGCGCGCACCGCACCACCAATTGAGAAGATCGCCGTCACATCCGCGGCGGCTGGTTGCCTCCAGGCGGAACGCAGCATCGTACCAGGAACAGAGAGCCAGGGGTCCAGAGGCGCAAACTGCAGCGCACAGGGAGATATGCGGCGAAAAAGGAGGGGCGGGATGCCTTTGCAAGTTGCGGCTGTGGCTCAAAATATTCCCAAAGGCCAAAAGCTGCGGGCCTTAAAAATTCTCGGAAAATCGATCGGGTCGGGCGGGGGAGGGTTTACGTGAAGATACAACCACCGCCGTGGGGGCCAAGACCCAAGAGGGCGTAGATTTGTGGCTGGGGACGTGTAAAAGAAAGCCACAAAAGTTGGAGGAGGCTTCGCTTTGGGTACCTGCTAGAATCTACATGCAATGCATCCGGGAGCCGGGCTGAGACTATTTGTTGGGCTTGCTTGATTGGTCCAACTTCCCTTTGAGCTTGTGGGTGGGGCACATCATTTCATCTGTATGGAGCTTTGGAAGAACAAAAGCTGCAGACTTTGGGCTGTTTGCGGCATAACTTGAATCCACGTTACGTTTAAGCTTAAAAAAAGGTACAAGTTCATGATCTCTTTTTAGGAAAGCATGGAAAAACAAACTATGCAACAATGGAAGTGCAGTTATGTTACTATTTCCTTCACTATCCTGTTCAGGCTCACGCAATTATATCCAACAAGTGCAGCTTGTTGCGATGGCCAATCCCCGCGGCTTGGATTCTTAGTCGCCGAGCTAATTCTCGATAACACTGAGCCAGACCAAGCACAGCTTGTTTGGATGACGGAACAAGAAGCAGGCAGGGCGTGCTAGTAAAAACGAAAACAGAGACGGTGCGTGCGTGCGTGCAAGCAGCTAAGGAGGCACGTCCAATTTTCCCTTTAGATAGTGCCGCAGGAATGATAATTACCATGCGGGCAGATAAGATCGCACCACACGTTACAGCTTTCCATTCGCAACAAAGAGGAAGAAGCAAAGGTTCCAGCTCGTTGACATGTGTCGAGCGCTACTAGGACAGCCGTGCCATCTCCTGGGATGATGATAAACAACAACGGTAGTAGTAAAGTAAAGATGGTGCGAAATTTCCTAAACACCGGAAGCGGAGCGCGTCGCCGTCGGGCTGGGGGGCAGAAGCGGCAAACCGCACCAACCAGGCCACCACCACCACCCCAGGGGGATCGGATCCGACGGCCCGCGGGGTGCCCGACCGGCCGCGGAGACACGGAGCCGCCCCCGCGCACCCCAGGACCTTGGAACTTCCTCGCCCGGCACACACCCTCACCTCCCGGTCACCGCACCACACGTCTGACCCTGGTCCAAGCCTGGTTACCTAACCAACCATGGTTCCTTCCCTCCTGCGTCCAGGGCTCCGCGCTGCAGCTATATATCTCCCTCCCCGGCTGCGGGCCGGCCGTTCTCTTCGTTCCGGTTTTGCAGTAGGCTTTAGCTATCTCTGTAGACTGTAGGGGCAGTTGTTGTATGAGCTGGTAGCCTGCTTGGGTTGTAGGAGGTGGGCATGAGCTGCAACGGGTGCCGGGTGCTGCGCAAGGGCTGCAGCGAGGGCTGCGTGCTGCGCCCCTGCCTCCAGTGGATCGACGCCGCCGACGCGCAGGGCCACGCCACCGTCTTCGTCGCCAAGTTCTTCGGCCGCGCGGGGCTCCTCTCCTTCATCTCCGCCGTCCCCGACGCGCAGCGGCCTGGTATGCATCAGCTACCTTCGCTTCCTACCTGCATATGCCTGCCTGTTCATGATATGCAAAGCTGATCATCCCTGTGACCCTCGCAGCGCTGTTCCAGTCGCTGCTGTACGAGGCGGCGGGGCGTACCATCAACCCGGTCCACGGCGCGGTGGGGCTGCTGGGGACGGGGAACTGGCACCTCTGCCAGGCCGCCGTCGACACCGTGCTGCGTGGCGGCGCCATCGGCCCGCTGCCGGAGCTCGGCAGGGGCACCGCCGGGAGCGGCGACCTCTACGGCCCGGCCTGCGCAGCCAAGCGCGCCGGCGGATGGTCCACCTTCTCCACGGCGAAGCGGGTGCGGAAGGCCGCCAACGACGCGCCGCCCGCCGCGGAGGCGCCCTGCGACCTCGGGCTGTGCCTGAGCCCCGGGTCCCCGCCGGCGCCGGGGGAGCGGAGGGCCCCGCTCCTGCGGCCGGGCACGCCGTCCATGAGCTCGGACGAGTCCGTGACCACCACCACGACCGGCGGCGACAGGGAGCCGGTGCTGCTCAACCTTTTTCCCTAAGCCTGACGAGGCCGCAGCTAATCCTAATCCACGCGTGCGCGCGTGCGTGGGTTCCCTGACCACCGTGTGCTACCAGGACGGACAATCCCGGCGGCGAAGTACTTAGTTCTTTTCTCTTGTCGCCGGCGGCGAGGCCATTTTTCCTTCGTTTCTGCGCGGCCTTTGATTTTTTTTCTTTTGAAAATTAGCACGGCCTTTGATTTTGTTGTGTAGTAGAAAAAGAAGATAGAGGCCCGGCCTGGACGCCCCGTTTGCGTGGGCGAGATGAGAGCGCCGGTGGCCACCCCACCCGAGTAACAATTTTCCCTTTTCTTTTTCCTTATTAAGAACAAATATATTATATAAATAAATAGCACTACTAAGCTGAGCTCCATTTTCTGTGCTCTCCAACTTGTCTAATTTGATAATTGCGATTCCTATTGCGATTGACCTGATAATTGGTGATCGATGGATCACGTTACGCGAGGCCCCTCTCGCCAGCCAACGCTGACGTGCTGTGCACCGAACGGATCGCGACGCCGTGACGACCACTGCCCGTGTCTCGGATGCGTTTGCGCCAAGGCTTTGGAGGAAGCAGGGCACCGCGTCTTGGGGGTACGGAGTTGACGAGGGATCAACGCAGCGCGGCGGGGCGCGGGCGCGCGCTGACGAGGAGAGAGAAAGGAGGAGATGCGGAGCAGTGGCCAGTGGCCGACACGGATGCCCCAAAGTCCATCCGGGTTTTGTACCGCACGTACAGAGACAAAAGCGGGCACGTCCCACGAAGCACCAGCATCTCCGCGAGATCGCTGGCGTGCCCGCGTCGGAGAGAACGGGGTTCGGATTATATTTCTGTAAACTTTTGACGCTTCAGCCCTCACGCAAGTAGCTGCTCTGCCTTGCAAGATACTCTCCCCGACTCCCGTGTCGCTCGATCGGGCGGCTCGGGAGGCGACACCCTCACCGCCAAAACACCCCCGCCAGATCCATCGTGCGGCCGCCGGCGTCAAGTAGCGTCGCGCGCGTGCTACTCTCTCCCTTCCTTCGCTCTTCCTTTCTTCTTTCTGTTTTCTTGGTCTTGCCTAACAGAGGTTGCCGGCGGCCGTGCATGGAGGTTTGCCGGAGCTCTGCACGAGAACCGCCAGATCCATGTTCGGGGAGGTCTGATCTGCGAGTTCCGACGCGCGAGTGCACCTGTTGGGGCCGACGGCGGAGCCTCCATCTGCAGGCGGCGCCCCGCGGGTGGATCCGTCCGGCTGTGGTCCATGGCGGCTCTCGGCGGACGTTGCTCGGCTCCATGGAGGCGGCGGCGGCCGGCAAGGGCGCATGGGGACCCGAGGTGGACCGGCTATGGTAGTAGCCAGCGGCGTTGGGTGGTCGTTAGTGTCCAGATTCTCAGGCGAAAGCCATGACCGGTCTTGACCGGTGCCGGCGGCGATGGTGCCATGATGCATCCTTCTCCTTGACGAAGGCGTTGCGGCGAGAATATCGACCTCCAGGAACATTTTTCCAGTAAAAACCAAAGGACCCGACTCGCATGGTCAGGCGGCGGTGATGTCTTGGCGTTGCTTTGCTTCCCTCTTAAGGTTTCCAAGTACTTGGATGGCGGTACCGTATCAAATGGTGGTGCACGGGTTGTTTCTGTACACTTGTTTAGGTTGCTAGAGTGTGCCAAGCAAGATGATCCTATAGATGTGAGGGATAGTTGCTGGCTTGCTGCACAAGACCCAATGCAAAGGTGAAGTAGGAGCATAGGGTGTTTGATACGAGGTGCTAAACTTTAACAGTGTCACATCAGATGTTCAGATACTAATTAGGAGGACTAAACATGAGCTAATTATAAAACTAATTGCAGAACCCTGTGCTAATTCGTGAGATGAATCTATTAAGTCTAATTAATCCATCATTAGCAAATGGTTACTGTAGCACCACATTGTCAAATCATGGACTAATTAGGCTTAATAGATTCGTCTCGCGAATTATACTCCATTTATGCAATTAGTTTTGTAATTAGCCTATGTTTAATACTCCTAATTAGTATCAAACATCCGATGTGACAGGTGTTAAATTTTAACAGGGTGTTTCCAAACACCCCCGAAATTTGAAGCGCAGTCTTTCAAACTTTCTTTCCTAGTCTCTTCCTTTCTTATTTTCTTTGTTTGGTGTGGGACTGCGTAGTCGAATTTGTTTGTTTGCTAGAGTGTGCCAAGCAAGATCATCCTATAGATGTGAGGGATAGTTGCTGGCTTGCTGCACAAGACCCAATGCAAAGGTGAAGTAGGAGCATTTAGAAGCGCCGTCTTTCAAACTTTCTTTCCTAGTCTCTTCCTTTCTTATTTTCTTTGTTTGGTGTGGAGTCCTTTGTTTGGTGTGGAGTCTAAGTAGTCATGTATCTTCTGACTACGTCGTCGAATTTGTTTGTTTGTGCTCAAAATTGGATAATTTCTTAATTAAAAAATACTCCATCCGTTCTAAATTAGTGTGCGTTTTGATTTTTTTTTTAAAAAAGTGGAGCATATAACATTCTAACGAGCAAACTCGTTTTGATTGGCTTGGCATACAGTACATTACAAGATTTAATGTTTCGGGACCCATCTCATCAACCTCGCGGTCGTGGCTGTTGCGCGGCCATTCCTCGCCTATTTCCTTAGGCTAACGAGCAGCTAATCCTATTTCCGCAAGCGACCGAGCAAACCCTACGGTAGTCACCCCGGAAATCCAAAGGTGAAGAGCGCAGCGTACTGAACCGGGCACCAACTCCACTATTCTGGAGTAGCTGGTGCTCGATATTTCCGCGCACTCAAAACACATTCCGCAAGTTGCAGGACGGCGCCGCGGCACGCAGCAGGCGGGGCGGACCCCGCCCGTCCCGTGGCGCAAAAGGCTCGCACGGCCGGACAAAGCGCCCGGAGCCGCACGCCCGCACAGGCGCACCGCAACTTGCGCCCCCCTCCCGCACAGGCGCACCGCAACTTGTGCGCGTCGGTGAAAGCAGCAGCAGCTGCCGCAGGTTTCATCGCCGTTTCGGCAAACGGATGGGGCGAGCCAGTAGTGTGGAGAGACCGATCCGAGAGAGGATGGAGGAAGTTTCGTCGCGTCCCACCGCAGCCCGGAAGGTGGGGCCCTCCGCCGCGGCCAAGGGATGGGCGGCGTCTTCATCCTTGTCGCGCCGCTCGGCCGCTTCCCGTGGTTGGGTAGGACTCCTGCGCGAAACAAGTGGACGGCCACTCAATTCATCTACGGCTGACTCGGCGTCTACTCGTTCTCTCGTGGATACTACTACCGCCCATCGTTCACGTATGTATACACCACCAACGCTACTACGCAAGACGACGACCCCTTTTCCATGACAAATTGCCACGTGTTGCCCCTTCGTTGGCCAGTTTTCAGCTGGGACCCTTTTGATTTATTTAGATTAAGCAGCAGAGTGACAAAGACAGGCTGAATCCCAATCTTTGGTAAAAAAGAGGCCTATAAATCAATCGTCACAATTTTTATTGAAGACAACGAGCACAAGGCGTTGAGTCGTGGTGGGTAAGCTCCCCCCTTGAGTCAGATCAATGGTGCTAAGGAGGTGGTTCTCAATTCAAAATAGATTCATAAAGATTTACACATGCATATAAATTATTATCCTTCCTAAGTGTAGCAAAACTATAGGTTGGATTTTTTTTTCAATTAGGCCTTTTGGGTATTGCATATTTTAGTCTGTGGTGGAACGATAGTAACACCAGTGGTGGAGGATAGTAGAGGCCAAAGGGGGGCCATGGCTCCCCTAAGTATGGAAATTTATATAAAGTAACAGTGCTTAATTAGTCTAAAATATTGTAATATCTTTTGACTACAATTGTTGGCCCCCTCAAATGCAACTCAAGCTCTGCCTGTGGGTAACATATATATGGTACCAGCCTAATAAGATGATCCACGCACACCAACACCATAGAGACAACCAAGAATGAAAGGGAGTTGGGGAGAGTATACCTTTTAATTCACCGAGTTTTATGATACAAAGAGCAACTCAGCTCCAACTTATTTCCAATTTTTGAACACCAAAGTGAAAAAAGGGTCATCTCCGCAACTTCACCTGTTGTTCGACCGATGCTATTGCATCAACTACCCCAAGGCTAATTGAACTGTAGCAAGTGCAGAGTCTATGCAAGGTTACACTTGTGAATCAACCAAACTAGGGATTTATGCATTCCATTTTTAGCTTTGTTGCCTTTGTCCTCCAAGACCTTGATGAGCTCCAAAAAGATTATTAGCACTATCTTTCATTAGCTAGCTCCCGTGACTTGCCATCAGCGATGTTGAAAAGGTTTCCATCCACGGCCGAAAAGCTTTGGTGATCTTAGCAATGTAATAACCTAGCTCCTCTTAGAATTTGGCTAGTTTCCGCTCCTTAGAGACGGATCCAAAGTGGAGGCTAGGAGGCTGGAGCCCCACTACCCCTTGAATCCTATGGTCCTAAAGTTCCTAATAAATTTTTTAGACATGGATGAAGAGAAAGAAGAAGAAAAGGAGGATGAAGAAGGAGAAGGGAAGCCCCCTATATTTAAAGCCGGATCCATCTGCACTGCCACCCCTTACATGTTATTTTTCACCACGCAAGCAGTAGTTCATTTTTCCATCTCGCAAAGTAGATTTTGCTCCATTTGGCCTGACGAAGACATAACAAGCACTACATTTTACCACTTAGTAAACGCCAAAATACAATGCTAATTTTGCCTCTTATTTTCCGTCCTAGCTTTGCCACTACATTCGGATGACGCAAAGATGTAAACCGTAGCGCCCATGTGTTGTACAAATACGTTGGCGACTTGGCGTCCGCCGGAAGACCAGCCGGGCATTCCAGCGCCGGATGCTAGTGGCCTGGGCGCGTGGCTCCAATCTACGGAGTAGCAGAGCAGGCACAGCAGCATGTGGTCTCCTTAAACGTCTGACGCGCCCTCATCAGCTATTCAGGTCCCCCGAAACGCCGTACTCCCCCGTGCCGCCGTGCGGGACTGATCCCCGACAAGGGCAGGCCGGGGCGACCTGGCGGTTCACGTGCCCCGGCCTGCCGCGGCCGCCGCGCCGCGCCGGCCGCATCGTTCGTTTCGGCGCCGAAGTTGCTGACCCCGCTCGCGACGGGTCCGGTCCGCGCCCCGAGGCGGGGACGACGCGGCCGCTGTCGCCGTACGGCCGTGGCCAGCGACGTGGTCTCGTCTGATTCGGCCCCCGGACGCTGGAGGCCCCCTGTCCCTGCCTCCCTGGTCAGATGCATGCACCTGAGGCTCCTGGCCCTCCCTGTCCGCCCGTCACGTTTTCACGTGGGCGCGGGAATCGCCCGGCTCGCCGCAGCCCGCAGCGGTTGGTGTGGTGGGGCGCCTGGCGCTTGCTTTGCCTCTCCCCTCTCCCATGGGGCGCGTCGTGCAAGCGTCGGCGTCTGGGGCCATGTGCCGGCACGTGAAGAGGGTGCCGGCACGGCGTGGGTATTCTATGACTAGCAGAGCTAAACAGCTGTATGTTTGGATATATCCTACCTGCAGTTCGTAGGTTGGTGCTGTTGCAAGTATATCATTTGGTTTTATCCACGTAGCTAGTTTGAAATTTAATAAACATTATGATCGTGCCCGTACGTTACTACGGGCAAAATAAATTTCGTCTATAAGCAATGTGCCGGCACGTGAAGAGGGTGCCGGCATGGCGTGGGTATTCTACGACTAGCAGAGCTAAACGTTGTATGTTTGGATAGATCCTACGTGCAGTTCCTAGGTTGTTGGTGTTGTTGTAGGTATATCATTTGGTTTTGTCCACGTAGCTGGTTTGAAATTTGATAAACACTATGATCTTGCTCGTGCGTTGCTGCGGGCAAAACAAATTTCGTCTATAAGCATCAAACATTATCATGTGAAATATTTACTTCTACAAACTCAAAACACATGCGAAATACCCCCAAAGTGAAACAAAAAATGACTTTGTAATGAGTAATAACATAAGCATAAGTATGCTTGGATGCTCTTTATCTCAACATGTGACCAATTCCCAAATAATATATGGCATTTAATCACCTTTACATCGTATTCGTTTCTAGCGAGCTCTAACGGCGACTTGAACAACCTTCAACATTGGATTCAGGAGGACAATAATCATGTGGAACAAGTACGAACACAGGTCACCCAAAGGCCACCCCCATCTATCCTATTTTTTTGCCTGTGATGTGCCAAAGATAATGTTTCACAATGCCCGGTAGTCTTGTCCTCCAGGCATTCGCTTTGTGCGCCAAAAGATTGATGAAGAAGTTGCGCCGCATCGTAATAGCATCTTGTACGTAAGATGAGTGCTTATTTCAAGTTTAGCTCTCGTGTGATGGGATTTATCATATATTGTAAAATCACAAAGGAGCATACAACAAAGTATATTTACTCACTGTATTGATGTGCACGTTTTGAGGACTATCCCACCATGCCATGTACTGTAGAATAAGCCATCCATCGGAAAATCTGTGGTACGATAAATCGTCAGCTATATAAATATACAAACATATATATTTTAAGAAATAAAAGGACATTGACACTGTAAAATGTCAGTGTGTCAGAGCTAGTTGCCTATCAGGGTCTTGCGAAATCCCTTTTGCGCGTTCAAATTCCCATTTGTGAACATCCTCCCATGAATCAGGTTTAAGCTGTCTAAATGCGGCCTGAAATTTTAGGCGAAACCCTACAACCTGTATTACATTAATGTTTATATGGCACATCTGTGGCATAATTTGGAATGGGTTTAGTGTCAATCACAATAAGTTTCTTCCGCTTAATGTCGAGTATATAAAGCAGGTAGGTATCGAATGAAAAATAACAACATGAAAAGGACTTACATATCTGCAACCTAGTATGTCATATTTTAGTATTTCCCATCCACCAATCACATCACCCAACTCTTTACCACTGCGATGTGTACGATATTTTTCATGGCGTGTTAACTCCAACATTTTCAGAAGCGGAATGATATATAGCCATGATTAGTACCACTTATCAATTTTATATGTATAATAAATATAAATAGAAAATGAATGTAGTATATTCCATAGTATGATTGTAATTATAAACAGCTAACTAACACGGAATCGCAGATCCACGTGATGCTTTGTAATCTTGTTGTTGTACCTTATCATCCCTTTAGCGTCTTGGTATGCAAGAAACCGAACACCTAAGTTGAAAAATGGTTCGGGCATGAGTGAACCTCATTTCAACAACACCTTGAGATCACCGAGTTTATACACACTCTTATACGGCAAATCACTTCTTACCCAAACCATATTGCAAAATAATAGATAGGGATGATGCATAAGAAATCATAATAAACCGTAATACTATTAGTGGTAAAGAAATAGTATTTTCTGCGAAAGCTGAATTGCGCTTGAGACATAGAAGATGTATTGACAAATAAGCAAAGTGAATTTCTTTTTACCCGCTCCAAATACATTAGATGCAGTGAAAGGATGGGAGTTGCGAGCGTCCGTTTGGGTGTCCCATTTAGTAGTAGAATAGCAGAATAAATGTAGGTTACTTTAAATATCATAATAATATAATATATGAATACTAAGGTGGCCAAGGGATGTGAGTTAATTACCATTGTCCATGACACACGAATTTTGAGTCGGCTAGCTCGTATAATTGAAGTTTTCACCTGCAGGCCGTTTGGTATTTCTGCCAATGGCTGCTTCAAACATTTGATTACGCTGGATTAGGCGTGAATTCCTAATTGCAGGAGTCATAGGCTTGCTATGGATGGTGTAGTTTGGGATCAGCTTGGGGGGGAGGGGGTAACGACTCTAGGGGATTGCTCCACAGCTGATTGGATGTAAATAGGCCTGCCGTTTATAAGGGGGATTTCCAACTCGGCCGATATTCTTAACGGCGAGGGGAACCAGCTCTGGGTTAAAGTGAGGGCTTGGCATAGGATAGAGTCGGGATGCAAATTTGCTCGCCCATCGTTCTTTGACCCTCTTCCTATAGTCTATCTTGGACTGTCTTGTTTTCTCCTTCTTCTCTTATGGCGTCATAAATAATCTCTTTGCAGCATATGAATCACGCCGCCTCTTATTTATTATAGCCCTCTGCCCTATCCCTTCTACGCCTACGCTCATTAGGCGAGAGGTCATGATCATCCATGGAACATGGTTCTAATCCAGCACTAAAAAATAAGTTGCATTGATGTTTGGTTAATGTGTTTGGTGCATTAAGATGGCAACAATTGAGAATAACAAGATCTCTATTTGATTTATGGAGAATAAAAAATACCCACATTTATATTAGCGATGTGTCGGAACATTTATAGTAAACATTAAAGATAATGGTAATTAACAACGAAATATAGCGGCAATATTTAGCATTGTGTTGGAACATCTTTAAATGTCGCCAACATACACATAATTAATTAATGCGATTATTTTCATAAAAATATCTATTAAATATTACGAAACTAAGGTACAAAGTATACCTCTAAAGGAACCAGTCATAATTAAAAAGCACTAAATAATTAGCCAGCACGGGATTACCTGCTTCACCCACATGGCTGCTGCAACTTTCATCGCAAACGTCCCCCATGTCACCAAGAGTAGAATCATCATTGCATAATGCGGCGTTTATAACTAAAAAAGTTTTAGAGACGTAAATTCCTGAAATCAGAGGCATATCATATGATTATTAAGCACACGATTACCTCCTTCACACAAAGGGCTGATACAACTCTGATCGCATAAATCTTCCATCTCACCAAGAATAGCCTCATCATTGATTAAACCAACGTCTCCATCTTTAAAGGATCATAAAAATAAAGAACCTTCTGAAACATTCATGTTTTTTCCAAAACAATAGGCGCACCTGATTCACCTGTCCCCACATGAAGTCTGTCTTTATTTTCTCCCAAATCTCCCCTATGGAGCCAGCCATCGTTTTCATTTGCCTCCATGTGTACACTATCATCTACGTAAACTCCTGAGTGTCAATATTTTTTCATGAAAAAATAAGGATGCAGAAGTGGAGTTAAATGAAGAACACAATAGTACCTTGGTGATAGTTTGGAATGTGCTGAATGGCACCTTGTTCCCTTTCTCTCCTCTTACGCTCTCTATCACGTTCCTTAGGATCCACATGATATGGGGTTTGTGTACCTTCATCATATTAGAATGACATAATGAGTGACCATAGTACACGAACCAAATATCCAACTGTATCCTCACCTTGGATTACTCTATTTGTGAGTTCTGTAAAATGTTCCCTAAACCGCTTTGACCCTTCCATCAAAGCGATAGTCCCTGCACAAGCCAAAGGACAAGCAAAACTGGAGAATATTAGATTAGGCTTTCTCGAAGGGGGGGTTTAAAAATGATGTTTTCATAAAATTGATGTTTACAATGACATTCAAGATAGGCAATGGAAAACACCAGGCAAAGGTGAAAAAGCAAAGTGTACATGCATGCCAGTTATTGATTTATTGAGTTAGAAGCAGGTTTATATATAAAAAGTGTAACTGCCATACAAGTGATTTGCTTGGCTAATGTAGGGAGGATCACCAAAAGTGTAACTATCCAGAGCCCATGTGTGATAGCCTAAACAAAATTATAGTACCTTGGAATTATGCGTTACAATACATGAAAAACAATTACAGTACATGCTCATGACTTCATCGAAGACATTATCGTGCACTTAGTTGTTTTAGAAGAGATTCACAAAGTTGAGTACTTAAAACTTCCAATTGATAAAAGAAGCATCATTTTGGAACAAACGCAGACCATTGGAAAATCAGCACTGACCTGTAACTAAAATCTGCCAGCCTTTCCTGGATAACAATCTGCTACTGAAGAAACAATCAAGTCACTTAACTGCGGAAATCAGGAGGCTCTTGCTGCCACCTAAATCAGAACATTTGTCTCAGAATTAGATCAATTCAGGTAGATGAACTACTAAGGTTTCTGTTATTGGTTGCACCCAATTCAAATAGATCAATGCACCCGATTTAAGATGATATTAAAAATGCATTCTCTATCAGCTTCGACTTCGAGACACTTTCAACATTGAAAAGAGTAAGCATGAACATCAATGAACAATCCCTGTAGAGAAGGTAAGCTATTGTGTTCCTACATACCATCGTGATTCCCACAAGTTCTCATAAAACATATGCTACTACCTGAGATTTTAAATCAGAAACATAACCAAAGCAATCAAGAAATGCATTATCTTGTTTGACAACTCAATCCTGGAACTGACTAAGAAATATTGAAATGCACTGAAGATCGAGTAAAAAACTATTTTTATTCACTGATGGCACATGAAAAAATAAACTGAACATCACAAATATAGCCAGTATATGAGATGTAGATACATAAGCTGCAAAGTGAAAGAAAGATGGCCTATTCACTGAATATATCTATGGAGGTTTAGGATTAGAGATTTCTAATTAACAGCCTAATAGACTCGTCAACTTAAATTATATTTACTCTTTCCTCATTTTCTATTCGAAGCACCAAGTTAGAACCATTTTCCTCCCTCCCATGCAGGGTAATAAGCATGCTTGTAATATAAGTGTAGGATCAGATATTCACCTTTTATCAAATGAACAAAATCTATTGGATGGGAGAATCACTAGTAGAGAACTGATCTTCGATGCGCCCCCTTTTCTCCCGGTTTAAAGTTGGCCCGGGATAAAAGGGGGCGTGTCACGGTAGGCAAGAATTGTATTCCCGGTTGGTATTTGCAACCGGGACTAAAGGCCCCCCTTTAGTGCCGGTTGTAACGGCTAGTACCCAGGTGTCGGTGGTGTGCCCCTTTTGTCCCGGTTGGAGCCTCCAACCGGGATAAAAGGGTAGCACTTTTGTCCCGGTTGGAATTACCAACCAGGACTAAACTTTTTGTCTTTCAACCGAGACAAATGGTGTTCCTTTTTGTCCCAGTTGGAGTTTTTAACCAGGATAAAAACTTATTCCCTATTATATACCAAGACAGAGGTCTTTCTTTCTCCTCCAGCCCGAGCCAGTCCACCACAAAGACAGAGACCTGAGCTTCACCTACTCTCCGGTGGTGCCGAAGCAAGGGAGGTGCTGCCCGAATTTTTTTCCCTCATTTTCATGGGAATTTCACTCATCCAAAGTGTTGTGAAGGTTTGGTACTTCATCCTCGTGTTACGCTTTGATTTATGCTTTGGAGAGGGAGAAAAATGAGTTTGTTTGTTAGAAAGAGGGAGAATGAAGAGGATTTGTAATTATACATGTTTTTGAGCTAGAATGTGATGGATAGTTTGCTTGTTATATATGATTCGTATTAGTTAAAACAACTTGATGTGTAGAATGAAGATGGATAGTTTATTTGCTAGAATGTGAAGTAGAAAATGGAGAGATATTTTGAGCTAGAATGTGAGGGAGATTGATGTGTCATATATAGTATGTATCCTTGCAGTGGTTTAAGAATGATGCTACCCTTGTCTTGACGGTTTATTTTGTCAAAATCAGTATGGTTTTTCAAATCCATACTTGTTGAACTTGCATACCGTGTTCATCTCGGTGAGCATGTTCTCCGCTGAGCAGTAACGTACGTTAAGGAGGAGCTCCGATTCTACGAGAAAGAGCGGATACGGATATCGTGGAAGACCGTGTCCCCTTTTTCGTAGAATCGAAGCTAGGCAAGTCTCTAGTAAGACCTGAGTTGGTACGGAAGCTATCAACAAAGATGTACGAATTCCATCAATGGTGCATGAAGGTGTCCGCCGACTCGAGGGAGATGTTCGGCCTTAAGGTAAAACCGATAGATTTTTATGGCGAAGGCGAGAAAGTTCTGTGGTTAGAATTCAAGGATATATACGAAGTGTACCATCATGATGCCCTGGACGTCTTTTTGATCAGCGCCTGGGTTCTGTAAGTGTCTGTTTATTTACATGTAAATTTTGGCTCATATCATTATTTTTTTTGCGTGCATCACCGTACTAACTTCGTCTTCCATTTTATGTAGGATGCTAATTCAGACGTGCCGACGAGAAGCGTACCTACATGTTGGCTTCATGGATCCATCCGTAGTTAATCAAAAACAGATGCAGGTATCACCGGAAAAAATCTTGGTGGAAGTATACAATTTACTAGACAAACAAAAATTCAAGGATTTCATACTACTTTCATACAACTTCAAGTAAGTGTGTGTATACCGTCTACTTTCGTTTTTCTTTTTCCTTACCTGATTAATGTTAGTTAGCTCTAATATGTATGAACATTTTATGTACGCAGCTTCCACTGGATGCTTATTATAATTGAGCCTAAAAGAAGCCACGTCACTATTTTTGATTCGTTGAGGAAAGATCCGGTGGAGTACTGAGACATGCAAGATATGCTAAGCTTGTAATAATTATGGATCTTTATCTCTATGCAAAAGTTTGTTTTCCTAAATTTTATCTCGGTTACACTATATCATTCATTATTCTAATCTTTAGCGCATGAAAACAATTCATGAGGACACACAAAGGTCCATTCAAAAAAAACTTACATGGAACACAGACTTCCCGGTACGTATGAAGTCTGCACATTTTGTACATTGTATAACATGAATATTTCATAACTTATTTTTCCCCCCACTGAAGTGCTTAAGATAGGAACCCGGGAATAATCTATGTGGCTACTATATCTGTGAGCACATGCACAGTTTTATGGGACCCAAGGGACTAAAGATGACGTCGCACAGCTTTAAAGTACGTAAAATAAAACTATTAATAGTTAATTATTTTCTAGCTCCTTATATTTAATTGTTCGTGTAACATTCACATATTTCCAAATTATAGATGTTAAATATTCAACAAGGACTCTTGAAGAAAGAAAGAGTAGCGGCAATATGTGAAGGTTATTGGATTCCTAATGGACGAGGTGGTAAATCCATGAGGAGAATTTTATTATGATAGACGAAATTTAGACGCTCCGAGCAACACCTCGACGGGAAGATTGTAGATATATAGTTTGATTTGTATATATAATACGCGCTAAGATTGATTTGTATAGTTGATGTCATTATACTAGTTGAATTGTGTATATACTAAGAATTGTGTGTATATATATAGTAATTGTATAATTACTAATTTCATTCGTTTAAATACTGGTTGATTTCATTATAAAAAATATCTCAACTACTAAAGGTTAACAAAAGGGCCGGGCTACGTACGTGATGCATGAAATTACAGGCGCTTGCATGGCGCGCGCCTCAAATTTAAGTAGGACTTTAGTTCCGGTTGGGAAACCCAACCGGGACTAAAGGGAAACCCTTTACTCCCGATTGGTTTGACCAACCGGGAGTAAAGGGTCTGTCTCGCGCCTGGTGTGGCAGGCCCTTTAGTCCCAGTTGGTGAAACGAATCGGGATTAAAGGGTGGCTTTACTCCCGGTTGAAGGATCCAGGACTAAAGACCCCTCTTTTGTCTCAATTGGTTTATCCCAAATGGATTTTCGGAAGATATGCACCCCATCAACCGGGACTAAAGGTGAGTTCTCTACTAGTGAATATACATAGAACCATCTAGGAGGCAAAAGTTAAAGGTAAAAACGCTACTAAAAGCTCTGAATCTAAAATAAGAGGAAAACACAAACTCACCTGATGTATGTAAGAACTTGGTTGTTTGTAGCTAGTGCTCAACTTCGTTCAATTAACAAATCCGATAAAGTGAAAATAGAGGAGATGAGTATTGAACCAAAATGAAAATGCTGGTAAAAAAATTTCCGTGAAAAAAAGTTTGACCACTGCAAAAAATAGGTAAGATAAACAACAAAAAAATGTTTCCAGGGGAAAAATATTTGTATCCACGGACCACTGCATTAGAGCTCGCCGGATGCGATTCAGCGGGGACGGCAGCAGTGAGCATCAAAATGAAACCTCGTGGAGGTGCAGAAGATGGTGGTGTGGTAATTCACTCTCATGCATTCAGGCTATGGATCGAAAAAACTGGGGAAAAAATGAAGAAGCCTGACTGCAACATCTCGTATGGGGAAGAAGAAGTCGAGGAGGAGGGCGGGCGGCGGCGGCGCAGGGCGAGCGAGGAGAGGAGGGCGAGCGGCGGCATAGGGAGAGCGAGGAGGAGGGCACAGGGAGAGCGAGGAGGAGGGCGGGCGGCTGGCCGGCAGCGCAGGGTGAATGGCAGTGGCGCAGGGAGATCAAGGAGAGTAGGAGGGCGGGCGGCGGCGTAGGGAGACCGAGGAGAGGAGGGTGGGCAGCGGCAGCGGAGCAGGGTGAGCGAGGAGAGGAGGGCGGACCGCGCTGGAATCGACGGCAAACCGGAAAGCGTGGGTTGGAGGTAGACGGAGCGGATGGCGCTGGGTGGCTCGCAGATGTGGAATCGATCGGAGGGCAAACCAGGAAGCGTGGGTTGGAGGTAGGCTGAGCGGACGGCGTGGGGTGGCTTGCGGATGCGGAATCGAGCAGAGGAAACCCGACGTACGAAGTTTTTTTTTGCTTCTTTAGTTTTTTTAGTAGTAGAGAAGTTGTCTCAGCTAGGGACTAAAGCGGATGGAAAATATCTCATTCCCGCCTGCCCGTTTTACCATATTTATTCCATATTTTGAGCTATATGAAAACAGGATAGGATAGATCGGTAACGGGACGGTATAGACTGGTAACGGGACGGAAAATGGTACGGGAGTATCCGGGAGCGGTACGGAATGCGGTTGACGGTGTATCCCGCCTGTATTTGCGATTTCCCGTTTTCAACATCCCGTTTTGGATTTATCCAGGATGGACCCAAATATACTAACTTCCTTGGCCCGACTTTTTTATTTTTTAGCCCTTTTTTGAAAGATTCTCACAAATGCGCTCCTAGCGGAACCAATTCCAAAAATAGACCCAGCTTGGCGCCATCCATGCTGGCGCCAAGCTTACACGTCTTGGCGCCAGCCACCCTGGCGCCAAGGTCCATGCGTAGCTGCTGGCGCGGATGCCGACGTGGCAGGGGCTTGGCGCCATCCATCATGGCGCCAAGCCTTGGCGCCGTGGATCTTGGCGTCAAGCTTGGCGCCGTAGATCTTGGCGCCGAGCTATCTACCCCGTGTTGAACTTTTTACTCAGGTCTCCAGGAAAAGAAGCCCACCTCTTAACCAGTTGAACCACAGCTTAGTTTGTTGCACACTCCTTAGAATAATTATACTTGTTTAGTTCGAAACGCGAAGGGGTATAGGGTAGATAGCTCGACGCCAAGATCTACAACGCCAAGGCTTGGCGCCATGATGGAGGGCGCCAAGCCCCCACCACATCGGCATCCGCGTCAGCAGCTGCGCATAGACCTTGGCGCTAGGATGGCTGGCGCCAAGCTAAGGGTCCATTTTTTGAATTGGTTCCGCCAGGGGTCTATTTATGAGAATCTTTCGCAAAAAGAGCTTAAAAAAACAAAAAAGTCGGCTTCCTTGCCCATGAGGCAGCAGGCCTGAGCAGCGTGCGTTAGAGCCTTAGAGGAGTCGACCGCGGCCTGGAGCAGGCTCGCTTGCTCTTGCTGCCACTATCACTGCTTGTCGCTTCGGTTTGCTATACCTTGCTAGCTTTCTAGCGATGCTGGGCGGTGGCTGCTGTAGAAATCATGTCATCTGCTCTAGTTGTAGTGCTGCACTGCTTTTTTGCATGCTTGCGGGCGCGGCTCTGGACTGTGGCATCATGCACGCATGACTGCAGGTGCAGATATCTGTTCGCTTCAGCTTATAAGTTAGCTGAAAAGCTGAAACGGCTGAGTTGTTGTGAGAGGAAAATACTATTTGGTGGCTGATAAGCCGGCTGAATAAGCTGAAGCGAACATGCTGACATAGCTAGCTTAGCAATAGCATTGTAGCGCGAACAAGATGTAATTTCTTTTCAAAAAAAGAGAAAGAGGATGTAATGCCTTTGTGTTCCGATCCTCCTTTTAGTTCACTGATGGTCTCCTAGCATCTTAGCATGTTGATACTTTGTAGTGTGACCCGGCTTAAGTTCCCAATTCCTGACCGTTTTTTTTACTCCCATCCATATTTATTCATTTTCATATACCCATATATCCTGGTTCCTGTCCCGCTCCTGGCCATCCCGCTCCCGGTTAAAAAAATATAACAAAAATGGGAAAGAGGTTTCCCACCCATTCCCATCCATTTTCATCCCTAGTCTCAGCTGGACAGAGCATCAGCATCGTAAGAGCGACGCCCGTTATGTGTATGAATGTACTTCACAATGCAGTGCTGCAGAGAGGATAGGAGTCCATGCGCGGTGGCGAGCTAGAGCATAAATCGAGAGGTTATTAGTACTTATCTGTTGTTTGGTATGAATTAGCAGTGGATTAATAGATTTACAATTTGAGGGTAGAGGTGTGCGTTGAAGCTGCGGAGCCAGGTGAAACCTTGTGGTCTAGGGCAGAGGCATGTAGCTCAGTCATGCATATGGGTACGTACCTAATATCAGAATTTTATTATCCGCAAATGTATTTTGTGAGGTATGAAGTTTGCCAGCGCTCTACGTCGTCGTTGTCGACCTCTGACATATCGTAGAGCGGGTGAGTAAGACAGCGAGTTCAGGTTGGATAATCCTTTGGTTGAGTTTGATATGTACGTCCTACACTATTTGCAAATTCATGTTGGCACAATAGATATAAAATTTATATATTAATTCCATAAACTATTTTGTATCTCAACTTAACCACACGAACAATTTCCACTTCATATTTTAACCGCCTGAACTATTTTATACCTGCCATTTTGGCTTCTCTTGAGTTGAACTTTGGCGAGATGATGGGTGAAACATGTCCTATGTTAAAACAATCTCTCCGTTTACGTAACTTTTCTCACTATTTGTATTCATTTATATATAACAAATATGCCAATATAATCACAAAAATTTGATCTTCAATATGTTTTGTAACATGGGGGTATGGTACCTATCATCCATAAAATTTCAACTTAAACTATAATTTATAAGGAAACCAAGAAAAATGCCATTACGGAGTGAAGTGACCCGAACTTGATTTTGCTAGCTCAAGGGGTAAAATCAGACAGAGCTAGTAGTTGTCCATGGGCTCAAAATTAGTTCTGAAAGATAAGTAGACCGACGAAAGCATCTTCTACACAATTTAGGCCTGCATTAAGCCCATATATCATCTCAAGTTGCTTCAGTTTTCCAGCCCATCATATATTATTCCTGGGCACAACAAGATCGAACAAGTAGATGGCCCAACCCTGCTTCGGGCCTTTCATTGCGTTGTTTCTCAGGCATTGCTTGCCGCTAGGTAGGAGAAACCGAGAAAGGGATCTGATACTAGAGCTCTAAACGAGCCGGCCTAAAAGCTCAGACTCAAGCTCATGAGTCATGAGCATAACAATCTCGAATATTGCTGCCAAGGCTCTGAAGAAGAATTAAGAAGAAATCAGAAGGTGAGAAACCTAAGGCCCTCCGCGTCGCTCCCAGGCGGCGCCGAGGGCGACTACCACCACCATTCAAAAAAGCCCCCACTCAACTCCCCTCACCACCGCCACCGCCACCAGCGGCGGTGGCCGAACGACAGCTCCAAGCGGCGCTCGTTGTTCCCCCTTCCAACTACCTCTGTTTCTCCCTCTCGTTTCTTCCTTGAAGCCAGTGATGGATCAAACCAGAGGGCCGGCCACCGGACATAGTTGCTCCTCCCCGTGCAAAGGACACATCCGCCATGGAGGGGCTTGCTAGAGGCCTGATCTAGTGCCGAAGCACCTGGATCTAGGTGCTCCCCATCGATGCTGGGTCAGGCTATAGTTGTCCATTCGGGCCACCCGGCCCGAGCTTGGCATGGCCCGTTAATTTTTGTGCCGGGCTTGGCCCGTCACGGCAGCAACATCGTGCTAGCCCACGGGCCTCACCGGTGGCCCAAGCACGAGCCTGCAAGGCCTTTTTCGTGCCGGCCCGGCCCGCAGAGCACGGTCGGCTTCGAGCCACACGAGGCACGGCGGGCCCCACACCGCCGCTGCTGCCGGCCTCCCGCGCCGCCGCTGGCCGGAGGAGAGGCAGAGGTTGGAGAGGAAGGGGAGGATGGAGCCATGGAGGGGAGGATGCAGCCATGCGAGAGACAGAGGGAGGCGGTGGTGGGCAACAGTTTGGGTGCTGTCCTGCTGCTGCGCGCCGCCGCCATCGACAAGCCGCCCCTGCGCGCCGCCGCTGTCACTTCCGGGAGGGGTGGAGGGAGACGAAGGCTAGAGCTCGGAGAGGAGGATGCAGGGAGCGACTAGAGGAGGGCCAGAGGCCTGCTCCTACGCGTCGCCTCCGGGAGAGGTGGAGGGAGGCGGAGGGAGGTGGAGGCACGGAGCTCAGGCCGGGGGAAGATGCGAGAGACCGAGAGGGAGGCGGGTGATGGGTGAGACTGTGAGAGTTAGCAGGCCAGATGTTGTTGTTGGGCCGGTAGGGAGGAGGTTAACGGGCCATTTCGAGCTGGAATAATAAAATCGTGCTGGGCTGGGCTGCTCGTCGTGCCGAGGTGGTGGCCCACGCCCGGCACGTGCTATCGGGCTGGGTCAGCATGGGCCTGAAGAACTTTGTGCCGGGTCGGGCTAGGTACGGGCAAAAAATGGGCTACGGGCCGCGGGCTGCATGGACATCTATAGGTCAGGCCTGCAGATCCAACACGGGCACCGCTTGCTCGTCCAGCCTGCAGATCCAGCGCGGGCATCGCTTGCTTGTCCAGTGTGGGCACGCGGTGACTGGGCACCGTAGGCTGAGGTTGGTGCACACCTCAGGTAGGCAAGGCCCCGAGCAGCGAGGGGTAAGCCGACTGCGGCCTTTGGAGGACTAGTCCGCCCCGGATCTTGAAAATCCCAGTGGGGAAGCTCGGGGCTCCTTGGGCGTTCCTCTCTCAAAGTTTGCGAACTAGGCTGGCGCGCGGTCGGCACTGTGTTGTGGCTTCCGTTGTGCTCGATGCAGGCGGATCCACCGGTGCTCCTTACCGTGCATTGCCTGGACCTGGGACTGGGTTGGGGTGGCGCGTGGTGGCGGTGGTCGGTGAGCCCTACTGTCTACATATGTGCGCTAGTGGTGCGAGTCGCCAGCGAAAGCTTGGTTTCCTACCTGCGACAACGACGACGCCTGCGGGCGCCGTTCTCCTCCATGGAGGCGTTGTCTTGCGACTCCTATACCATCTCCACCGTCGGTGTTGTTCACAGATGTGGCAGAGGCTGTTGTGCAGCGAAAGCTTCATGCTCGGAGCGCGAGGGTGTCTCACCTTTGCACAATCAGTTGTGGTCCTCGGCTGCTCGGTGCCTCCTATCTTCTTCATCTCTTCATTGTCGGTATACTTCTTGCACTTGTTGACATTGGTTGTTGGCTATCGTCGTGGTTCGGCGAGTGTCCTCCATTTGGCGCCTCTACTCCGTCAACGCTCTTCTTGTTGATGGTGCCATCAAATTTTATGCCGGGTGGTGTTTCCACCTCTTCCACCATTCCCCTTTGAGGCTTCCTCCCCTGGAATGGCGTTGAATGATGGTATGTGGTGCTCGGATGTTCTTCTAAAGGTGTTACCACTAGCTTCAAGGAAGATCGTCGTGTCCGGTAGGCTCTGGTTGCGCACCTCTCGCCACCTTTAGTCCCCCTTCGTTGATGGTTCCTCAGATGGAGGGCAACAACGAAGCGACGCAGCTACAAGGGGTGGTGTGGTTGTGCAATGGTTAGAGCGTACTGGGGAGTATGTTGTTCAATGGTGGCTCTAATCGACAAACGGTGATTGTTCTTCGGCTTGTGTCATGGCTTATGTCTGAATTGTATATATGCTGTATTTCTCTTTCTTCGTGGTATTTAGTTGTACTCTTATTTTGTTGCTGAAGTTGCTGAAGATATTGGTCTGCTCAAGACCCTTTAACCGTAAAAAAAAAACAACAAGAAGAAGAAACTGCTTTGCGCTAGGAGAAGTTACACGCTTGAATCAGAAGAGACGATTGGAAGGGATGTGCTCTGAGCTGCGCATTCACGAGGGCGATCGTCAGTGATCGTTCCTGTCGCAACCAGGATGCTGGCGAAGTCGAGAGCGTATTTTGGGCGCAATGCCTCAGCGGCTGTGGCCTGTGGGTGTATTTGCTAGGTGGATGACTGGATGTACCGGCAACCTGACCATGGTAGCCTGTGTGTGCTGAATTGCTGTAAAGACTGTGCGATGAAACACCTCTGTCCTGTTTTTGCATTGCAGAATGGGCTACTGATCTCCCTGGAATTCTAAAGAAAAGGAGACTTCGCACGCTGGAAACGAAAGGGCCTTGTGCTACTAATAAAGCAGGTCAGGGACACCGAAATGTGGTTACCGAGTCTGAACCTGTCCGATCTTCGGCCGGCTGGCCTTAGGGTCGGCCCAAGCTCGATTTGAGAATTGAGACTGATCAAGATGGAGCCTAGACTAGACACAAGCTCGTCATTTTACCGGTGTGTGCTTGACCCCGACAGTAGTGAAATGTCGCCGTAGCACGTTAAGGACTCTGATGCACTAAGTCAAAGACTACGTTCAGTTTGGATGGGCAGCAGGTTTCATCCAAAGAAGGAAAAGAACTGAAGAAGCAACACAGAAAGAAGAGTAACAGAACCTTTTTCCTATTTTGTACCGCCATAAGAACTGCAGAATGGTAATCCGGTGAGAGAGAGACAGTTATCGTGCCAAATTCAGACACTTGTGGAGCCAAGGAGGCTGCTGCAGCCCGTCCTGCTCCAGACGCTGCCCAACGCTACCAGCACCAGGCTTCGTCGTCGCGGAACCGATCAGCGACGGAGCAGGCAGGACGACGACCCGGCGGTCGGGGCTGCCGGACTCCGTCGACGACGACGAACCGCTCGTCCTGGAGTCCACGCTCGACGACGCCTCCTTCTTGGCCGCCTTGTTCGTCGCGCCCGTCGTCCCGAAGCACCCTAGGGACAGCGTCAGCTCGAGGTCGCTCTCCTGGAGGACGAGCCGGGGAGCGGCGGCTTTCTTCCCCTTCTCAGGGTAGGCGTCGTCCCACGACCTGCTCGAGCCGGCGTCGTTCTCCGCGGCGCGCCTCTCGTCCTCGAGGTCGCATCGGGTGGCGGCGGGCATTGCTGTTGCTGCGCTCGCCGCGTCGGTCATCAGTAGCTTCTGGACCCGGTACAGCCGGTGCAGTTCTTGAACCTGATCAAATCAATGGACACAGCATATATAGCTTGTTAGTTTGCTGAAGGTTACATGGAAACAGTTTAGGATGCTGTGGCATATATGCGTGCGGTTCTTGAATAATTTGGAGCTCCAAGCTGCTCGCTTCGTTCTTACCTGCTGCTTGAATGTCTCTTCCTGCTTCAGCATGGCCATCTTCATGTGCTCCTTCTCGTACTGCTTCAGGTGATATCTTGACATGTTGTAGCAGCAGAAGCTGCAAAGAATCTGCAAAATCAAATTGGAAACAAATCAGCTAGGTGTTCTACCATACAGGGTCTAGTCTACTCATGGAAACTACTAAACTTTCAAAGAATCAAGGAAACTGCAGCCTGCCAGCCTAGCTTTTGAGTTATCCGATGGAAGAAAAAAATGGAAACCACGAGACTGGGACTAGGCTCTACTTACAGCAAGTGAAGAAGTGCAGACCTCCCACACTTGGACGCTTATCGGGATCGAGGCCTCGAGGAACCTTGCAACAGGGGGCACTTTCCGGTGTAGGAGGAGGGTAGGGTTAGGGGCACTTAGCTTTCTCGACACTCTACGACCTCCTATTTTAAAGGCACAGAGAGAGAAGGGAACGGATGCAGTTTGGATTGGTCACTGCGGTTTCAAGCATTTGCCAAGGAATGATGCCCCCACCACGAACTGGCGAGCAAAGGACAGACTAGAAAAGCAGGGAACATAGCAAACCCCACTTGCCATAAATATGTGCATCCATGTATCTATCCACAAATAGATTTATGGGGGGCACTAGGCTTAAAAGAATCGGCAGAGGGACAGGCACAGCTAAAGTGGCCAGGGCAGTTCACATGTGAGCATGCCTGCCTGCCCGGCCCGGAGCTGGAATCATGCTCCTAACTTGTTGACATCACACACATCCACTCGGGAATATAGAAATCGTACGGACGGCCCTCCCTTTTGAGCTCTCAATCTTGTTGAATTGTCATCTCGGATCAGTTATATCCGCTTCTAGATCTGTAGATCTCATCTGCATCCAAGCCCCTTACTGTGGTTTAGGCCACCTGGGTTAAATTGATGATGATCTGCCTCTGAAAATGACCATGATGTTCAGGCAAAAAGTTTTAATTATCATATTGGTTGAGCTCATAATTAGTCCAGTTCTAGTGTTATCACTTCATCCTGAAGTAGTGCTCTTAGATTAGCTTATATATGTTGGTTTAGTTACTTCTGTACCTAATTGGATATTAAACGCCGCGCTCGGTTCACATGAACATTAGAAATTTGGAATCCCGCTAGCTGCCTAAAGGTTTGCATCACCTTTCCTTCTTCACTTTTATCTTAATTTTCTCCATCCTTTCCCATCAACCCAAATTATTTGTGACCCGACACCGACATCACTCCCGCAACTCCCCAAGAAACCCGATCGCCACCACGTGCGACAATCAACCCCGATTAGAAGAAAAGAACCCGAGACATGGATGCGAGGAAAGGCCCTTTGGGGTGATCAGAACGAATGAATGATGAACTGTGCATATGCTCTCTGCCTTGGAGGGATGTGGGTTTGCCCGGACAACTCATGCATTAACATCCAAGCCGGGGAATCTGGAGACAATGGCATGATTTGGGGGGATGTGGCCGCATGTGCCCCATGATCTGATACTCCCCCGTCGAGCACCACACATGAGCTGGAGATGTCCTCCATGTCTTGGTGATTTGTAGAGTCGGTGTACTGGAGTGAGTGGAGCAGGTGATGGATAGGCATCAATTCAGTTCTCTTCTCTAGCGTGTACTTTTGCAGAGGATGGCATCCATCCCAATAATATATGTACTCCTAATGATAAGTTAACTGGCTGCCATGAACAAAATCTGGTAATAATTCGAGAGCGCAAACTCGGCCTGTTAATATAAGGAGGCACTGCAAATCATGCAGCTCCTGCGACCTGCATAGCTGAAACTGCAGCAGCTAGGAGCAGTAGTATTGACACTGTTGGTTTTCAAAATCTAGACACTGGCCTGGTGTTTTTTGTGCCAATCTCAGATCTCGCGTTGACCTGTTTAATCAAGTGTCATGTTGGCTAGGGGACTGTTATCTACGACTTGCAGGCGTTGTGTATTCATGATTGTCACGACGAACCCATGTTATAAGCTTACTTGCATGAACTTGGCGTTGGGCAATCGTTGGTGATTCTACTGCTAACTTAAATCCCTGCAAATCTGTAGAAATCATTGCAGTACGAACGTCATACAAAATTGCCGAAAGAATGAAACAAGCAATGACAAGGTAATAACCATCAGCAACAATGATCAGCAGAAGGGTAGCAACCTCCCATGTCTTGTCCATCTCTCTCCTCTTTGCTTACTCGAGAGAGGTGGCAAGAGGAAAGAATCTAACAGCAGTACGGTCAAAAACCAAAATAATGCCATCGACCGATTCATGACAAGTGAACTGCCTACAGATACCATAGAGATGTGCCACGCAGAGATCCACTTAAGTTGTGGGTACAGCTGGAGTAAACAAGAATCCATTTGCAATGATTCGACAGGCATGGGTACAGCCCCAACGCCCGAGCTATAGACATGGACAGTGAAGGCAATCCCTGAGACTAGATCAGGAGAGCTCATGTTTGGTACATTCTTTCTGGTGGATCCGATCCAACTACCTAAGTTCGACGCGGCATTAAGATGAGCCCAGGACACATCACACATGCAACTATGCAAGCATGGATCAAGGGCCCTCTGCCAGTGAGAATTTTAATCCCTAGGACACGACATCTACATCTACATATATGTCTTGTAGGCACCAAATAATACTGATACAGATGGATACAGGGATAGAGAGATCTCCCTTTTGGGGACAATGTCCTTGCTGTACCACCGGAATCTGCCTCGAAAAGGGGGCAGTGCTTACCCAAAAACTGAGACAATGAACCACCGGAGTTGTACATCTACTCATCATCGTCTTTTGGATGATTGAGCAGTTGCTAACTTGCTGCTACGGTTGATCTAGCTTTTTTGTAGGAAGGTACATGGCGACCTAGCTCAACCTGCACAGCGATTATCTTAGGGGCTGTTTGGATACGAGGTGCTAAACTTTAACAGTGTCACATCGGATGTTCGGATGCTAATTAGGAGGACTAAACATGAGCTAATTATAAAACTAATTGCAGAACCTTGTGCTAATTCGCGAGACGAATCTATTAAGCCTAATTAATCCATCATTAGCAAATGGTTACTGTAGCACCACATTGTCAAATCATGGACTAATTAGGCTTAATAGATTCGTCTCGCGAATTATACTCCATCTGTGCAATTAGTTTTGTAATTAGCTTATGTTTACTACTCCTAATTAGCATCCAAACATCCGATGTGACAGGTGTTAAACTTTAACAGGTGTTTCCCAAACACCCCCTAAGTTCAGGCACCATGTGCCACATGGAAGAAACACATGGGAATTTTGCCCTTTTCACTTATAGAGGTTAGCAAAAATCATATCCCTTAAGGCTTAGCAGCCTAGGTTCAAATGATCCAATACCCGAAATTATTATATGCTAAACTCCTCTAATAACATGTAGTTAGTGGGATCCGAGACCGCGGTACGAGACAAGGGTAGCGTCCTGCTGCAACCATTTGTTGCTTTTATCATGTGTGCTGCATGCTCTGAAAGTTTCTGCCTGTTCCAAATATCGTTACTGCGTTCATGATCCGATCGGGATCAGAAGGACCTTAAGTAAGAAGAGCTGTATACTTTTCATCAAATCTGACATATATCGTGTTAGTATGTTGAGAATTCTGGTCTCCATGGTTAATGTTCCAACTGTTGACGTATACGCATGACATGGATGAAAAATCTGATATATAAAGGGAAAACCTTGGTGGAGAACTCACCTTCCATGCGTCCCATTTTGTCCCGGTTTAAAGTTGGTCCGGGATAAAAGGTTCACCAACCGGGACTAAAGCTCGGTCACTGGTGGGGTGCTCATCAACCGGGATCTTTTATCCCGGTTGCAAAGGCTAGTGGAAAAAAAAGACCCCGAGAGGCCTTTTATCCCGGTTTGAAACACCAACCGGGATAAAAGTGTCCCCAACAGGGTGGCTGAAGGAGGACTAAATCCCTCAAAACCTTTTATCCTAGTTTGTAATAGGGTTTATCCCGGTTAATACAAAAGGATTGCATCCCCTATATAGTCAGATGTATTGTGTAGGTGGGATGGCAAGGAAGCTACGCGCGAAGCTGGAGGTCGTGGGTTCGAATCCCACGCAGCGCGCACGCACATATTTCGCGTGAAAAATCGTGTGACTTATGACTTGGGTCGTGCGCGTGAGTGACCCGGGGCAAAAGATCCCCTTTTGTCTCGATTGATTTATCCTGGATGAATTTTCGGAAGATTTGCACCCTAACAACCGGGACTAATACCGAGTTTTGTGCCAGGGTGTACTCTATACTACTACCACCGGTAGCTTCTGCTCCGAGAACAGCAGCAGCAGACCAGCAGTGTTCAGCACTGCAGCAGCAATCTTCCTTTGCCAGCCGGCCAGGGCCGGCCCATCGTCGACGTGGACAGGACATGATATCTGTATCTGCCGTCCATACTAGCTAAAAAAGCACCCGTTTTCTCGGCCGAGAACAGAGAGACATTGATCCTTCTCCACGCTCGAGTCTGAGATTCCGCCTCCGCTTTCGGCCGGCATCATTGCCTCCGCGCAGCGGTGGGGATCGGAGTGGAGTTCGTGGTGGAGCCTTTTCAGATCCTAGCGTACGTACGAGGCCTCCGGAAGCATCAGGCTTTGCTTCAGCCTTCAGAAGTGCTCCTGCCTGCAGGCCGCAGGTTTCCGACATCGGTGCACGCGTTGCCGGCCGGTCCGACCTCCAAGGCGCGGCGCGCCGGCGCCCCGGATTCTCGCGACCCCGCCGGAGCCCGAGCCGCCGAAAGTGGGGAGCACGGGCAGGCAGACGGGACAGTAGCTTATCCTGTGACTGTGAGGCTTGCATTGTTTCCTGACCATTTATCCCTTTCCTGACCGGGTCTATTCTCATGCACGCGCTTCTTTATTATCTCTCTCGGATTTGAACGGCAGCTGTCGTGCCAGGTCGGCTTTGGCTACAGGCATCCACATTCTGAACATGTAACACCATGGATAAATTTTAAAAATAATTTAATCAACTAAAGATGTTTTTTAGCATTCAAAATTATGTGAAGAAATGCACATGGTCAGAAAGAAAAAAAAAATCATACCTGTTCTCTTGGTGATGGATCCATTCGGTGTTGGACTGTGACACCCGAGTGGGCCGTCCGTCGTTGCAGTTTCCTCTAAGGCCTTCGGCCTGTACCACCAAAACTGCTTATATGAGAAGGAGGCCCTTGGTCTCGGCCCCTCTCCCTTCTTCCGCGCGCGAGTGGGCTTTTTGCTTCGGCAAGAAACAAACAACGGCGCGAAGGCGGCGCGGTTTGGATCCGTCGGACAGATCCATGAAGGCCCACAAGCCCATTAAGCGCTGAGGCCATCATCACATAATAAACCTCACGAGGCGCCTTCGGGAAAAGTAGCCGGCCTTCTTCCTCGTCCGTCCCATCCTGCCCCGCACAAGGGATTTCTTTCGTTTCCTCCCGTTCGTTGGAGCTCGCGGAGAGGCGAGGCGAGGCGACGAGCGAGACGGGGGAGCCGACCTCGCGACACCAGACGGAGCACCCCGCGCCATGGATCCCATCATGAAGCTCCTCGAGGACGACGAGGTGCCCCGCCCGACCCCAGCCTCTCTTGCCATTCTTTTGGGTTTGTTGGGGACGAAGGCGGGGGATTTGGTCGCAGCGGTGCCCATCTCGCTGTTCGAATTGCGCAGGACGAGAGCCTGCACTCGGGCGCCGACGTCGAGGCCTTCACGGCGGCGCTCAACCGCGAGGTGGAGGCCAGTGCCAGCACCAGCAGCACCATCAGTGCCCCGCCCGCCGCCTCCTCCTCCTCGTCCCAGCCTACGGATCACGGCGCCGGTGAGCCCCCAGACCTCAATTTTCCCTTTCCGAACGGTTTCTTCTTCTTGGACAGAATTCGGGGTGCGCCCTGCTTTTGGCGAGAAATGGGGGGTCGTAGGAATCAAGAAGCGGCACGGGTGGTTTTGGATAATGCGGCTTTTGGTTTGGGGAAAAGATGACCTAGAGAAACGTTTTTGTCCATGGTGACAAAATGCAGCTCCAGAGTGGGAAATGCTGGACTCCAGTTCTAGTGTGTGCACAGCATAGGCAATTTGAACAATTGTGCCTCGGTGAATCTCTCCTTCAAAAATAGGTTGCCTCAACTCTCTGATGAAGTCTGTGAAATCACAAACAGGAAGCAAGTTTCTTTGAATTTGAATAGCGGATGAGGTTTATGTCTTTTTGCAGTAGAAATAAAAATAGTAGGGAAGACAATGCTGAAGTACTGAAATTTGAACGTTCCGTCGCAAGCGTATAGATTTGTGCTTAATGCTTCTTCATTTCAATGAAATAACAAATATTCAAGATGTTTTGGGTCAAATACTGGTCCCTGGATTTGAAAATTGATGTAGGTTTTGAAACTAGCCCATGATCTATAAGGAACAGCTATGGGTTTGCAAATAATTCAGGAATTATTACGAGTATGTTGGTCTTAATTAGGATTATCTGTGCTTGACTTTAAACCGGAGTGGGTGATGTTTGCACTGGTGTCCATGGAGGTATGCTGCCAAAAAAAAAATCATTTGAACTTATATTGTTATATAGTGATTTTTCTAGGAGTGTTATTATGGCCCTTGGACTGTGGAGATTTGAAAAAAGTGAATGAAATTTGCACTAATATTCTTGATAGGCTGGGCTTTGCAACCAAACTAGAACTTGAAAATTTCTTGCAACGTAATTAGGGAGTTATCCTATGGTATTCTCTTTTGGAATATTTGTGTTGCCCTTTTATTTGGAGGATCCGGTTCAGAGTAAATACTTTTGGTATTGGTGTTATGAGTGCAATGAAGTTTGTGAACAAAGACTACATTAGCAACATTTTCAGCAAGTAAGCAAAATGTATGTGTTTTGTATCCATGTCTTAGCTTTGAATGTGATTACTTCTATGCTATACTTTTCTTTTTTGGTTATCTTTACTATTGTCTGTTTTTCTAACCTATACCAGCCTGATAATGTTACTTCACGAGGAAGAAAAGGTATAACTATCATGTGAAGGCAGCATTTTGGTATTTGTCTTTCACAAGCTGACCACGTCCAAGTTTCAACATAATTTTTACGTATTTTTTCAATTTAGGGGACATCATAAAGCTCTCGCTTGTGACATACTCCCTCCGTCCCAGAATATAGCTATGTTTAGACTTTTTCAAAGTCAAATCTTTTCAACTTTGACCGTAAATAGAGAAATAATCATAGAAACTGATAACATAAAAATAATGTTACTCGATTTATCATGAAACCAACTATTATAATATGTAACCTTTTCTATTTGAAATAAATTATTTTTAGAGATATTGTTGGTCAAAGTTAAAAAGATTTGACTTTTGAAAAAGCTAAACGTAGCTATATTTTGGGATGGAGGGAGTAGTTGGATTTTCAGATGACTTCCAATGTGTTGTTTGATATGGTGCCCTGATAACTACTCTCTCCAGTGAAAATTTTCGCTAATCATGATTACTAGCAGGAAAAGTTGGCAAAACAGCTCATGGTATATATGTCAAATTTGCAAGAGTAGATTCATGATGAATCTGCTAATGACTTTCATGTGACCTATCTAAATAAAAGAATGTTACTACCAGAATGTCCCAAAAATCTAGATCAGTTTCTGGTTTGCACAAAATTTCTAGTTCGATGAGAAGAGTGTGGTATTGCACTGGTGGACAATTTTCAGCACTTGAGATGCAGATTACTCTTTTCCCATGTACTATTTTCTTAAAACCCTCCTTTCATGGCGTGGAGGATACTGCATCAGGAGTTTTATCAAAATTTCCTGCTCTGAAATTTATGAACATAATTTTGTTTCCTGAGCTACGCTGTGATTGTTTCTATCAATTTACAAGTTCTTAATTACATGCTTCCTGAAACAAATTGCCTAATTTGATCACCATTTTCAGCACTTCTACCTCAGGAAAACAAGTCATTGTTAAACCATGGTCATGGACAGTGGCAAGATCGAGTAAAGAATGAAACTGCAAACCAGGAGAGTCAACAACAGGAACAGACACATCTACTTAGAAATGATCAGCCATCAAGACCTGAAATTATTTCTCAAGGTTCTGATAACAAAGACCTTACTTCTAATACACCAAAAGAGTGCGAGTTACTGAAAGTAAAGCAAGAGCTTGGAAACACGTCTCAACAAGGTATTGTTGCTCAGCAGCAGCCTATGCAGCAAATGAAGAGTGAACAAACACCAATTGTTGCTCAGCAGCAGCCTATGCCACAAATGAAGAGTGAACAAGCACCAATTGTCGCTCTGCAGCAGCCTTTGCAGCAAATGAAGAGTCAACAAACACCTCACACAAATCAAACGAATGGTGCAACTACAGCAGCAAAAGCCCCAGTTGTTACATTTCACATGTTACTTCCGATTTTGAGACGCTACATTGACAAAGACAAGGATATGCAAGTTCAGTCCATTTTTGCCAAGTTGCGGGTTTGTATATCCTTTTTCTTAATTTTATGTTTGTTCATTACCTTTTCTCTGGAAACTTTCCTGTCCTAGGACGATAATACTCAATAAACATATTAGACTCATAGAACAGTTGAAATATGAATTACAGTCTTAACTTTTATTTCCTATCAAACATTGGATCACATATTTTTACTACTACACAAGATTAGTACTAATTTTCTGTTATGACTTACACATATTGATGTAACTCAAAAGTAATAACTTGGGATGATTGTTCTTCTTTTGTAGAAGCTCCATGTAAGCCATTAATCTGCTTATCCTTTTTGTAAACTTGATCTTTTATTTTCAATAGAAAAATGAAGTCAGCAAGGAACACTTTTTAAAAGTTGTAAGGAATATTGTTGGCGATAAGGTGCTTAAGCTAGCTCTTTCGGAATATCAAATGCAGGTAAATAATCTTTCCACTTCATTGTGATCTATGTAAAACATAGCCTGGCTCTCCGCCATTTATTAATGCTGCTTAACATTGTATTTCTTGTGTTTAATTAAGGTCTATCTATGTATGCATCAGCATTGCATGTAGCCTCATTATAGTTATTCTTACCAGTACTTTCTGTTTTTTTTTGGGGGGTTACTTACTCTTGTTTGTCAGCACACTGCTCAGGCACAGCGAAATACTCAGACAAATCCAGGCAACTATTCTTTATTAAGTCAAGTTTCTGGTCAGCAGACTGTTCCTAGTGGTTCTATGACAGATGAGCAGGAGGCATATCCAGGGGCTCACACCATCCCTATGAAACAAGCTATTGACAACCTAAGACCACCTCAATTCCGGCCTTCCTTGTCTAGCCAAGTGCAGAGTATTAGGGGTTATTCACCTTCACAAAGCAATGCACATAAGGCTAATGAAACAGGAAACATGTCAGATGGGAAAGGAGCTCATATGCTACAAACCCGTCCACCCAATACCTTAACTCCGGCGCAAACAATGCAGCATCATGTTCAGCGTCCACAAACACCCTCGCCAATGTTTGGGACAAATAGTATTCATGCACGTCCATTTCCAAGACCAGTTGGAAGTCCAGCTGCATCATTTAGACCACAAATGACAGATCCCAATCAAAGAGCACAATTGGTCCAGGGAGCTGTGACCACAGTAGCTGGGAGTGTGCCAACACAATCTATAGTGTCTGGAAATGCACCAACTAATCAATCTACATGGCAAAAATCAGCAAACAAGGAGCAGAAAACTAATTCTTTCACTCCAACAGCACATATGAATAAGGAAACTATTAGCCAAAACTCGGAATCTTCGCAGAATTCTTTTGTTGCAATGCATGCAAAACAAGTCAATCAAGCCCCAGGATCTTCAAAAGGTGGTGGTGGCATGGAAAACCAGTCACCAAAATTGAGTGCTTCTAAGTCTTCGACCACGACAAACTCAAGTCAGACTCAATCTCATGTCACTCAAGCAGAGCCTAAATTGCAGGTATGTATTGATTTTCTATCGCGTTGATATGTTTTCTTGTACTTGTAGTTGTATATCATAGCTCATTTTGGATCCATAACTGCTGGATGGGGTTATTTGTTGAACAATTTGCATTATCTTATTATGTTATGACATGAAACCCTGAAATATTCTTAGCTAATCTTGCTATTTCCGAACTTCCATGTAAAATCTCATGTGACCTTATCAGTTACATCATACATGTATATATATGGTTTAGTGGTTTACCAGAAAGCGTTTAGTAATAAGTACTGACTAACTGGAAGTAAGGGAGGAACCTCAAGCTAGTTAGATTCAGTAATTGGAACGCATACTTGGATGGTAGACTTGGTTCGATTTCTTCACCTAGTTGAATATTTAGATCAAAATCTGTATCTCAAGCTAACTTTGATGTAGGATGTCAAAGTTATAAGTGCAATTATTGGTTCATTTGTCCAGAGCATTTTACATTGAAGTGCAATTAAATAATTCATGGAGCGGAGCTTCAATGATTAATTTTGAATTATAAATTTATAATTGATCATAAGAATGCAATTTGCTCTAACAATATCCTGCATTGGATGTTTCTTTTAGGGGAAAAAAGAGAGTACAAGGTCCTAATGTTGTAGGGCTATAGGTCCCTCACAATTCACGAACCTTTTTGCATCCAAGTGCAATTCCTAGATGTGTGCCCACAGTAGATGGAAGCTCAGTGTCAGTGAATTCACCTATCAAGCCATATTTATTAGTATTTCCATTTGGAGAACTCCTTGAACTATTCTCCAAGTCCAGTCCGGAATAGATTTGTGATTGTACTGATGACACATATCAGATCTTACAGATTGGCATCTATATGTGTGCATGCACATAACCACACAAGGAACTAATTTATATGTTATGAAGTGAGAACATGCAATTGTTAATAATTATTTTATCAGGCAAGAGGATGGAGGAAGAGCGGATATCAGTAAGAATTTTGTAATTTGGTGTAGGCATTAACGGTATAGTTGATACCTTGTTAAGCATGTATGCATCCATGGCTGAATGCTTGGTTGAGTTCTGTTCATTTCTTATGGAATTTTATGTGTTCATTCATTTTTCTTATAGAAATAATTCACCATTGTGGATGATTGTTTTGGCTTTGTGTTCTAATTAGTTTGGTTGTATTGTTAGGTCCAATCTTCTGTGCAAGCACCTCCTGCGGCAGCTTCTAAAACACCTCAGAGGAAGGCATCTTCTGGACAGAAGAAGCCTCTGGAAGCATTAGGCTCATCCCCTCCACCATCTAGGTAACTCCAATGCCTTTTCTTAGTTAATAATTTCAATTCAAATTACTTTATCTTTTGTCTCTGATTGTTTTATGTTTTGTCAGCAAAAAGCAGAAGACATCTGGAGGTTTCCATGAACAAAGCATTGACCAGCTTAATGATGTCACAGCAGTTAGTGGTGTTAATCTGAGGGTATACGTCTTCTTGTGCTTCTGTTATGTTTATTTGCTTTATGCATGCCATCTAGTACCTATTATTTGATGAATTTTGAAGCAATAATAGTTTGTGCCTTTTGCCAGGAAGAAGAGGAACAACTTTTCTCTGCTCCAAAGGAAGAGAGTCGAGTTTCAGAAGCTGCTCGGAGAGTTGTTCAACTAGAAGAAGAAAAGCTCATTCTACAGAAGGGACCACTGGCAAGGAAATTAGCAGAAATCAGTTAATACCTCCATCATTTAAATCTTACTTGATTAAACAAAAACTTTTGCTATCTATTCTCTGACTATGGTATTTTGGCAGTGAGGAAATGTAATTTGAAGGTCATTGGCACTGATGTGGAACGTTGTCTATCGATGGTGAGAGATTATCTACTAAATCTTTTCCATTTGCTTTGGGTTATTTCATATCTAATAAAACCTTTGCCAGTGCGTTGAGGAGAGGTTACGAGGATTTATAAGCGATATAATAAGGTTCTCTAAACAGGTGTGATATTTTAAGTTCATTCAGCTTTCCTTCCAAAATAAACTATCTGAGATATTAAACTCATTACATGCATTCTCATTGTTTGTAGAGGGTTGATGTTGAAAAGTCAAGGCATCGTTTTTATCCGTTATCCTCAGATGTTCGCAGTCATATTATGAGGGTGAACCGAGAAGCTAAAGAACAATGGGAGAAAAAGCAAGCTGAAGATGCTGAGAGAATAAGGAAACAAAATGATGTTAGTTCTGCATGATGTTCTAGTTTTTCAATCTCCGATGGCATAATTCATGATTCAAAATTATCTAACTTCTTGAAATAAGGATTTATTTCATCTTTTACTGGAACAACAATTTTACTATTCATAATATTCATTTGCCAATATGTAGTGTATTATATGCAAAGGATCTTAAGGTGTTGCCTGCTTGACAAAGTGTATCTATGTCACCAAAGGGACTCTTGTCTCCTAGGCATCACCCAAGTTACTAGGCGTACCCAAGTCCCCACAAGACGCTTTGCTGCCTTAAGAACCGTGGCTATATGTAGTGTAGCACTTCATGTACGTGATAATGTTAATGTCAAGCAAGCTTGCTAGTAAATATATAGTTAATAACTGGAGTATTTGACTGTAAAGACACATCCATTGTTGCACGATACATTTGGAATCCCACATCAAATTACACGAGACTAATTACTAACCACATATGACATATAGCATGAGGCAGATTGCATTTGGCCATCTTTTTTGCCCCAGTAAATAAACCGCTTTGATCTCTTTGTTAAGTGAGATACTGAGATTCCTTTACTCATACTGCCTTAAGAGTGATGTCATTATGCTTCTTCAGTGCATCTTGTGGAAGATACTGCCACAATTATCAAACGTCTTCCAAATTAGTGTTCATGGTGTACTTTTCAGGACTGCATAGTTGTTAGTAATGAGCATATTAGTACATGCAGGGAGATGGCAATGCAAATATTGATCTAGAAAAAGACAAGAACGAGACCCGTGCCTCGTCAAAGCATGCAAAGGTAGCTATCAGTATTCATGGGATACTTGTACAATAATATATGTCCTAGAGCTGTTGATGATTCTGTTTAGACTTACAAGGAGGACGATGATAAGATGAGAACTACAGCTGCAAATGTTGCTGCGCGAGTTGCAGCTGGTGGAGATGACATGCTGTCAAAGTGGCAATTGCTAGCTGAACGAAATAAACAGAGAAGTGAGGGAGGTGATGGTTCTTCTGGCTCTGTACCAGGTAACATGTTGCAACACAAGCCATCACTAAAATCTGGGAAAGACTCGATGGAAGATCAGGGAATTGAAAAGAGAGGCTACTCCACAATGCTTGGATCTGGTAAGCCTGATCTCCCTTTTTCTGTTGTATTCGTGCTGTTAAACAAGAGTGCACTGCACATCAGAGGCACAGCAAATTTTTTTCTACAAATAATTATTTATGCTTCTAAACTTATTATTTTTCTGTAGTTGATGTAAATGCTAAATTTGACATACTGTGTACTCAATTTAGTTGCTTGATGTAGTTCAAAGGTAGTGGGTTCCAAGTCTGTACGCCATGTTTTATGAGGTGTTGCCTAGGCGTCCAGGCATACCCCCAATGCCTCAGAAAACCTTGGTGTACGCAATCATGGGTTGTAATGTGTATCATTAAAGACTAAGTTTACCTTTTGTATTCAGGTGGTACAATGATATTAGTAGTCGAGGCATTTCGTAACAGTAAGATGCTATGTTTACATACTGAAGCTTCAATCTTGAAATATATATACTTTCCAGTAACAGGGCAAATGCAGTGCACAGCATGCTTTTTATTTTTCTATTTTCATTATTGTTGTTAGAAGTGTGTGATGGTGTGGGTCAGCTCAACGTTCCTTTTGGGAATAGCTCAGTTGTTATACTAAATAGAAACCTAACCTGTTACTTTGATATGGTTAAGATTTTGTTTTGTTTGATATAATCAATTTTAATATCCAAATGGTAAGCTCCAGATGTACAATTTGTGGGCATGATGTGTGAAACATCTGTAAGCCATACCATCTCTGTCATCCCAGTATTTCTGTTTCCATGTAGTAACCAGTTATCCATTTCAAAATGTTATAGTGATGTGGCACTCTGCTCATGTTCACAATTTTGGGATTGAACTTGATAGATGAGAAAAAAGCTAATTCGGTGAAAAAGGATATTTTTAGAATGATATTTTTAATGAACCCTTAGTGCGACCAATTATTAGCGTCATGTATTTTGTACAAGAATTTGATTTCTTTGTTATTAGGTTACCTACAGATTATAAGTTGTTAAAACATGTGTAACATAAAAGTAAACAAATGCATTTTAAATATTGAAGATATTGAATTTCTAGGTTAGATCAAACTGAGTATTTACCATGCCTGCACTTTTCTTAGTGCTAAATCTTTTGCACCTTCTCTCTAGGTGGTATTAGAAGGTCACCACTAACAAAAGTGGCACGGAGTGTTTCAGTAAAAGATGTGATAGCAGCACTGGAGCGAGAGCCTCAGATGTCAAAATCCTCTTTACTTTTCCAGCTATACGGGAGGCCATTGACAGAACCTGCTGCAAAGTAATTTGCAGTAAAATTATTGCAATTCATGTTGCATATCAAGTTTTGTTACTCTGGCTGTTCATGGTTTCTTAGCCATTTACAGAGGATTTTGGTCAACATGAGGGCCCAATCATCAAGCGATGGGGCTGGGGCTGATCGGTTGACAATCAATTTTGTGGGCATTTGGCAGTTACTATCAATTCTGCGTTTCCCTGGAGCCATTTTTGTTTTTCAAGGGAACAGTCTGCAAATGTGTTTCTTTTATATTTTTTCTGTATAAATGCCTGTGGGTATCAATGCCCAGCTGACTTATGCTAGCATGAACATCATGCTCATTTTTGTATAGCATAAACTGGAGTAGAATGTTCGTTGATATACTTTGGTAAGTCTTAAATCATTTTACCATGCCATTAAATCATAACAAAGAATTTCAGCCATTGTATAGAAAACTTGAAATGTATGTATTTTTGCTCTCGGTTTTATTTATGAACAAGGCTTTGTGTCTGCCGTGTTGCTAAATGGATCGTCTGGATGCACAAAATATCAACACAGTTGCGGTAAAAGCAGCATATGAATGGCACAACTGTATCACAGTATCAGCCAAACAGAACTTGTCTGAATACATTCTTTCTTTATGCTGTTGTCTGAATACACATATACTGTATATATCAGGACCTGCTATGACGCCCTCAAATCTTGTCTGGATACACACTATCACCACATTCTCCAAGCTAGGTTTCTGTTTGTGCTACCAACTTGTTTTTACTCCTTTCAACTAGGGATGGGATACATTGTCGATTGTTCTTTTCCAGCAGCATTTAACATCCGGAGTCATAGGGAACCAACCCTTGCAGCTCTGGACCGTTGAGCCTGCTGTTGTTCTCGAAGCTGAAAAAAAGAGATGTGTTAACCCTTGATCACAATAGCTGCAATTCATGTGGAAGTTCTTGTGGTTGAAGATACATGTGAATGATCTAGCAATGCACTTAACAATCTTTTCTTTTGTTGGTTGAGATGGAAGATATAAAACATAACAGACCAAAGTAAACTTGTCTAAATGGCCAAAATAAGGATTAAAAACCTATCTTTTAACTGACATAAATGCTAATCAATCTTGTGCAATGTTTGCCAATGCATTCTCTTAGGGATGACAATTAAACAACTCAAATCGAGCTGTCTGCATTCCGCACAACATATGTTGTTATATTGAACAGTAACGTAAGTGAGGTTTGAAGCATACTTTCGAAGAGGGAATGTTGAGAAAGGTCCATCAACAGGAATAGTTCCACATAGGTCATTGTTAGACAGGTCACTGCAGGTCACAGGTATACCAACAATGAGTGAACATAGAAAATTTTAGAAAACACTGAATATGACGAAGGTCTACACTCACATGACTTTGAGGTTGGAAAGCTTGGCAAGCTCCCTTGGAATTGATCCTGTAAGCTGGTTGTTGTTCAAGCGCCTATCAAGAGATACAACCGAGTTTCAGTTATCAGCTAAGAAAAGGATGTTGATATACTCACTAAAATTATGAGCTAAGATCCAAAGGTGAATTTCTTCTGATCCTTTTGACTGAAATTATCACCCAACCATTTCTACCACAGATTGAATTGAGAGCACTGATGCTTCTAGTAAGGGGGAAAAAGCACGGTTTTGCTGTTTGCAAACCGACTGTACTAAAGATGGCAACATACATGAATCTGAGTGACTTGAGCTTGGAAAGTGACTTGGGGATTCCTCCAGTGAGCTTGTTGCCATACAAATCTAAGCTGATCAGATTCTTCAGATTACCCAATTCCTTTGGGATCTCGCCATCAAAATTGTTCCTGTACAGCTCCCTGCAAATAGATCTCCGTTAATTCAATCAAGGTCTACCCCCCATCTGAACTACAGAAAAAGAACCTAGAATTGGCATAGGCACATACAGGTATTTGAGGTTCACAAGGCGGCCAAGCTCAGGGCCAAGGGAGCCGGAGATGTTGGAGTTGCCCAAATCCCTGAAACATTTGTCAAAGGAAGAGTCAGATAACATAATCATCGGGATGTTACAAGATGCAGTTGTTGAACTAGGAAAGCTTGGAATCCTTAGTTATGCTTATGCTCCTAGAGATATTTGGGGGAAAAGAAATCCCCGAATGTAAAAGTGCGCGATTTGGGGTCCAACAGATGGAGAATTCTAGAAGAACAAGTAACACAAGGACTAGATCATTTATTGTTAACAGCTGGGTCGCCTAGATCTCGAAACCAAAGATTTGATATCTACGCGGGTGACAGTGCGATCAACTCAAACAGAGGAACTGCTGAGATTGTTCCCTTAAAGAAGAATCAGCCATCCAATCCTTTCAATCGATAACCAAGGCAGAGCGGAGGAGAAACGACGGAATCTTGGACGAACAGGGTAAGGAAAGGCGGGGAGATCGCCGGCACCGCACTCACAGGCGTTCGACGCGGCTGGCCTGGTTGCAGGTGACGTGGAACCAGGTGCAGGGGTTGACGAGCGTGGGGTCCCAGCTCTGCAGCACGCCGTTGGGGTCCCTGAGGCGCTGCCGCAGCGCGTAGAGCGCGTCCCCCTCGTCGTTGGACGCGTAGACGACGCCGTGGGTGGCGGCGACGGCGAGGAGCGCCGCGAGGGCCACGGCGCGAGCCGCCATCGGAGACGGAAACCAGCCGGGGAGAGGGAGCGAGGAGGAGGAGGAGGAGGAGGGCAGGGCTCTCTGCTTCCGCGTTTTCGCTGCGCTCTCCGGTGTGAATACAAGGAAGGGGACGCGCAAGTGGTGTGCTCTCCGGTTCCGCTTCTAGTGGCGCTCTTCTGCTAGGGGGCAGTCAGGTCAACAGAGCTACAGCGTCACGGCGAGCCAGCGAGGACCGGCACGGCAAGTCCACGGTCCAACCACATGTGGACCGGGCGCGGCGAGGGAGCGGAAAAATGCAGGGCGCACCCCGGGAGCCTACCACACCAGCTACTGCCCACCTCGTCGCCATGGAAAAGATCCAGCAGCTTATGAATGTGTGGGGAGGGAGGAAGTTGCGAGGCAACCGTCTGTGTTCTGGCCTGGTCTCCGAGATTTCGCCGGAGCCTATGGAAAGTGTGCGCGGGATGGGCGTGTATGGTTTTTCTCGGTAGGACTGTGCTCAGTGATGGGAGTATTTTAGTTTTTGATCTTCGTAATAAATTAGAAATTAACATGTGCTATGTTATCTGCTTGGTAGTTCATTCCTATGCTATTTTTAGCATGATAGAGCATAGTTTAGTTGTTTTGCTAATCCAGCTCACATCAAAAGAATGTGACAACTGACAAGGCAAAGGATCTACCAGCTCACCTGTCTCAGTCACCATGGAAAAAACCTAGGCAATTAATGAGAAAAGGAACTCCGGATGTTAGTTGAGCATCCTTTTCAACTGTTGTGCGTTTGATTTAGGTAGACCAGTCAAGTCCTCTTTGTTCGGCTCTCGTCGAGAGAAAAGGATGAGATAACAATTGCAGCTGCGGAGACAGAATTTGGCACTTGGGTATTTCTGAGTGGCCGAGGAAAAAAACTCCATGGTTAGCATGAAATAAGTTATACATTATTCATTGAAAAATGATGAATAAAATGTATTAAATATTTGATAAATTACAATATAATAAATATGTTTTTATAGCTTCTAAATGTTTCATAGCTTATTCTTTGCATAATTTAGTGAGGGAAATATCCGCTCAACACTAGCGGTTGCTATGGGAAGAGTTAGCAAAGCTTGTACAGATCATGCAATGTTTGAAGTTCTCCTTTATTTCAACAAGCATAACACAAAGCCAGAAATATTTTTCTCCAATGAAACGTATCCAAAAAATATTTCGAATAGCGGCAGTTTTCTTCTGAATTTGCGCCAAAGCTCTACAACGTACACACAGATAAACTAAATATTGTACCCATTGTATGTTCTCTGCCATGTATTTTATTCCTATGCTATTTTTAGCATGACAGAGCATAGTTTAGTTGTTTCTGCTAAAAAGTGTAAACAAAGCAAAGATTGTGGTTAAAGCTTTAATGAGAAGCAAGACAAGGCAGGAATTCAGGAGATTAGTTGAGCATCGTTTTTAACTATATTGTGAGAACAACATTGTACGGACATAGGACTGGTTACGAAATGTTCATGTGTTTCATCAAGGTGGTCCGTTTCTAAGGAGAGGAGGGGATTACAGATTCTTTGTTCGGCTCTCGTTAAGATGAGATCACAACTTCTTTTATTTTGGCTTCAACTCCAATCCTCCTCAGGCCCAAGAAGGCAGGGCTAACCATTGTAGCTTCTTTATTTTTTTTGGGCTTCGTTTTGAACTCACATGTAAGAAGATAGAATGGGTGTTTTGGGAGGAAGAAGGATTGGGGCAGTAGGACCATGGTCCTAAGCGTTGGGCCCTTTTCTTTTATATTGTAGCTGCAAGTAGAAAGAAAGTCAACTGCAGTCAGCCCATCAACGAGCACCATGGCAGGAGCTGTTACCCATAGCAGGACGCTTGGCACCAAGCTTGGCGCCGTAGATCTTGGCACCGAGCTATTACCCATAGCTCTTGGCATTTCGAACGAAACATGTATAATTATTCCAAGGAGCATGCAACAAACCAGACTACGGTTCAGCTAGTTAGGACGTGTGCATCTTATTCCAAAGGTCTGGATTCGAACACCAACATTGAATCTTTTTTGCTACATTTTATTCTTTTTTTCTCCCTCCCTCTGCGAGCACGACAACGAAGGGTCGAGTGCGTTCCAGTATACTCGGCCACAGGTGCTCGAGTGCGTCTCATTTCCTTCAATGTTGGGGTTCGAACCCAGACCTTTGGGATAAGATGCGCACATCCTAACCAGCTAAACCGTAGTGTGGTTTGTTGCATGCTCCTCGGAATAATTATACATATTTTATTCGAAACGTCAAGAGCTATGGGGTAACAACTCGACTACAAGATCTACGGCGTCAAGTTTGGCGCCATCGACGCTGGCGCCAAGCCCCCTGCCATGTCAGCACCTACGTCATCGATGGCGCAACGACCTTGGCGCTAAACTCTCTGGCGCCGAGACGTGTAAGCTTGACGCTAGCGTGGATGGCGCTAAGTTAGAGATCCAAATTTTGAAATGTTTCCACCAGGAACCTATTTGTGAGAATCTAAAAAAAAGCTAAAAAATAAAAAAGTAGGTAATCCATTTGCGTGAGAGACTTCTCTTTTGCCGAGGGCAAATTATGCTCAATGCAGGGCAACGATAGACAGGAAGCCAAATTATGTTCAATCCATTTCACCTTGTATGTAAACGAAAAAGGCCATGCCTTTCTTTTGATCAATGTGGCTCTGCGCATGGAAGCTAGTAATCGATGAGAAGAGAACGCATCACAAGCACTCGGTGGTTCGTTGGTCCGTCACGGTGGTTCGGCTCCCCACACTTGGCTTCGTTGATCGCTGGCGGCATTTTCTTTCCTTTTCTTTTATTTTTCTCTCAAAATTTTGAAAAGCAAAAAAAAAGTGAGAGAGCGTGTGGTGTTGGCGGTGCGGGTGCCCCGAGGTCGCTGTTCTGGTGGTGTGGACTGTTGAGGAGCTGTGGTGGAGTGATGACGTTATATGGCACATGTTAATGTTTCAATTCAATTGGTTGCCGGTATTGTTGTTGAGTTAAGTGGTATGGTCGTGTTGATGTCCCAATCCAACCGGTCGGTGTTGTTGTGTTGAGTGGTATAGTTGTGTTGATGTTCCAATCCAACCGTCCAATGTTGTGAGTTGAGTTGTATGATTATATTGGTGTCCCAATCTAACCGATCGATGTTGTTTTTATTTTTTGCCTAGTCTAAATTCATCCTTCTTTTTAATATAATTGGCAGCTCTTGCGCCAATTCGTTGAAAAACAAGCACTCAGAGTGGATCCGAACACGCTCATTTTCTATTTGGAACGAACTACCGAGTTCAAGTACGAGCTAAAAGCTCCTACCTAAGTTAGTTACGAGTCCACCCACATAATATAGTTGATGACACCAAGGTCAATAAAGTTCAAAATTAAAAGGCCCAGCTAATCGCAGTGAATTTTCTGCCGATTTATCGGTGCCTAATCAAATCAACATACTAGTAGGTGCGCCGTGATCGATCTCTGTTGGATGCCTGCAGTTTGCCGTCGCCGAGCCGCGCGCCGTGGCGTGCGTCCGTGGTCGAGGAACGTCGTAGCCACAGCACGCATCCGGCAAAAGCGCGGCGCGGGGGTCGCGCGCGACGTGTCGCGTGCCGCCGCGACCGCCTCCGGCGACATCCTCGCGGGACGCAGCGACCAGTTCGTCTTCCTCCGCGGATGCATGCATGCCCGTCCTCGTCGTCTTCTCCGGGTCCTTGCCCTATATACGTAGGCCAAGAAGAGATGAACCAGAGAGAGCGTGAGATCGATCGATAAGGAGGGGAACAAGCAGCCGAGGAAGAGCAGGGAGGCCCGGCCAGGACGAGAGCAAGATGGATGAGGAGTACGACGTGATCGTGCTGGGGACGGGGCTCAAGGAATGCATCATCAGCGGCCTCCTCTCCGTCGAAGGCCTCAAGGTGACCCCATCGTGCATTTCTTCAATTCGCTTCCTGTTTCTCTTGTTAGCGAGACGAACAAGAACGTATAAAACTGTAAATGTTTGTTGTTTCTTATTATGCGCACACAGGTTCTCCACATGGATAGGAACGACTACTATGGAGGAGAATCTTCATCCCTGAATCTGACCAAGGTTTGACGACACATTAGCGTGATCCTGTCATTTCTGCTCTGACCAGCTTGTTCCCTTTTGAAATCACATATCCATTCTGATTTCTAACTTTTCTCTCCATATTATGGTACATTTAGCTCTGGAAGAGATTCAAAGGCAATGACAGCCCTCCTGAACATCTGGGTGTCAGCAAGGAATACAATGTCGACATGGTACCCAAGGTTTGCCGCCACCTGAGATCTTCAACTCCAGTTTCTGTTTCTCCTTTAGAATGTTCGCCATCATGTGCAGAGCCGCTGATCGAAATAAACTAATTCTGAATTTGCAGTTCATGATGGCAAACGGTGCACTGGTTCGTGTCCTGATCCACACCAGTGTTACAAAGTATCTAAACTTCAAGGCCGTCGACGGCAGCTTTGTGTACAACAATGGGAAGGTAATGAGTCTTGTGCATTGAGATATCAGATATCATCCAATCGTCCAACATGTATGCATGCTGAATCAGATTCATCCTTGCTTGTTTGGTAATGATCATAGATCCACAAAGTCCCTGCCACAGATGTTGAGGCCTTGAAGTCTAACCTGATGGGCCTGTTCGAGAAGCGCCGTGCTAGGAAGTTCTTCATATACGTGCAGGATTACGATGAGGAGGACCCCAAATCGCACGAGGGCCTGGATTTGACCAAGGTTACGACAAGGGAAGTTATCTCGTAAGTCGCTTTCAGTTCTTCTCCACTTACTAGAAGTTGGAAAGCTAACTACTTGTATTTTTTTTTCAATAATTCCTAATCCAAAGATTACGTTGTTTTCTTGGATCAGCAAATATGGATTGGAGGATGATACAGTAGACTTTATTGGGCATGCGTTAGCGCTTCATCGGGATGACAGCTATCTGGATGAGCCTGCACTTGACACTGTCAAGCGAATGAAGGTCCTTCCCGGCCTTTGTTATTGATGTCTGGTCTCTGTTTTCCTCCCATTTTGTGTGATCCTCTTCAGCACTCAATACACGATTACACAAACAAAGATCAAGTTAAGAACATGCATGTTTAAATGGACTTCAAAATGACATCTACTAGTTTTACATTGCCTTTTTACTTAGTTCTTGGAATATTATCCCCATAGGGGGAAAAAATGAACAAAAGTCTAATGTTGGTCCTCTGTTTCAATAGCTTTATGCAGAATCACTGGCTCGCTTCCAAGGCGGGTCCCCATACATCTATCCTCTATATGGTTTAGGAGAACTCCCTCAGGTCAGCCCTATAATGCTACAACGAATCAACTAACACGCTGTTTAAGCTTCATGATAAACTGAAAATCTGCATGCTGTGAAAGGCTTTTGCCCGTCTGAGCGCTGTTTACGGTGGCACGTACATGCTGAACAAGCCAGAATGCAAGGTAAACTGAAGAATTTCAGTCAGGTCGCAACTTGAGAATGCTCAAATCAAATAGTGGTTTCCAAACTTCTGACGAGAGTATGCCAAACTTGCCAACTGTTTGCAGGTTGAGTTTGATGAGAGTGGCAAAGCATACGGTGTGACTTCTGAAGGAGAGACTGCAAAATGCAAGAAGGTTGTCTGCGATCCATCGTACTTGCCTGAAAAGGTATACATGTTTGTTCTTGTCAGAGCGAAAAGAAAAGATATACGTGTATTGACAAGTCACTTCCACATGTTTTGAGCTTCTAAAATGCTTCAAACAATGAACAGGTGAAAAAGGTTGGAAGGGTGGCGCGTGCGATATGCATCATGAAGCATCCTATCCCCGACACCAAGGATTCACACTCCGTGCAGATCATCCTCCCAAAGAAACAGCTAAAGCGCAAATCAGACATGTAAGTTGTAAGCCATCTGGATACTGGAGCATTAACAGTGCAACATGTGCTACTATTTAATTGGTTCTTGTTGTAGTAATAAGGCACTGACGACATCATACAACACACAAGTATATTAATAGAACAGATCACATAAAGGTGTCTATTCTCAGATAATCTGAATTTTGTTGTTCCTTTGCAGGTACGTGTTCTGTTGCTCTTACGCTCATAATGTTGCACCGAAAGGCAAATTCATCGCTTTCGTCTCGACTGAAGCTGAGACTGACAAGCCCGAGATCGAGCTGAAACCCGGGATCGATCTGCTCGGCCCTGTGGAGGAGACATTCTTCGACATCTATGACAGATATGAACCAATTAACAATCCTGAGGAGGATAGTTGTTTCTTGACAAATGTAAGTACATGCAGCTACAGTCTCTACAGTAAAAAAATACCACACTTTACAAGTGTTGATAAGTATGCCTTCGTTTTTGCAGAGCTACGATGCTAGCACTCATTTTGAGACAACGGTGAAGGATGTACTCTCCTTGTACAACAAGATCACTGGGAAGGTAATTTATCATTGGCATAAAGAAAATCACAAATTTTCAGTACTGCAGTGTTGTTACAACTTACAATGGAGATGCCTTCAGTTAGCAATTTAACAACCCTACTTTGATGCAATGCAGGAGCTTGATCTTTCAGTGGATTTGAATGCTGCGAGTGCTACTGAGCAAGAAGCTGCTTGAACATCCTCTATTTCTGCAGCTCGGCCATAGCTACTTCTTCCATTTCTAAAATTATTTCGTAGATGGATTTGTTCCATGAAATCCATCTTTGTCATTCTTTTGGGGTTCCATTTCTCACTTGTAATGAACTACAGAGCCATGGATTTATATATATAACATTATTCACTGCACTGGTGACAAATAGCTTTCATTGCTCATGTTTGCTTATTATGAATTATCCTTACTTACACCACACCAGCCAATTCACCTGAAAACCTAGGCAGCACATGTTTTAGTTACGTAATTTATGTTGATTCGAGCCTGACAAGTAGAGATAGACGTTTTCTTTCGACAATTCCATTTGAGAGCTTTAGAGCTGAGCTTTGGCCATTTCCGTTGTTGGGGGGACTTACTACACTTTTGCGATCAAAATGGTATAGGTTTGGTTATATTTCATCCAAGATTACCATGATGTCATCCCTAATTGTTGGTCTTAGATTGTAAAAAAGATCACTCAGCCATGGTTCTCAGTTATCAGACCTGACTACAATGGTATTTATTCATATCCCAAGTAACTTAACATGTGTGCTTGTTTGGTCGTCTCTGTTTTGTTGGGTCATTTATGCAATTTTTCCACATTGAATCCTTGGATATTACGTAGCCGAGTATGTACATCGGCCGGGTGCGCAAAATATTTTTCCTGCGAGCGGGTGGGCCCTCGCCGTGGAGTTGGCGTTACGGCGCGGCCCACTTCGACCATTCAAAGTCTTGCGATTCTTTATATTCGGGTCGTCCACAGCGAATCCATTTTGCGCAGCCACAGCTTTAGGGCGCGTTTCGCGATCTGTATAGCCTCAGCTAGGTGCGTGACGCAGGCTCGAGCTTGACTGACCAAGTTTATATGGTGCAGAGATGTTAATTGGTAAATCTGCACCTCATGTGCTGATTGGACTGAGAGGATGTTTGCTGGACTGGATGATTTGGTGTGACTATCTTGCACGTGGGCCAAGGTGGAGTTACTACCAGTGCCGGTGGCGCGGAAGAGGACCGTGGCCACCGGCAGGAGGAGGGGCCGCCACTTTCCCAATCCCAAATCATCCTCTAACCCACCCAAAATCCCCCCAAATCCCTACCCCGATTTAGATTTGGAGAGAAAAAACGAGTGAGCGAGAGAGAGAGACAGCTAGCGGTGGGGCAGAGGGTCGCAGGGGCCATCAGCGTGGATGAGGACCGCGGGTGCCAGCGGGAGGAGGGGTCGTGGGTGCTGACAGTGGAGAAGGAGCCGTGGACGCCGATGGTCGGCGGTGGGGAGCACAGCAGGCGGCAGTGGCTGACGGCGGGGACGGGGTCCTCCACGCCCCTCGCGCCCCTCCTGGTCGTCGGCCGTGGGGAGCGCAGCGGGCGGCAGCGACCGACGGTAGGGACGAGGTCCTCCGAGCGCCGCCGCGGCCCTCCCGGCCACCGGCGGTGGGGCAGGGAGTCGAAGGTGCCGGCGGCGTGGAGGAGGACAGCGAGCGTTGGTGGCGTGGAGGTGAGGGAAAAACACATACCAGGGGTCAGGGTAACAGCAGCTTTCAGCGTACACCGCGTGGAACATTGATTTATGCGTTCAACGCAATGCAGGCTGGAGAGCCTCTTTTGCATCTCCTGAGCCTGCTCTGTGACCCCATACAAACTAGCAAACAAGTCAAGTTGCAGCAGCCGGACCTGACCCAACGCTCGTCCGGGGTGCCAAACGTACCCCAGGGGTGTTTGGATACGAGATGCTAAACTTTAGGAGGGTCACATCGGATATTCGGATGCTAATTAGGAGGACTAAACATGAGCTAATTATAAAACTAACTGCAGAACCTCTATACTAATTCCCGAGATGAATCTATTAAAGCTAATTAATCCAACATTAGCAAATGGTTACTGTAGCACCACATTGTCAAATCATGGACTAATTAGGCTTAATAGATTCGTCTTGCGAATTAAACTTCATCTGTGCAATTAGTTTTATAATTAGATTATATTTAATATTTCTAATTAGTATCACTAAACCCTGCTCTGGTATGGCCGAAAAGGACAACGTGCTGCGAGCCTGCAAAGCAAAGAGACCACAAGACCAAACATCACTGCAGGCAGAATGGCAGATACTGCATGACCCGAGAGCACATTAGTATTGACTTGCACGTCTGTTTTCGAAAAGGACCTTTTAAAAGGAGAATCGCTGATGCATCGTTTCCTCTTTTCTTTCGGTTTCTCGAGCAGCCAAATTCGTGAGTGCTTCACGTTTATTTTTTTAAAAAAAAGTTCACATTATTTTCCCCCCTGATGTCGACAAATGTTCATGCCTCACCGATTACACGTAGGTAGCTTCATTGTTGATTTCCGAATTCCGAGACTGGGACCAGGATCCGGTCCAGACTTCGCTTGACCGCTTGGTGAGGTTTACAGATGGATTTGAGAAATCAGTCGTGAGAAAAGCACAAACTCTGGCTGTGTACGTACGGAAACAAATAGTTCGAAGTGGCGCCATTGTTCAATCTTTGGGTGAAGCTTGTGAGCCATTCAATCTTTCAGTGAAGCTTGCTAGTGGCTATTTACAATGCATGTTTCAAAAAAGAACTAGGATTTGGCTATGGTTTATCAACATTCACAAATCAGATGATGCGTAGCTGTGTTATCCATCAAACCAAAACCATGCAACTAGGTATGCAAACGTTGGCATCAATAGGTGGTTTTAGGTCACTACTTTAAGTTCATTTGCATCGCAACATCCATGCATCCCCCAATCAAGTTAGCTCAAATGAGTGACTTGCAATGACCCAAAAGAAGCAAAAAAAAACTTGCATCCTAATATGTAACCCATGTACTCCTCAGCAGGAGCATATGGAAGGAGTAAGGATCTGAATTTTAGTGCTGTTGCAGCTAAGTAAGTCAGGCTGAAACATGCTGGCCAGATTAACATTGTAGCAGTACATGGTAATCCATATGCACTCGTTAGTAGAAGCCCTGGACCCATGGTAGACAAAATACACCTCTGATGAGTCCTGAACAGGACCAGCGGATGATCCTGATGGGCAAAAGACAGCAAAATTGTGGACCCTCCATTTGCGCAACTAGCTCCTCATTTTTCTGAAACTAAAAAAAATGTTCAAACGTCAGCTAATAGCAATGTTAGCATAAAGCACAACATAGGGGAAAACCATGCAACTGCTCATGGAAAAAGTTGGCATGACATTGTTTGAGGTTTGCACAGGAAGTTTAAAAATAAACTGTAACATTGCGAAAAAACTAATTCTGATCAGCAAACATCATCTCTCACCAGATGCATATACTAGAATTTAGAAGCTATAATGCTGAATATTGAGGTTAGAAGCAAACCAAGGTCATGATGAAATGAACTACTCAATGGGTTCTCCCCCACTGTATAGTTTTCAAAAAAACTACTCAATGGGTTTAGCAAAAACAAGTTCAAAGACCACTTATGTTCTGTTGTCCAGTATTACTTGACTACTTAAGCTCAATGATGTAGTTCTCCAATAAAATCTTACTGCCTGCTCCTGCAAGAATGCTATAGAATCATACCCAATTATGAAACAGTCAAAAGAATATTATCCCCTAATTTGGATGAAGCGAAAACATAATCAGCAGGGATCAAAATGTGTTCTGATCTTACATTTGATTAATACTATGCATTACCAAAGAAATGGAGGCTAGCAGTGAAGCGCTAGGAGGAATAAACATGGGGACCAAAAAAAGGGTGAAAGCTGCGAAGAACTGATCCAGATCAGACACGAGGAGCAATCTGCTCCATTCTTGGCTGCAATGTGAAGCCATACGTTGATTGTTTTTGTGCCTTTTTTTTCCTATAGGCAGTGGCATGAGCATGAATTTTAGCACTGATTAACTAAGAGTGTGTGTGGGTGTGTAACCAGGGTTTCTAACCCTCTCTTCTTACTTAATATAATGATACGCAGTTCTCCTGTGCGTACCCAGTGCTCTAAGCTCCCACACAAGGTGGGGTCTGGGGAAGGGAAATATGCAGTTCTCCTGCGCGTTTGAGAGGGGGGGGATGGCTTTTAGCACTGTGCGGACATGTTTTCGTAGAAGTCCAAAACACGATCATTAATACTCGCCACATCATCCAAACAATCATACTTAGGTGACAAGTATTGGTTACTAGGAACCAAAATTACTTGTAGAATATCCCATATCTTTTATGATTTTACCAACATATCATTAAAAGTTTGGTCAAAGTGTATAAGTGATTGTGTAAGATATATGAAATAGGCACCTATTTGGAAATAGTGTGAGTGACACTCAATTCAACCAATGCAAAATAGTGAAAATAATAATTTACCTGCTCCAATAAGATGTTAGAAGCTCTCAGCTCATCATTTTCAAGTAAGAACGTGCTCTTATGATGTATACCTGCACCATTTGCACAGCAGAGATTGCATGGTGAGTTAAATACATAGTCTTTTTCCTAGTTAGTCCTTAAGTAACGCAAATTGTAATGGAAGGCGTATAATAGACAGCAGGCTACGATGAAATATGACATTGCGGAGATTCTTCTAATACAGTTTCAAATGGAGTCATTTTACAGCAATGTGTACTGTTTCTTGCAAAAACCAAGTTCAAAAATAAGCCATGAACCTTTGACATTTTGCATATAGATTCGACAGGTGGCCCCACTGGAACATTTTGATCTATGATACCATGACATGCATACATGAATACCTTGTGCAAAATTTCAATCATGGTTACAACTCAATAAACTCGATGGCTCAACCTCACTAGTTGGCTACTTGGGTGCACAACTCTGGGAAAGCCACCCTGAACATACACCTTACACCACTGGGCCACCATGCTACATAATTCCTTCAATGAATTTATATTAAGAAGAACCCATGCTTCAAAAACAGTTGCCTATCCCACCAAAACACTAGGCCAGTAGGTGTCCCCTCCAACCACAACCGTCTCTGCCTAGGCACTAAGTACCACCCTACTAGCCAACTAGAACCTAGTTTTAAAGCACTGTGCAGAACAACTTAGGTTCTCAACTTGAAATATGTCTACTCAATCAACTGGAACAAGTAATAATACTTGGGATTTGACTAGCTTCAGAAGGTATTCTCACAGGAGAATTTATGTTGTTGAGTACTCATGTAAGAAATGTTTTGCGACTGACCAGCTGGTGTTTCAATTCTTGAGGCCCGGAGAGATCACTACACAGAGACTTGGGGTAATTGGTCATGGAGTTGAACTGGCCTTTTCGAGGGGCTTGGGCCATCGAGCAAGGGTTAAAATTTTCATTAGATCTCTGGCCAAAATATTAAGGGAACTAGGATTGTACATAGTAGTGATGTTCAAGCTTCATCAAGCACCTGAAAGGTGGTTATCCATCAGATTAAACACCATTTGGCCTCCTCATGACTCCTACCTCGTAGTCCTCACTGATTTTGTTCCCTATATCCCTTATCTTCCCATTCATTGTCAGGTTCTTTTCTGATATCAAGAAAAGTCAACTCTGGTGGTATCAAAATTATTGAGTATTTCTGCTAATTGTGATCTGCAAGTGAGATCGTAGCAAACCCATGTTTCAACAATTGGCTGCCTAGGTACATAGCTGCTACCTTCCTGCTAAGACTGCCAAGCCTAACTTATCTTCACCTAGGTCCTAGGCACCACCCACTGCCCACTGCACAGAACAAGTTATGACCTCACCTTGAACTTTCTCTGCTGAATAAGCTGGAACACCAGACAGTCACCATCGTCCAGCTTGTGGTCAGTGGCAAACCCTCTCCAGCTGGTAATGCAGTAGCCACGGTCATTTGGCCCCTTATAGTATTGCACATCAAACTCGTCATCCTCCTCATCCACCAGCGTGATCACCTTGCCGTGCTCTGGTAAATGCTCCCTACAGAAATGTGGCGGGAGTGACTGCCATTTCACCAACCCACACATCAGCAGCTAAAGGGGTAGCTGATAATCCAATTTACAGCAGCATATCATGGGGGTTGAATTGAGGTGTCAATTACCAGCGAGAATGCAGTGGCATAGTACTTGCTCACGGTCTTCAGAAAGGTGGGGTAGTCAGCACGCAGCTCGCCCTCCAGCTCCTTGGCCTTGGCCTTGGCGATGGCGTAGCTTCTTTCTGCGGCGGTCGGACCAATTACTATCTTTTTCTTGACATTCTGAAGAGACACACCAATCAAAACGCTTTTCATGTTAGTTGACACTTGCAACTATGATTCGAATCGATAAAGCAATATCAGAGATGAAGAAATCGAGGATCTTCTGCGGTGAGATAGCCCGCACAGCGCACTCCCTTCCGCTCGCATTCTTTCAGAGACGAAGAAATCAATGTTCGCGTTTATCTTTCAGAACGTACCTCGCGGTAATCGGGCTGGTCGGGGAGATTGGCCACGCGGCCGGACCGCCGAGGCGGGGCGGCTGCCCCCGGCGCCCGCGCCTTGTGCTTCAGCTTCAGCTGCTTGGCCTGCGGAAACCCCAATCGACTGGGGTCAGAAAGAGGCTCCTCGGAGGCAACGCCGGCAGCTCGACCGAGAAACCGGGACGGACCTTAGGGGGCATGGCGGCGGCGGCGAGGTGGCGCAGCCCCAGCTCCTCAATCCTGCGCTTGTTCTCCTCGATCTGCCGCCGTCGCTGCACCTCGTACCGGGCGGCGTCCGCCATTTTCTCCCTCGATTTCTCCCTCCCTCACTCTCTCTCTCTCTCTCTCTCTCTCTCTCTCTCTCTGTCACACGGCTTCGCGGCTTGCTTTGGAATTTTTTTGAGTTGTTTTGTTTGGAGTTGGGAGGAGGGAAAGGGCACCGCCGCGGGCTCTCGCTGACAGCACTTTGGGCCGCCGCGTAGCTTACATGGGCCACTTTTATCACACTGGGGCTGTATGAGTTCGTCTTTTCCTTGTGCATTTCAGCATTTTGTTTGCTGCTTTGCCTTCTTATTCACGTCGGGTTGACCATGAGAATTCTAGAAAGAATTCGTATTTGAATTCTCAGTTTATCAAAAACTAAAACCAAATGCTGTATACACATCGTTCGCACTAGAAATTTACTGAGGTGCAGAAAACCTCAAAGATCGTAAATACATGTTTTTCACTTGGCGCAAATGGTGCATTTGCTTCTTAAAAATCAGTGGACACTGGACACCATCGCTAAGTCTGAGAACTTCGATGTACCGACTTTTCACCCACATCAGTAACCATCTGCCAAATACCAATATACCACTGTCTTGATTGCACCGGCTTGAGGCAGCCATGACAAAGAAACATCGGTACGCTTGGCGGCTTGGAACACAAGTACACAACGGTGCTCCCCTTCCATTAGGACAGTTCGTCTAGAGTGCCAGTCGACCTGCTCGAAATGCACGGCATGAAACGATGTTATGCAAACAGCTACTATACAATTCTACATCCTTGCTGCACTAATAAGTTGTTTTAGAAAACAACTCGCATCATTTCGTAAAACATATGCATGTTTATGGACAGTTGCTTGCTAAACCAAGACACACGAATAGTAGCCGAATACTAAAACCATTGTTTACTATGGAAGTAGAGACAGATGCACTATATTTGGAGTAAAAAATACGATAAACTGTACTTGCAAAAGAATCTTAGGCAGGGTAGGGCACAAACAAAAGATCAAGCTTGCACATGAAACTCATCATTCCGAAACCAGGTTTTACCAGCAGACAACAGTTTCATTAGACACCACATCACTTTCTTATGTAGGTTAGTTAACATAGGACAGGACGCATGATAGACGACAGATACCACGGAACGAACTCCCTCAGTAACGGTAACGGGGAGCCCCTATACTGACGGGTGATCAAACCGCACAGCTGACAGACACGTTTTTTGAACTTCATGGCCATGGCACCCTGGCTGCTTGTACAGGCTTTCACTTCTTCAAATGGGGGAAGCACTGGTACACGTCTGACTTTGGATGCTTAGCCTCGGCGTGCTCCCGGCACTTCACTTCAGTCGTGGTACACATGAATGTTTGCATACATACTTTGCACTGTGTTCATGCTCACCAAAAGAATATCAGTAAAGTACTTGAAGCTAACAGCTTGTCAAAATATGCAATAAAAACCAAAAGTTGCCTAAATTAATCCAGTTAGCATACCCAGAAATTTTTAAAACCTTCTATTTAAATCAGTGCACTCCAACAAGCAGTTCCCCACAAGGAAAATGATAAAAGGTTGCATGAAACTAACTAATACTATATCAGAAACAAGAACAATGTTAATTGATATAAATCAGTAAACTGATAATTACAACTTATACAGTTACCCCAAATGATAATCACAGCACCGCATAGTTCTGGAGACCAGACACAGCAAAAAAAAAAAGGAGCACAAGCCAGGTTCAGTTCCAATGCCAGTTTAGAGCACTGGCTGGGATTCCAAGCACAGGTAAAATAACTGGACTAAGTTGTTTTCTTTGGCAATAGTTGGGATAAGGTACTGTATAAAGTTATTTCTGAAGCCAAATGCAGCTAGAGACACCTGGTTTCTGTTAACCTTGTTAAAAATATAACCAACCATAAGACTGGCTTGCTCACTGGTCCTACTTTTAAGTTAGAGAAAAACTATGAAATGGAAGGATGTGGCCAGCCTGACTCATCAGGGAAAGGTCATGAATCATGATGCACATCCCCTCCCCTCTACTCGTAGAGTGGCAGCAAGCGTTGGCCTAAATCAGAGCGTAGTTCTATACAGTATACACACAATGGATACATCCGACTTCCATTTGACTGCATGCAGAGCAAGCAGCTGAGTCCAAACGCCAGTGGTAGTTTAGGCTGGGGTCATAACAAAGTCAGATATGTAGCCTTTTTCAATCAGATAATAAGTTACTAACACATAACCGAGGCAATTGAATTATCGGTGTTCTTGGTTATAAATCTACAAATCATCTCGTTTTTAGTCACTGATTTGCAGGGTGTATACCTAATAGTCGCATAACACAGATCCAATCATGTAAACTTTATCGGTTATAGCATCCCCACATCAAATTCACCTTCCTAGTTCCTAATGGTAAGGATTGTAGAAAAGGGACAACCTAGGTCACAACAGCAGCCGCTAAACCATCAGACTAATCTTATAAGCACGCTCTACCCTATCAATCCATAAAGAAATTCCACTAGAAAACACCAAAACATAAAACCTCAAGCGCAGATCTAGATAGGGTACCTGGATGCTCATGGCCTTCTTGTTGGTATCAAGCTGGCTCCCTGCACATCAGAAACACGCAGATCCATCAAATCGTAGCACTCCGAGAGCAACCACGCGAGAAAAACGCCACGAACCCGACGGCACGGTGAGGAAATTAATAGCTAAAGAGGGCGCACCCTTGGCGGCCTTGTTCTTCTCGGCGTTCCTCTCGCGGGCCATCCTGGACTTCTGGCCGTTGCCGCCGCCCATGGTGGTTGGATCCGCCGACGACGGTGGCCGCTGCGTGCGCGTGCGCTGCCCTGCCTCGCCCGGCGGTCGCCCCCGCGCCGCTCCGCGTTAGGTTTCTGGTTCACGGGAAGATGGGGATGGCAGATCTCACCGATGGATCTGTGGGCGACGCGGAGTCGACCAAGGGGAGTTTAATCGGAAGCCGTGCCCGCCGGTGCCCGAAAGGGACTCTTCAGAAGATCTCGGCCGTCCATCCAATCGTAAGGGGATTATCAGCCGTCAATGGTGACAATGTGCCGAGTACCTTTTTATACAGGTGAGAATGGAGGAAATTGTCAGCATAGAATTTATCGGAGATTTTTGCATACTTAGAGTTCTCCTCCTGTGAGCTTTCTCATGTTAGAATTTTGAAGTTGGTAAGTTTTGTGGCTTTGAATTGTGAAGTAAATATCCAAAAGACCCGACAGTGATAGCAGGAGCAGATAATAAAGATGTCGTTCGTCGCAGTGTTGGAGGGAGGGCTAGCACTGGGAGCATCCAATTGGTTAGCGATATCGGCAAGAGGGGTGCTGGCACCGAGGAGGGAGGGTGGAGGGTGCTAGTATGGTGCGCAAAGTGACCGTAGGTGCTCGAAAGGGACTCCTTAGGAAATCTCGGATATCCATCCAATCGTGACGAATTATCATTCGTCGATGATGGCAATGTATGGAGTGCCTTTTTCTTTGTGAGAATGGAGGAAATTGCCAGCGTAGTACTTATTTGGAGATTTTTGTAGTCTTGCAGTTTCCTCATCCCAGGAATCTTCTCAAGTGAACTTAGTTCATGTAGGTTCTGTGGCTTTCAACCGTAGAGGAAATGCCCAAAAAGCTCGTTGGCGATGGCAGGGGCGAATGACTGGGGCGCCGCCCACCGTGATGTTGGAGGAAGGGCTGGCAATGGGGCATCCAATTTGTAGAGGTTGGTGATATCGGCGCTTTGCGTGAGGCAACTTCAACCGTGATGGCTCCACCGAAGCTGGGAGGGGTGTTGGTGTTAGCGAGGTCTGCCTCGGCCTAAGGAAAGGGGTGAAGGTGGACGATAGTGTGGTGCGGAGTGTTGGCGAGTGGAAGACAACCGCACTAAGCACACCTCAACTGGAGTTTCCGGATAGTTTGGCAGGATTTAGTATAGTATCTCCTAACCCACTGTTGATATTCATGACATACTTACGATTCTTCACTTAATTACCAATTACATATACGACTGGATACCCCTATGATAAAAATTATGAGCATTTTATCAACATAGTCCTTAAGGTGACACTAATTATCAATTTCTATATTTGGATTATTAGATATTATCAGTCAAAGCTAGAAAAGTTTGACTTAGAACATTCCTAGAACCACATATATTGGAGACAGCTTATATTTGTGATTGGAGGGAGTATATAGTTTCAAATATTATGTCCTCTGTTACATACTTTTTTTCCTATGAAAGTGTAGTTTAATTTACTTTCCATTATTTGTTTTCTTTTTTTTCCTATCAAAGCGCACGTCTTTTGGATTTAAGTAAATTGCACCCACCATACAACTTGTCAGGTGGGTGTAGATTGGTCCAACAACTTGTAAAATGCAGTGTAACAACTTGATAGGTGGGTACAGATTGATCCAACAGTTTGTAAAATGTTCAATTTAGTACAATAGCTTCACAAATTGGTGCATCCGTAGTCCAAATGTTTTAACTAGTAACATATTTGCTATTGCCGGATTAGGGTATAGATTCGTGTCGAAATAAATTATTGAACATTATTTGATGATTGACATTTGCATCGCAATGACAATGTATTTGATCAAGATTAGAACCTTCAGTGTTTAGAATCTTCATATTAATTAATTATTATTAACAATATTTAATTTTATATTCAATATTGACAAATTCACCAGCTAAAAGAATAGAGACAAACATGCTTGTATATCGTTGTTGAATACATGAGCTGAAGAGCAGAAAAAACTAAGATTCCTAGACTTTAGTCTTTCAGTAATAGCAATGACGTAATTCTAAAATATTATTAAAATTTTAACTAATGAACAAATAAGTTGCGTACCCACTTGAGAAACAACAGCCTGGTTACTATCAACAACTTTATTGATTGCAAAAAAAAATTCACATGTCCATTTACTTTGCTTAATAAGTTATCGTTGTAATATTTGGACTGTAGGTGCACCGATTTGCCAAGTTATTGCACTAAATTGAGCATTTTACAAAATTTAGACTAACTTGCACTTATAGTAAATCGAGCATTCTACAAGTTGTTGGACCAATTTGCACCCACTTGACAAGTTGTTGTACGATGGGTGCAATTTACTCTTTGGATTTTAGAGGAGAGACCTATAGCTGCTTAATGAAGCATGTGCAGAAGCAGAGCAAATGCATAAGAATATGAGAAGGCTCCAATCAAGTAACACCAAAACTAATCGTTGCAACAAGATATTTACCACATAATTTAGATCAATGTAAAGGAAGATAAAGCAATTATATTACAAAAACCAAAATTTATGAATACTAATAGAAACTATCAAATAAACCATCACATGATGCACGACCTTTGTTAAGCCTTTCTTTTAAGAGCACGGGACACATAAAGAAGATATATAATTATTTACCTACCCTCTATGTTTGTAAGAGTAAAACTACCCATAGAGTTCTGGATATCGTCCCTTGCTTGCTCTATTTCATTGCTCCTATGTGCAAAGTATGCAGGATGATTGGGGGATGGAAGGGTATTGCTTCCGTTGTCCAGAGCATACACAACCTTTGACATAACTGGCCTGTCATCTGGTTTTTCTTGAACACACAAGAGTGCTACATGACTACATAGCAAAACTTCATCTAGCAAACAAGAATTCGTAATAGATGAATCTGCCAAATTTTTTATGTTCCCCTCCATCCACATGTTCCATACCTGAAATAACCAAAATATCATTTATTGGATTGTGGTAATTATAATAGTATTATTATATCCAAAAAATATTGCGATAATTATAATAGTCTTATTATGTCTAGATATAGAATTTAGTTGATAACTTTGCAAAAGGCATGTACTCACGTAGGCTATAAGGTTTGGAAAACCCATGATGCCATCCATGGAGCTTCTCCTTGTGCCCGTAACAACCTCCAAGAGTAGCACACCAAAGCTATAGACATCAGACTTGATAGAGAAGACACCTTCCATTGCATACTCCGGAGCCATGTAACCACTGTTTGGCCATTTCACTACATGAAATTATTGAATATATTGAACGTAATTATTAGTTTGATAAGCTAAGTTCAAATTTTACTCACTATGTTCCAACGACACGTCGGGTATTTGCTTTTATTTGGCAATCACTAAAGATCCTTGCCATGCCAAAGTCTGCTATCTTAGGTCTCATCTCTGCATCTAGTAAAACATTGGCGGCCTTGAGATCTCTATGAATTATGGTCAATCTTGAATCATGATGGAGGTAAAGAAGCCCTCTTGCAACTCCTTTGATTATGTTAAATCGTGTTGGCCAGTCTAACAACATTTTTCTTGAATTATCTACATGTAGAAGAAAAATAAAAGGCAACATATAAGCTTTTGGAGCAACATATAAACATTTTTATTTTTGGATGTTCTTAAGAGGTCTGGTGTGTCAATGACCATACCAAAGATGATAGCATCTAAGCTTTTGTTGGGCAAATACTCATAAATCAGGATCTTTTCATCACCCTCAACACTACATCCTAGAAGCCGAACTAGATTTCGGTGTTGCAATTTGGCTATTAGAATAACTTCAGTCCTAAATTCCTCGGTTCCTTGCTCAGAGTCCTTACTTAGCCTTTTGATAGCAACTTCCTGGCCACCAATCATTCCCTACAGGAAATATTACTCAATTATAGAGTTTGTCATTTGACATACATACAATGTTCATCTAAACGCTAAATGGTAGTTGTTAGGTCACCCCTCGAGTAGCGAGTAGGGCATGTTACACGTTGTATACACAGGCTACACATTTTCTAAGATTGCAATAAAATTCATACTTTATGCAAATGAAAATTAGAAATTTTGATATTTCATCATCCAAATATAAAAAGTTACAAAGCTTAAAAGTCAAATTGACTAAAGTTGGTTGGGTGTTACTAGTTGATGGTTTTCAAATCAAATAACAAATGCCATAGTGATTCACAATTAGGTGGTGTTTGGTTGGCTCAAATGTAACGTAATCTGATTACAGAAGGTAACGAATCCCATTACATACGTTTGGTTGCGGTGGTTTGTAATCAATTGACACTGTAATCGAATCCCTTACCTAAATAATATCTATACAAGCTTGTTACCCCTCCTCCCCCACCGTAATCAGATATAGCACCCACACAGTAATCTGATTACGTTATCAGAGTGCAACCAAACAAAGAGGGCAATCACCCATTCCACCACCAACTGCATTATAATCTGATTCCCTTTACGTTTGCATTACCTTAGCACGAACCAAACACTATCTTAGTTGCAGTTCATACTTTCCTATCGCCTAAATGTTGTTTAAAATGGTCTACTCGCCGTGTAAAACTGTATAATCACCGTTTCGTGTACACCGTTTAGACCGTGTACGACTGTTTTTTCCTGTGTAAATGGTTGAACCGTGTAATCACCGTTTAGGCTTAAACTACACGGTAGGCCATTGAGTAACGTTTACACAGTGTGTAAACGTCCTACACGGCCGTGTAGGCGAACATTGCATACAGACAATTAAATGTGACTAATAAACTAGTAAGATGGACTATATGAAACAACTAACAAATTACTGAAGGAGTTACCATATAAACTTTCCCAAAACCTCCCTGCCCAATCTTATAAGCTTCGGAGAAATTGCGTGTTGCTGCCACAATATCATCAAATCTGACAAAGGGCAACACAAAATCCTGGCCAGGGTTTCTTTCCCCAAGTTGATCAGAGGTACCCATACTTCCCAAAATGAGCTTCTTGAGCCTTTTCCCATTTCCTCTTTTACCTGCATCCAAAATATTATGTTGTAGTGATCAGCAGTGATTCTCCATTGGACGAGTGAAGACAGAGTTGTAGAGTTGCAGTCAATACCTTTGAACTTGAACCATGCGAATGAAATGCCCGCGAGTAGTAAAACACTGCTCGTCAAAACTGCAGGCAATCCAATCTTCAGTGCATTGGCCCTTGCCTTTTCACCTGTCCAAAGTGAACGTAATTCTCTTTCATACATATGCAGAGCCCACAAAACAAAATGCTCCAAATTCTACTTGACACATTTTGAATGGAAAATTATTCCAGTGGTAAATTTCGGACGGTCGCCAGAGATAGACAAAGGTAAAATCGGCGCCACAAACCAGCACGCAGGCCTGCAATCCGGAGGTAGAGGGTGTCGCTGCCGGTCACGTCGCCCATCCTCACCGTGTCCATCAGGTCCCCGGCCCACACCAGGCACCTCGTCGCGTCCCCCGTCGACGAGCTGCTGCTAAGCCGCAGGTCGGCGTAAGCGTACGCCACGCAGGAGCAGTTCCGGCGGCACTCCGCCGCGCACTCCTCCAAGGTCCTGTTCCCGACGCGCCGGAACCCGTCGGGCGACTTCATCCCCGTCAAGGCCAAGAAGCCGTCGCCGCCGCACCGTAGCGCCTCCTTCCGCCGGCAGCCCCCCGAGAACACGCCGCCGCTCCACTCCTCCGCGCTGGCCGGCTCGAAGCCGTCGAGGCACTTGCACGCCGGGACGGCGTCGCCGGCGGTGCCGTCGCAGTAGCCGTTGGCGCCGCAGCGGCCGTAGCGGCTGCACGGGCCGCCGGCCGGCCACTCCCCGAGGACGGACCACGCCGCCGCGCTCCTGTTCCAGCTCTGGAGCTGGTACTCGCCGGAGTAGGCCAGCACGTACCTGGTGTGCGGCGCGCCGTCGGCGAGGCTGTAGGTCAGGTACATCTCCTCCTCGGTGCTGACGAACACGACGTAGACGAGGCTGGTGTTGGCCTGGTATTGTCCGGCGACCATGTACCCCGTCCACGGCGCGCTCCGCATCACGGGGCGCGTCCCGTTCCAGAGGAACAGCTGGATGATCCTCTCCGGGTCCGCCCCGAAGCTGTAGCTCCCCGGCGAGGGGTCGCCGGCGCCCTTCCACGACACCAGGCGCTCGCCGGTGCGCGTCCTGTACCTGACCCGGATCTTCATGCCGGGGAGGAGCGTGTCGGCCGGGTGCTCGAAGCTCTGCCACAGGGCGGTGCCGTTGGGGGACCTGATGACGAGGTCGCCGTTGTTGAGAAGCACCGCGGCGAGGCCAGTGGGCGGTGGCGCAGGGGTGCTTGGGGCGCCGGTGACGTTCGTCGTCCAGACAGGGCGGCCGTCGGCGTCGGACAAGACGAGATCCGTGGTGCCGGCCGCCAGGGAGAGCGTTGGCGTAGGGGACGTGGCGTTCGTGACGGGGGCGTCTCGGTTGGCGACCCACACCACGGTGAACTCGGGGATGTCGTTGTACCAGATGCCGAGGTAGAGCTTGGCCGGAGTTGAGTTGGAAGGGGAGAAGAAGCCCAAGGCGAAGCTGCCGTCCTCCGACACGATGGTGGCACCAGGGGAGAGCGGCTTGCCGGGGACGATCCTGTCGTCGGATGCACATGGCGGCAGCAGGAGGAGGATCAGAAGGGCAGCCGTGCAGGCGATCGCTGAACAGTCCATCAGGCACTGATCATTGCAGTATTTTTGACGAACAGGGAGAAGAAACCCCGGTTGATTTCTGAATAATGGAGCCAACAGACAGTCACAACAACATCCTGTGAAGTTGCTCAGCGGCTTATTTACGGCGGAAGCAATAATTCAAAAGAATTTGAAGTACCTAGGACTAGATAAGAATTCAGACTCATTTCTATGTTTGAATACTTCAGCCGTCCACGTCGGACTTCGCGGCGGTAGTAGGACGGCATTGTCAATTTGTCATTGCTGACAGCCATACTAGCGACAGTTAAAAAATGCAAAGAATGCGTATGTAACGTATGGATTAGTCCATTTTGGATACGACGGTCTTTTTTTCCCGTAGAAGCAATAACAAGCAAGAATGAGATTGATCCTCTCTGAAAGTCTGGAATTCTGTGGTGCCCTGATGCACTCTCCTCCCCGGAGAAGTGGTTTTTCTTTTGCGGAGAAGTTGTGGTTTTATAACTTGTCACTTGATGGTTTTGAGTTTTCATACGATCTAGCAGCTGAGTTCATTTTTATTTTCAGTTGGACATGGTAATGGAACGGCATCAGATTATTGCTAAGAAAAGGTCACAGGCTGATCTCACACAAGCGCCTGGCTGGGATGGCGACAAAGATCAAGAGTCAAAGCCGATGTACACTTACACACCAAATACTTCCATTTAAAAGCCAGCGAATGTCCTGTACTATAAGTCTACAACAATATTATTTGGTGCCTCGGCATTGAAGTTTTCCCGACCACATGCCAACTAGACGATGAAGGGTGTTGAACACATAACCGCTACTTTAAATCCTTACACAAAAAGTAAGTTGCTCAACAGAAGGTTAAATAACTCTTGCTTTCCATTTAAAATACTCTTCTCCATGGTTGGTTTAAAATTTGACAGCGCCCTGTTTTGAATCAAAAGAAAAGGGAAACTCCATAAGTGAATCTCTACTACTTAGAAAGTCTCGTACTTTTTTTTTTCATATTAGGTTAGTAGTTGTGCTTCGCTTGGATCGTGTGTAATTAGTGCTTCGTTTCTATCTCATTGTATAATTGTGTACAGAATTAGATTTTAAGTTATTGAAGGTAGTTCAGTTACTGCTAGAATATCGGGTGGATATGAACTGAAGCTTTTATGGCTCCACTAGTTAGCTTGGAGAACCAGCTAATCAACCTTATTGAATCATTGATGATAGGAGTTTTAGTATATGTCTAATCAAGCTCTGACTCTACACTGAAAGAAATGATTCTAATGTATACGATAAATAAAATCCACTTTAACTAGAAATGATTCTAATCAAAAGAAAGGATACACAGAAAGTATCCTTTCTCGCTAAACAGTTTAGCGTGTCTTTAGGGAAAATATCATAGCAGTGCAGCAGCTAGAAACAAATGCGAAGAACTACTGCAGCAAACAAAAATACCCACTGTGACATATAAAGTTATCCACACTAATAGAAACATGTTAGTTACAGCAAAATAGGTTGAATTAAGACAACAAACAAAATGATTTACGTAACAAAATTTAAGATACTGCAACAAACCACATAAATATCTGCGACTTGTTTGATATGCTACAGTTATAAAATCCCTCTTTTTATGCGATTTCAAAGTCTATTACTGGTTACATGCTAGAGAAAATGTATCCTAATCAGTTTCTTTTGGGGGATCCATTTGCACAAAGGTTGTTGCGTGAACGTGAAAACAAGAAATGAATTAACGAATTTGTTATCTGAGTAAACGATTCGTCAAAAGAAAAATAATGTACGTGCACACCATGGCTCATCTCCAAATCACTTGCTATTGAAACAAAAAAAGATGGTCACTGTAACAAACTTAAAAATACAGCATTTGATATATTCGAGGCTCCTTAGATCTAACAAGATAGTAACAATTTTAGACCACTTCCTTATCAAAAGATAATCTAGCCCACTTAATGATCAACCGCTTGATTCTGTGTAACGCAGGCCCAGAAATCTGTTCTTGCCCAAATCCGAACAAACAAGTGAGTGAGATAGCTGTTCTGCAAGTGCCAGCCATGAGCCGGCGCGCGCGGAAACGAGCAGGCAACGTGCCACGGCCCACCCGGCCACGTGTAGGCAGCGTCTCCAGACCCGGCCGACGCGACGACCCCTCCCGCGTCAGCCACACAAACCCGTCGCCGAAGCTCCCCGCCACGTAAAAGATGCACGGCTCGCCGCCTGGCCGCCGCCGCATATTTTTACGAGGCGCTCTTCCAAGTAATCCACACGGGGGCGAGCACAGAGAGCAGCCAGCAGATAATTGGCAGGCTCCCACGCAGGAGTTTTTTTTACCCATGCTGCTCCGGCTGAAGATCGTCGGCGTCCACTCGGTGGTGGTCCCGGGCGGCCACGACCATGGTGCCACCTTCGCGGCGGCGCCACGGCGGCGCAGCCGGAGCACGGCGGCCGGCGTGGCGAGGCGGACGAGGAGGGTGGTGGTGACCATGGCGCTGAAGGAGGAGCCGGAGAGCAGCCGCAGCGGATTCGCCGGCGGCGGGCCGAGCTGGGACCCCGGGCTGGAGATCCAAGTCCCCTTCGAGCAACGACCGGTAACTGAGTTGTTTAGTCGCGAACAATCTTGTGCTGGATTAGATGGAAAGTTACAATCTTGTGCTGGATTAGATGGAAAGTTACAATCTTGTGCTGGATTAGATAGAAAACTAGGCATCTATACGAAGCCTCCATACACTTTCAGATAATGAATTTGTGGTGCATCTGGTTGCTGGTGTTGATCTGCCCATTTCCTTTGTGCAGGTGAACGAGTACTCTGCTCTCAAGGATAGCGTCCTGTACTCGTGGGCAGAGCTGAGCCCAGGGTCCTTCTTCCTGCGGCTGGGCGGCCTGTGGATGATCACCTTCACTGTGCTCGCGGCCCCGATTGCAGCCGCGAGCTTCAATCCCGGCAAGGTACGCACGCACAATTCTTCCAGCTTCTCTGACAAAACGTGAGACTGCTGTGCAGCGCTTGCAAATGGAATTCCTGAACAGAACTGCAGAAATGAACTCACCAATTGACAACTGTAGTCTACAACCCAGCCAAAACTGTGTGTCAGTTGGGAACTTGGGATTGTGTCACTTTGTATGCATCTTATAATCACCTTGGCCATTTCTTCATTTCTCTGAAGTTGTTGTAGCAAAACTATGCAGGACCCACTCAAGTTTGTGCTGGCAGCTGGGATTGGAACTTTGCTCTTGGTGTCATTGGTGGTTCTCAGAATATACCTGGTAAGTTCATCCAGAAAAAAGAAAAATATATAGTATCTGTTACTAAGTTCAGCAAAGGCTGTGCTACAGGAGCTACAAAGTGTGCACGCGCATTTCATAGGAATAATAATACACTGAAGTTTGCTAATTACGCTTCTGTTGCTACTGCGTGCAGGGATGGAGCTATGTTGGTGATAGGCTGTTGTCAGCAGTCGTGCCGTACGAAGAAACTGGATGGTATGACGGCCAAATGTGGGTAAAACCACCAGAGGTAAACGAACATGATTCTCAGACCATTTTGAGGATCACTCCTATTTTACTAGATCAAAACAAACCGCTTTAACAACACACCATTTTGATACTGGTCTCAAATAGATCACATATTATATTATCCAATCTCTCAGTGAAGTGTCACTTAAACGGATGCCTATGAAGAAACCTGGTATCCGAAGCCCGAACCCAAAATACCCGAAACTCTGGTTTCGGTATTGCGCTAGCCCTAACCATAGCATTCGTCAGGTGGCCTGAGCTCCCATCTCCTGCAATCCACCCGTAAAGCAGCAAGCTCGACCGCCCGACATCGACGCGATGTCCCAGTGTCCTGGGCCAAGTTCCTAGGATCTCCAGCTACAATTTGATCACATAATTTGGGTAAATCAGGCGCCGAATTTTCGGGTAACCAATTTTTAGACAGAATTTTGTGTCAAGATTCTTAAATACCAAACTAAAAAAAAACAAATAGAACGGATCGAATTTTCGGGTAAGACTAAAACACCAATGTTCTGGTACGACGAGACTTTTGTTGAACTTCCTGATTGGAGACACTTATTAATGTGCCACATTCCCTAGAACTTGTACAAATGTGCAAGTTCTGTAGCGTTATTCTCCCTGGAGTCAAATATGACTACATCCCAGCAGCGAAGTAGTCCAGTTCAATTAGTTTACATGCCTGCATTTCCATTTCGCTGCAGGTGTTGGCTCGGGACAGGCTCTTGGGATCTTACAAGGTAATATAACCTTTTGGCAGGGTTACTTTCCGTACCTAATGGCAAACATAATTCCCGAAACACTGGACGAAGAGTCGCTTTACCCTCTAATTTCTCACCGACGAATGAATTCTGCAGGTAAAGCCGGTGATCAACCTGCTGAAGCAGACGCTGGTGGGCACCGGCGCGCTGCTCGTCGGGGCGGTGTCGCTCTTCGCGTTCGCCGCTCCCGTCGAGGACTTCCTCCACTCCATGAACCAACCTCCCTCCGCTGCGTCGTCGAAGCCAAGCTTGAGGTGCCGTCCGTCATGTGGATGTTGAGCATGCGTACACAACTCATTACAACTTCGCTTCATGCTTGCATCACCTTATTACGCAGGAGGGAGGAGCTGCTGCGGCTGCCGGTGGAGGTGATGCAAGACGACGACCTCGCCGCGGCGGCGGCGGAGGCCGCCGACGGGCGGCCGGTCTACTGCCGGGACCGTTACTACCGGGCGCTCGCCGGCGGGCAGTACTGCAAGTGGGACGACCTGCTCAACTGATGACTAGGAGTATTGACTACTAGCACAACACCGTTGGGATATATCCGCAGTTTGCCACTTCGATATATGCTTAAAGACAATGTATCTCGTAAGGATGAAAATTTTGTGACGAACTTGCTGGATGTGTAATGGATAGTTCGATCCTTCCTTCCAAACGGTCGAATTAACACTACTACAGATATAGACATCCCCGCCGGAGCATCACAGGCGGCGGTGATGTCGTTTCACCTCCAGTTGAAGGGTTGGTAGGTTGGAACCAGCGGCGAAAATAGATATCACAGTGGGGCCAACCACGGTACGGCGGTAATGCTCTGATTTGATTTTCACCGCCGGTTCATTAAACAACCTGAAGGTTCACCGCCGGTTCGTTAAACAACCCAAAGGTGAAGAGGTATCCGCGGATCCAAAACTCTTATCAAATATCATCCGCTGGTTTCGCGTCTGCCCTCAATTTCTCTCTTCTGTCTTTACTCTATCCGCTTCATCTCTGTCCTCTTCCTCTCCCTGGCGACGGCACCCGAACAGCCTCCTCCTGCTCTCCCCTTCCCTCTTCATCTCCTTCCTCTCCCTCTCCCAGGTGACGGCAGCCGGATCCCTCCACTCCCTCCTCTGCTGCCCCTGCCCCCTCTTCTCACCCCTCAGGGAGCCGCTCGCAGTGGTAGCGAGGAGCGGCGGTGGGGAGAGGCGGTGTGGAGGCAGCCCTTGGGGCGGGATTGCAACGCGAGGCCGCGGGGCAGCGGCATGCGAGGTCGCGGATCAAAGCCGGGCGGCACGGTGCTGGGCCACGGCACGCCTCTCTCTCCCCGTCCACCCTCTCCCTTTCTCCCTCTCTTTCTGCGCGTGTGCGTGTTTGTGGGGGAGGCATGACGGTGGGTTGAGGGGAGGCACGGCGGCAGGATGCGGGGGAGCGCGGGTGGCGGGATGCAGCCGAGGCTTTGGCGGGGTGCGCCCGGCCGAATCCAGCGGGGTGCGGCGGTTGGGATTCGTTCTTTTATTATTTTTTTAATAGGTATCACTATCGGTTCTTGTTCTGACCTATATCCAGTGACCTATATCCAGTGACCACCAAAACCAGTGGTGTTGCCAGATTTGGGACCGACGGTGATGAGGAGTTGTGTAGTAGTGAAATGGTAATTTTCCTAGAGTAAAGTGCATGGCTGGTCCTTCAACCTATTCGGTTGTGTCACTTCAATTCCCATACTCTCAAAATGTAGATTAGACTCCCTAAATTTGGGCTCATATGTCATTTAGATCCCTGTACTCTCAAAACGCAAATTTATTAAGCTTAGCTTCAGGTGTTATTTAAGTCCCTAGACTCTTGAAATACAATATCATTCCCACCAATAGAACATGATAAGATTAAACTTTGTGCTTTCAAGATTGCCATTGTTTTCATTGGCACATTTATGACTTGTTTTATTGCTCCTTTAGCTTCTTCGAATACTCATAAGCCCTGATTTATGGAGCTTATAAGCCCTGATTTTAGTTTGGCAAGCGCAACTACAAATTTGTACAATCTTGGATCAAATTTGAACAATCTTTCAAGAATAATAGGGCACGACTATCATGCGCACCTAGGAAGCTAGATATTGCCTCCAAAATAAAATACCATCAAGCTTTCTGGATTCAGCACATCAATATTCTATACACATAATATTCTATACACATGAAGCTGCAATTTACTTTATTTGACTATAGTTAAATTATATGCATATAAAAATAATTTTTAGTTAAATTATATACATATAAAAATAATTTTTTATCAATTTATCTGGGATGACAATAATATTAGAGAGTATATGATCTTAATGACACCCGAAGCCAAGTTTAGGAGTCAGGTCTGCATTTGAGAGTAAGGGGCATAAATGATATTTGAGGTTGAGTTTAGGGAGTCGCGTTGTGAGAGTATATGAACCTAAGTGACCGGAAAAATTTAAAGACGCACTGTGCACTTTACTCATTTCCCCAAGACATGCACTACAGGGTGCAAGCACGTTCACAAACTAAATTAATCAGTCAATTAGTTTGGTTGATCCAAAAATAGTCTTAACCATCGACCATGAGATAAAATACAATCTATATTGATAAAGCAGGAGTAGGCATTGGCCACTGCGCCCTCCACGGAATATCTAAACTAGCACTAATCACCATCAAATTTATTGCTTTTAATGATCATTTTTAGCATTATAGTGGTTTGGATGTCTTATATAGTGTACACAACTTCATCTAGACTATAGAGACTCATCGAGGGTAGATCAAGTCATTTATAATGAAAATAAGAGGGCTAAGCATACTATAATGGGCTGTGGGCCGAGAAGTTAGATCAGGTTAGCCAGCCCATTAAAATAGTAGCAGTGTTAGGCCGATTCGAATGTAGGAGCTGCTTGGTCCCCTTGCTGCACCTTGCTTGGCCTTGCTGAGCAAGGATTTTGAGGTTTGGTTTACAGGCAAGCTTGCCTGCTTGCCTTAGGGCTTGTGATGGCAAGGAAATTCCTTGCTATCACAAGAGAGCCAATCCAGCTCTCCTAAACTGGCAAGGTAAGGCTTGCTCTCGCTAGCAAGGCAAGGCAAAACTTGCTAGAGAACCAAGCTGACCCTTATCTTGAATGTCCCTGGTACCATGGTTGGATTTATTTTCTTTCTTAGGGGGGGGGGGGGTCGCATGCCCTGCTCCGTGCTACATGCGTCCCTACTTAGTATGTAATTCTTGTCTAAAATCTTAAGATATTACTATTCTATGTAAATTGTTTTATAAAAAATAGAAAAAATACTAATTATAACGCCCATAAAACAAATAAGGCTTTAACGCTTTGGGCTCTTAGGGTCCGCTGTACCTATGCCAAGTTTGAGCATATCGTATGGACGACTCCCGAAGCATAAAACAAGAGCCAATTCATCATTAGCTGGGCGTGGCTGGTTCAAGCATGCGTCAAGATGACACTTATACACATAAATTTTTCATTATTCGCTTCTTTGTGAAAAAAAACTTGTTTAAAAATAAGTTTACAAAACAACATGCTGAACTACGTTTTGAATAAAAATTGTTTAGACAACTCGTTCAACTAATTTTCATGCAAACTTTTTCATAATGACTTGTTCAGCTAATTTTTTTTATAAAACTCGTTGAGAACAACTTGAAACTAATTTTTTTATGAAAGTTGTTTCAGTAACTTTTTATATGGGCTCCATCCACCGTTCAAGAATAAAAGAGAGGGAAAAACAGAAGTAAAAGGAAACATAAACAGTAAGATGGCCTTGTTAGGTCCTATTTGGACCGATTTGGGCCAATAGTTAGAACTTATAAGCTAAAATTAACAGGTCGGATCCAAACAGGCCTACTAATAGTCTAATAGACCTGCTATCTATTTTTTTGACCGAGGACCAGCTATCTATTAGCCCATTCTAGTTGGTGGCTACTAACAGGTGGTAATAGATATTTTTAACAAAAGTAAAATTTATTGGCCGTCCTTAAATTTGTCAAGAGGTGGCACTTAGGTTCATGAATTTGCAAATTACAGAAGTGCATCCATAAACTTGTCGCAAAGTGCCATTTAGATCCATAAACTTGTAGATTGCATGAGCACGTGTCTAAGGATGCTATCTAAATCCATGCACTTACAAGAACACATGTAGGATGATCCCAAAGAACTAACGCCATCTAAGTTCATGACCTAGATGGCACCCTCTGGTAAGTACAGGGACGTGATTAGGTAATTTGCAAGTTTAGGGATGCGTTTGTGCAATATGCAAGTTTATGGACCTAGTTAACTTCTCGCAATAAGTTTAAGGACTGCCAATGAATTTTACTATTTTCACAAACAAACAACTACGTATACAATCACATATTGGCAGGTGCCTTGATAAACAGAAACTATTAGCTATTAGCATTGACAAATAGTCATCACATGAAAATTAATTGAACGGTCCAAGGCTAAAGGCGTGACTGATTCCGCAACAAGAATGATGCATGGACCACCTTTTGAATTGCTTAGAGTCGAGACAGTTGGGAGGCTAGGCATGGAAGCTTTTCCCGTCTCCCCCCCTCTTCGGACCTCTTAATTTTCTTACAGAGTGCGCGCGCGCGTACAAAGAATTCCCAGTGCCCCATGCACGCACCCTTTCTAGCTGCTTGGTCTTTTCACACATCCTACCCGCATGTGACATGCCCATTCCCTCTCGTGCTTTTGCACATTCTTTCCGCTCCGCGCTAGCCCTAGGTGAAATGGTGCAGCGCTTAAATTGAATCGATCGGGCTTTGTCTCACAACTTACGTCAGGATGGCTTGCCTATTGCCAGAGCGGCCGGCGCGGAATAGCTTTTCAGAAAATGCCTCAGATGTGCGTTAAGCCTATGATGGCACTCTAGATTAGCTAGCGGTTACCTCTTTTGTTTCGCGTGTGGTGCTCGATCGAGCACATGCGGTTGACAAGCAGCTGAAGAACGCGAGTGAGATGACTTGCTCAACTGACGAAGATCAGCTGCAAACTAGATCATCAGCTCGATCTCTTCAGCAGGGCGGCTTGTCTCCAAGACTAATCTCGTGCGGGTGCCCAGTCTATACAGCAGTTGCCCTGCCCGACGATGGCTTAGATTTGAAATCCTCTGGCAAGCAACAAGCATATATGCATGGACGCAACAAATAATACACCAGTCAGGCATCAGGCCGGACTTTTCTTGTTCGGCAACGCAACTGGAGTATCACGTAGCACTACAGTTGCTATTCGGCAGGCTTTCTTGCGACCACGCGCGGGCGTATTGCATCGGTGCTCCCAGGTCGACGGAGATCGGCGTCGCCATCGTGATCGAGACCGGGATCAACAGACAGCGGGGGTCGGAGCCAGGTCAGACTTTCAGCTAGCAGGACGTAATCCCTCGACAAGTCACACGCTGCATTGTATCTCTTCAGCCGCCCTGATTAGATGATTCTTTCTGGCCGGTTTTCCACGCGTAATTCAGAAACATATCTTTTGCATATCTGATGACGACATGTGTTGATAGAAGATACTGCACACACCTCGTTTTGCTTTCCCGTAGAATCAAGATTTTTATTTGCCATATCGATCGAGTTTGCTTCCACAACAACACCACCTTGGAAATTCCATGGTGTATATGTTCTCCTTAGAAGCCACGTATATACTTTTCAGGACCTTAAAAATCAAATAAGCACCAGCTAAACTACTTCCAGCTGTATTCATCGAAAAAAAATTGCTTCATTTTTAATAAACTTGTAATTTGAGTTTAGAAAAAAATTCCTAACATTAATTCTAATGTAACCAAGAAAAAATTGGGGAGTAGCGCCTGAAACTTAACAATTTTTTAGGCGGCAGGTTGCAACCTCAAAAATAAAAGTTTGAAAATATTTCAGAACAACGCCTTCAACATTTATGTGTGAGCTGCAACATTATGTTTCATATGCTCCATTCATCTACAACATCGAAGAGCAACATCTGCAAAAGCACCGAAGAACAATGTCTGAATGTTATAGAACAACATTTACAACATGGAATACAGAATTTTAAGAAGGTACCAAAAAATGAAGGTTACTTGTATCTAAAACCAATTTAACACAATCTTTTCTTTAAAAATAGGAATATATGTCGTGTGCCTTTCTCCAGCTTCCTTGGTCAGTTAGTTCTCTTTTCTGTCCAGTTTTCCAGTGCAATTCAGATATAGCATATCTTTTATGTTTGACAAATAGTGCACACGCCATCAGCTTTACTGTAGACTCAAGATTTTTATTTGCCATCGAGTTTGCTTCTGCAACACAACTTGGAACTTCAACATACATACTTTTCATAAACTCGTAATTTGATATTAGATACAACGGTTTAATTCTAATGAAACAAAAACTTTCTCAAAGTTATCATTCCTATATCAGCCGTAATCATCAGAGTGATAGCCACCAAATATCGCAAACTAAAACCCTAACACCTTATTGCTTCACTGGTCACTGCAAATCCGCAATAGCACCCTAAATCTAGGACAGATATAGATGACCAACACAAACCTAGCAACTTAGGACGTGGTTGGATCCTCGGGCTAAAGTTTTGCCCTTGTCACATTGAATGTTCGGATGCTAATTAGAAGGACTAAATATGAGCTAATTATAAAACTAATTGCAGAAGCCCTGGACTAATTTGCGAGACGAATCTATTAAGCCTAATTAATCCATCATTAGCAAATGGTTACTTTAGCATCACATTGTCAAATCATGGACTAATTAGGCTTAATAGATTCGTCTCGCGAATTAACCTCCATCTGTGCAATTAGTTTTGTAATTAACTTATATTTAATACTCTTAATTAGTATCCAAACATCCAATGTGACAGTGCCTTAGTATAAAGGAGAAAAGTGTGACCTCAGCCCACAAAAAAGAAAGTCAAAAGATTACCTATTGGGTGAGCTACAAAAAGCTCAGCATGGGATCCCATCTTATTCTTGTTCTTGTCTTTAGAAGTTAGATCAGACATGACCCATCAGCTATTATTTTTTTTCGTTTCAAAAAAAAAATGACCCATCAGCGATAGATATATTGCACATTTTACAAAGAAAATGATTCCTTTAAGAACTTCGAGCATCAGTTGAAAACTTAGTTACCACTGTGACATCACCATTTCCATGTTGCTATTATCCAACTTTTGCTTCATCGATCTAAATGAAGTACTTCTGCAAAAAAGAATCCTACTAGTACCATGTTTTGCTCTAATCCACCATCCAGACAACCATTATGAAGCTAGCCAATCTCATGTAACGTTATTGGGTCAAGATCGTCATGCTGACGTGGCTATAGTTCCCGATCCGAGCTCAAGGATAGGTCTCGTTCGCGACATGAAAATTGAAAATCTTTTAGCTCCATTCTTGGCTTGGTAGCTCGAGAAAAGGCAGACCAAGCTTTTGTTTGCGCCCCATGCCCTATCTTCCTGGAAAGCGACCTTTTTGCGTCTCCCGTTGTCCTGCTACCAAGGCAATGCTGTATTTTTCGTCCCAGGCCTCATGCTGCTATCATGACGCCACCCCAAAGCATGCAAATTTCAAGTCCTATGACCTCGATCAAATTTGTAAATAATTTAAAAAGGCAAGGTAAGAATTAAGGATTGTAACACATTACTCGAGGCAATAGTCATCACAAATATGATGAGCTTTGCTCAATGACATCGGTCGGTGCCCTGATGAGCCTGAGGGAGATTACTGATTGATCAACTGGTTGAATGGTGAAAACGAATTGAAGTGACAAATATTTCCCAGAGTGACTCGATCCATCAAAGAACGAAGAAATGTTGAAAACAATTTCAGTCAGGAGACGATCTGTATCTACACGACGCTCTTCTCCTTGGAAATGGAGAGCTCCTCCAGCCACTCGAGGATCCTGCTCCTCCGAGAAGTGCTCTGCCCGCTCTGCTTCGCCGCTCTCTTCTTCTCCTCCGCCTTCTTCCTCCTCCGCCTCGCCTCCGCCGCGGCCACCTCCGCCGAGCCCACGGGCGCGACGGCGTCAGGCGAGCACGAGCACACAAGGCCGGCCCCCAGCAGCCCCAGCGCGAGCTTCTTGTCCTCCTTGGCGGCGGTCCTTGGCTGATCAAACCTCGCGCTCCGGCTCCCGCCCCTCGCTCCGGCCGGCCGCGGCGCGTACATCTCGGGGGCGCCGACGACGCCTAGGCGTATGACGCCCCACGACGCCGGCGGCGCCGACCCGGTGCTGCGGCGAGCCGCGGGCGCGGCCGCGGGGCGTGCGCTCCGGCGCGGCGGGCGCGGCGACGGGCTCGGGTGCGCGTAGAACACGCTGCTCGACAGCGACCGCCGCGGCGGAACGGCGGCGTCGGCCGTGGCGCCCTTGCTGGGAGGAGGAGGGCAGCTCGCGACGCTGGCGGGGTCCGAGGACGCGCTCTTGGACGACGTGCTCCGGCTGACGCAGCTGCTGCTGCTGCTGGAGCTCGCGCTGCGGCTGACGGAGCGCGAGCTGAAACCGCTGGTGGACGCCGCCATCGCGGCGCCGTCCAGCGAGTCCGAGCGGAGCAGCATGAGCGCGGAAGACGCGTCGGCCGAGGCCACCGAGGAGAGGCGGAAAGGGAGGAGCTTCCCGCCGGAGAAGACCTCGTCGGCGGCGCACATGTCGGCCGCGTCCTCTCCGGCCAGCGCGAGCCCACCTGACGAGAGTATGCAGAACTCGAAGTCCTCGGGCGCCGATGATGATGGATCGTTTTCGGCGTCCGTGTGCGAGCGGATGCCGTCGGCACCGCCCGATCGGCCTGTCGGCGCGGCTCCTTTCTGGCTCGCCATGGATGGTTTCTTGCTGTTTTGGTTTGGCGGGGGAAGAGAGCAAGAGATGGGTTGGTTTTGCTTCTGCATTTCGGCTTCTTGTTTGGGAAGAGCAAGAGAGCGAGACAGAAGAGAGGTGATGCGTGTTGGTGCTCAGCTCTATGCACTGCTCTATTTATACGTGTTTGTTGATCCTTTTATTGGACAATTGATTAAAAAAGGCTTTAATGGACAAGGGATAAAATAGGCAGAGCTAAAGGTACAATACAAGCACCAACTTATGAAATTTAGAATTTAGGCATTTAGCCGAAGAGGATTCAAATATAAATAGTGGAGACAAGCTACATATCCCAAGATCATGTTTCTTTTGGTGATCTGCGCAAATTAAGATCTCTCTATCAATTTCCCACCTGCAAGTATTCTGTCTATTTTCATTTCCATTTCCATTTTCATTTCCTTGCAAAAAAAAAAATCTGTTTCCATTTCCACTTGAACACTTCAAGGTATCATTTTTGAAGTTCTGCCCAGTTACTAGGGCATGGAACAAAAATCCCAAGAAAGAGTCCTATCTGCATACGGAGTAAGTCACAAGATGACAAGAATAACTGGACATTTTGTATTTGAAAATGGAAATATATTGTCGTATATGATGGAAGAGAAACGGAGACCGGCACCTGTCTTTGGTAAGGCAGTTTCCTTTTTTATTATCTTATTACTGTTGTTTTTCTTATTGCTGCACATATGACAGTAGGTGATTATTTTATTGTTTCAACTAGAAAGAAAATGGTACCAGAAGAAGATGGGGAAAATATGCAGTGCAAACTCAGTGCTAGGTGCAAACCTGCAAACTTGCAACGTGGACCATAAAATCAGAAATGTACGGCGCGAGATCAACCAATCCGCCCCGCAGTCCTGGTTACAATTGACCGTGGGCACTGGCTATGCACATTTTCCTAATAGATCCCTGCACCACTTCCAAATGTGTCGCCAGCCCTTCAATCCGGTCCCCAAGTTTTACTCTGGACTGAAGAAAGATGTCACCTCGATTAGAACCGATCCCGCACAGCGCACACTTCACCCCAGGAAGATTCAAGTAGCTATAGCCGGCGTCTGCAAGCTCCAGGAATGGATGCCTCCCTCGTCGCTCGTCCACTACGGCGGTGCGGCCCTGCCCGTGCAACCGTGCAGACAGGCAAACCGGCGGAGGGCAGAGGTTCCTTGGCTCTGTTGGCTCCCCCGCCTGTTCTCTGCCAGCCCGCTGCAGGTGCACAGGCACAGCGGCGAAGGAATCGATCAAGCGGCCACCCAGCAGGCAGAGCCGCATAGGCCTCCACGCCGTGCATGGAAGCAAGGTCGGCATGGCTAACAGTTAGTATTCACTATTCAGATTTAGACAGATGATTTGATTTGGATAACAAATTAACAACCAGAACTTAGAGGTTTAGAGTATTAAAGTATGAAATGGCTTACGGTGCATCATGAAGTCGTGGTTGTTTGAACTCAAATGGCTGCTGGAAAGAGCGCGCTTGATGTAATGCTACAGAATTCTTTTGAGTTTGAGAATGTAGATTCGGTGCTACGAGTTTCAGGATATAGTGTTTCTTATTTCGGGTTGAGTGGTTCAGTGGATGTACTTTGGGCCGGGCATGGCTTCTTCCTCCTCCTGCTACCTGCTCCTCATTTAGCAACAGCAAATTCATCCCCCCTTCCTCCATTGCTGCTGCTCTTGGAAATTCAATGCCCTCCACTGGTTCTGACCAAGTTGCGGTTGGTTCATGGTAAATAGAAAAAAGGTTTCAACAGTACCTTAGAAAAGAGAAAAAAGGTTCATGGTAAATAGAAAAAAGGTTCCCTAGCTCATCTGCAATTGGGAAATCCAAAAATCTTAGTGCAGGACCTTCAAATCGAAAAGAGAAGATAAGGAGGTGCCAAGAATACCAGCGAAGGAGCAGCTGACCAGTGCCGGACATGAAGCTCAACACTGGTGCAGGCTCGGGGGGAGTTTGGGGGGATTTGTTCGAAGGGCTTGTCAGAAAAATTTGAAGTAGTGCAGGGTTCCAGTAGAAAAACGTCATGAGCCAGTGCGGGCGGTAAAATGTAAAATGCATCATGGAGCGACTTGGTTCATCTCGGACCGCACATTCCTAATTCGATGGTCCACATTCCCCTTCGTGAATCACCACGTATCAGTAGTACCACACGCATATGATTATCAATCCTTTTACTCCACATGTCAATGTGATGGTGGCCTTCTAGAACGAGTACGTACACTGCAACTACTGAATTTGCAATGGGGGAAGAAATCGAAGAAATTTCAACTCTTGACTCCTACCCCGTCTTTGTTCGAATAATAAGACGCAGAAATTTTAGAAGCTCGCCACTTCGTTACGATTGAAGAGCCGTGTGGAAAGCATTTTTCATAGGGTTCTTATTCTGCATGACTCCCTCGTAACCGCTTCACCATATATTTTATTTCATCATCAGTAACGAATTAGATGCTCTACTGATTAAGCTACTTTATTTGAGCTTTTACTAGAATGTTTGACAGCATATATCCTGACCAGAGTCTCGAGAAACCAAGACAAGAAGACAATCCGCAGCTCAGATTTCAGACGAAGCAAAGCAAACATGTGGCATGATTATGCGACAGAGATTACAGAGAATCCAGTGGGCTTACCGAGAGATCTCTCCCACAGACCGTAATCATACTCGCACAATGATCACTGTTATCGCGGCCATTTGGAACAACCATAGTCAGTTGGGACAGCATGACATGATCTTGGGGTCAATTCTTGCACGATCCTGCTGAATCTAATGGAGTAATTTACGGCGTAAGTACGATGTAGCCCTGGAAGCACATTTGTCGATGGCTTGAAGTTTTCGCATGCAGTTTGTACATACATGACAAGAAAACTAACCCGGATCTGAGGCGACACGACAAAGATTTGGGACAGCTTTAAACTGACTCGAGCTTGTGGCCGTGTTCAGCGGCAAATCCAACTTGAATTTTATTTTAGGGGGCTTGGGACTAAAGCTGGAGCCGTCAATCCACTTTGTTCTTGCCCAATGATTTGATCGAGTTACTAGCGGACAAACGTGACGCAGGACGGCGTGCATGTTAGCCAGGTCAGAGTTCATGCTCTTTTATATATGTTTCCTACGCTGTGGACACTTGTCTTTCAGGTTCGCTCGCTGTAGAAACATAATAAAGATCGAAAAAGAACAGTGCAAGCGCCGCAAGCACATGGCACGTTCGGCTGCGGCGCAACTTTATAGCAAGCATGGAAAGGTCGCAATTGTAATAATCACAGGTATTAAAAAAAACTACTCAAGGGTCTACAAAAGAAGCAAACCATATACAATTGCGAAATGCGACCTTTGCCAAAAGAATAGATTGAATTTAAACAGTTTTATATTCTTTCAAAAAAAACATTTACACTAATTTGTATTCAGGTATACTAAATATTTATTGACCTCAAAAATTATTTCTGCGCTTGTGCAAAGTTGGTAATGACCTTTCTCAAAACTTTCAAACAGTAGCAAATGTAGCATTACACAACGCTTTACTAGTGATTCAATATGTCTATCCAGTAATCATACTTTTAGTGCTATTTAAGTGGTGTTTTCATATATACTCTTATACTAACCCGCCACTTGACACCTGAAATAACTCTATTTTCGCATGTGCAATATATTTTGGAGTATATTGTGTTTTTTCAGAAAATTGGATTAAATGGAGCATTATTGGATAAAACCCGGAAAAAGCGACGAACCAGTAAAAGATGAAGGCCAACGGGCCCAAAAGGGCCTAGGCCGATCGGCCTGGAGCCCAGGCCGATTGGCCTAGGGTCCTTTGGGCTCCTCTGATGCTCATTTTTGGCAAGCACTCCTCCAAGATTACTTAAGGGCTAAGTTTGCAAGGATATGGCAAGATGAGTTCGGGATCAAAGAGAATCAAGTGGAGATTTGAAAAGTTTATCAAAGATCAATCTTACCTCGAAGATATCGACGTGACAGGCTCACATGCAAGTAAAAATAAGACTCCAAGATATCTAAGAAGATTTGGGGACGAAGGAGGGCGCGAGAGGCCACAAGGAAGGGTCAGGCCTAGCCCCTCTCGCCTTCCAATTTTTGCCACGAGCTCTTCAGACTATAAATACTCCGAAAATCCATCGAGCCTGCAGATCCACCCACCAGAAGTCGACGAATGGAGGGACACACACTAGAGGGAGCTGAGGGCCGCTGCAAGTCTTCAAGATTGTCTAGGAGATGGCTTAGGCTAGACCCTAGCCGCCATGGTCGTCCTTGAGCGACGAAGCCATGGTGGAGTTCTGGAGCCGAATCTTGTGATCATCAAGCTTATGTACACACGATGGTAATATCAATCTAATCTTGTACTATTTTGATCTACTATGATGCATGCTTATTCTCATATGTTTAGCTAGCATATGTTCTTAGTAGGAATAGATGTAATCGTGGTGATTAGTCTATATCTTACGGATACATCTTAGTAGTGCGTAGGAAGTCGGTGTGATTATCCTTGCATGATGACAGCATGTGGGAGGGAAAAGGCTGAACAATTGCGTAATGTTGAGTAGGATCGATGGCGAGTATTATGGGAGTCGTTGCAGCAGCTTCAGAAGGAAGAGCTTCGGGTAAGAGCGCTTAATGGTTGTTTGAGGTAAAGCTTTGGGAAATCGGAGGCGTTAATACACACCTCGCAGTGGTGATCATAAAAAAGTAGGCCGCTTGCGAGTCGCGAGATGACTCTTTATCAAGGTGCTACATAGATTGGTTACTACTTTTGCTGGAACTACAACAAGAAGACAATAGGGTCATGTTACCTTTGGTTGTGTTATCTCATATTTATGGATGTGATTTGTTTATCCTGTCTATAATACTTATCTCACGATTTGGTTTACCTTTATATGCAATTCGTGCTTCTTGGTAGGATTAGATCCATCCACGGATTGATAAACCTTGGATGGAATACTATAAGGGAAAAGCTTCAATGGCCTGTGCGCTTGCGGTTCACAACTTGACGACACCGTTAACGATCATATCATATCATATAGGCGGGCACCATTGGCAATATTAAATATTCACAATAATAGGACTAGTGGTACCCAAGTTTAATGACCATCCATGCATTATCTATCTTTCTATCTTAACGAAAAGGAAACGACCTTTGTTCGACATGAGGCTGAACCAAATTCATGCTGTCTCGAATTGAATTTCTCCAGCAACACGCGTGTGCATGGGATACCTCCGGGGTACTACTGATAATGTTCGCCACTGTTGAAGCCGATGGAACGAATGATACCGGCGAGCGGGCGCAAAGCCGGACACCGGAGGAAAAAAGGGCCCCATGCGCCATCAAAATGCTGGCGACCGATCGCGCCCCCGCAGGCCGCAGCGGCCTCGCCACCTTTTGCCGTGCGCGCGGCCGTGCCGCCCGCGACTGCCGAGTTGGAAGAGCACGGGCACCTTTTCCCGGTCGCACAGTCGCTGCGACTCGCAGCCTCGTGGGGAGCAAGGTGGCCGTCACCTCTTTCGGCTCTTTTCCGACGAAAAGTGGGACACGGGTGTGGTGGCGCGCCCTCGATTGCTCTCTGCCTTCTCTAGCCTCTTCTCTGCACGGAGCCGAGAAAAAGGTTGCGCGAGCCTGATGCCGCATTGGCATGCAGTGCAAAGGGAGGGAAGGGCTCCCTGGAGGCGTGCCGTGGATGATGATGCGTGTCCCGGTGGTGTCCGTGGTCCCCCATCCCGATAAGCCCGGTGGGCGACCTCACCTCGGCTGTTCGTGTTGTCTCTACCGCTTGCCAGGGGCTCCAGTGCCGGCCTGCCGCCGTGGCATGTCTCGCGTCGGAGACAGGAGCTGAGGTGTAGGGGGTCTCTTTGCTTGGGACAGGAGGTACAGCAGGTGTGTGTTGCGGTGTATGCCTGCCTGGTTTGAAGGAGGAAGGCGCCGAGGTCCGAACCATTTCAAAATGTGGCACGGGTACCGTGCTGTGCTAGTTGCATTATATTTTCAGTGTTGTCGCTGGACGACATTTTTGTTAAAGATCAATATCTGGCATGCATAACCTGAAGAATAGAAAGCGCAGGCAACAAGCATCCTGAAAAGTGATGCCCGGCAATAGGGAAACTTCTGCATCTCTAGCAGCCCACCGTCAAGACATGTTCAACAGTTTAAATAGCTACCGTCTATAAGCATTTTGAAAATCGTAGTAGACTTCTTATACAATGATTTGTCCATTAGATTTTTTGTAGATTATTTAATTCATAAAAGGCATATAACTCATGGTGATAAAATATATACATCTCATCTTTGTAGCCATTTTGTCCATTAGGCCCCGACGAGAGGTTGCCAAGGTCAGGTGCGCGAGGTGCTGCCAGGGAGATGAGGCTCGGTGCTTCTACAGGTGGCGGTGCGGTGCGACATCCGGCATGGCGCAGGAGGGAGGGTGCGGCGGGGTGCTGCCGACGAGGCAAGGCATGGTGCTTCCGTCGGTAGCAGAGTGTGAGGTCGTCGAGGTTGTACGATGAACCGTCTCATTGGACCCGAAGTTGTTGGCCACCGCTCCTCCAACGAGCGTGAGGTCGTCGGCAGCACGTCGGAGCACGAGTCGCTGCTGTCGTCTCGTGAGACGACGGCTTCCCTCTCTCTCCTCTTTCTCTCTCATCCGCGTCAGTAAAAACAAGCCTAGCTGGCATTATACAGACGGTTCATTGATTACCTTTGTACGTGCCCTCGTACTAGAGCTGCTGCGGTCGGTCAGCCTGCACTGGACTAGTACAAGTTGAGCATCAACACGTTAGCAGGAGAAATAAACAAGAAATCTTGCACTCAGTGTCCACGTATTATTAATTGCTAACTGGAAACCACAATCATCTGGAATGAACAGACAAATTATTCCTGTCTACACAACGCGCCTTCCATTGACTATTTGACTGCGAGAACTTGAGAAGGAGCCCGTTCATCCATCCATCCATCAAGAGTTCTAGAGACGAGCATTTATTAGCTTCATGCTCAAAGCAAAGCCTGCAACTTTTTGCCGCCCTGAAAAAATGACCGAATCTTTCGTTGAAGCAACGCCCCATCAGGCGCGTGTCGCACTGTCGCTTTTACTAATCTGAACCGAACAAGTAGTCCCGTTGGTTCATCTAGAATAAGATTTTCAGTACAGGGTTCCAGGATAGTTGTGCTGACACCTGCGGTTTCGGAGACCACACAAGACAACGAAGAGCTCTGGACTAGTTGTGACTGCTCCGCTCCGCGGATCACTATCATGCATGAAAGGTGCTCGAGTAAATGGCCTGCTTTCTAGAAGAAGAAACGGGGAGAAATGGGAAGTTAGAGGCAGCATTTCCACAGTTAGTTATTCTCAGAAGGAATTATTCTGATGACACTTTTTCCTGTACGTACGCGTTTCTTCAGATAATATTTTTTTTTGTAGATGAACAAACATCAGTGGCTCGTTGGCTACTGACTACTGAACCTGACTCAACGAAAAATACTTGTTCCCACCAAAGCAGATACTGAAACTGTATATGCAACAAATAACAATTGGCCTTTAGCCAAGTGTATGTAGTTCAACTTCAACCAGCATGGCGCATTCCTTTTAGCTCTGCAAACATATTGGGTGTGGTTAGTTAAGACTATCTGTGTAGTTTCTTTTGTTCACTTTGGACTGCTGAGCAGGTAATGGCAGAGTAGGTAGCCGCCAAAGAAAACATGAATACCTCTCCAAAGTCCAAAGCATAACTTGGTAGATATACGCATGCCTTGCAGAAAGCGCAACTAATCAAAGCATAGCTTGGTAGAACTACGCATGCCTTGCAGAAAGCGCGACTTTGGATCTGAAGCGCGACTTGCCGACCTGGTACAAACAAAGCACAACTTATTACAGATTCAGTGATCATGGCGGTTCGTGAAGATTGATCTGGGGATTTCGGTTGATGTCCCTCAGACCAGGGTCTCTCTTGAACTCACCATCTCTCCTCTCCCAAAAATCACTGAATCGGAGGTGAGCTTCCCATCAGCGAATTTGTTTATCTCAGTCCTGTAGGGCAGACGGGCTTTCCTGTTCCGGCCCACGCGGAGCATATTCTCCTTGAACAGCCTCGCACGAGCGCTCGTACAAGGCCTAGGCCCATTCCAACAGCCGACCTGTCATCTAAGCCCAAAACCCAATCAACTAGCGTAACAGGACACAGTAGGCCCGTTGATTCGTCGTAGGAGGAGGCTTCCAAACAGGCTCCTCTGTATTTGGGTAAGGCCCACCTGCCCAAGCTGGCCGGCGAGTCGTCTCTCTCAACGGGCGGGGACGGGCACGCCGCACGCGGCGTTCGGGTGCATGCGACCATGTGTTGTTGGCTGCTCTGGGTCGGGTCGGTCAGTGCGCGCACACGAGCCAGGAAGAGTGCGGAGGACCGCACCAGCAAAAACACGTGCGGCGTGCCCCCCAAGCTTACCCATCCTCCCTCCTGTTTCACGTCGTCAGTCGTCACAACTCACAAGGCACCGCGGGCGTCGCGCCTATCGCCCCGGCGCCATCGCACGCCCCCGAACTCGCAGCTCACACCATGCCTGATCACCAGCAGCCGTGGTTCTGACCGTCAACGCCGAACCGAACTGGGTGCGTGCTGCACGCTCGGCCACAGACCCATGCGGCTGCGGACGCACGGTGAGTCGGTGACATCGGTGTGGGTGCGGCGCTTCGCCGCATGGTCCACGTGCTGCTGCTGATACAGGTCTTGTTTAGTTTTCAATTTGAAAGTAGCAAAATTGACATTTTGCTATAAATGTGCAACTGTAGCGTTTTGTTTGTATTTATGAATTATTGTCCAAATATTGACTAATTAGGCTCAAAAGATTCATCTCGCAAAGTACAACTAAATTGTGCAATTAGTTTTTGATTTCGTCTACATTTAATACTCTATGCATGTACCGCAAGTTTGATGTGATGAAAAATCTTCTTTTTGCATAGTGTCAAAGTTGGAAATTTGAAGGGAACTAAACATGACCATAAACTCGGCTGGCTGGGTTTATACTCGCCGACCTGTGGCCGGCACGGCGACCCATTCCAATTCCAAGCGCATGGCATCGAGATGTGAATCGGGACCGACTAATCTTTACGACGCGAGGGCGCGGCCATGCTCACCAGCAGCAGCACAGTTCAAAAATCGTGGCGTGTCCTGATGAACAGAATCCAATTTGCAAGCAAGTGAAAATAGGAGTAGTGAATAGTGTTAGGCAGTTGAGCTGGACCCGACCCAAACCGTTGGGATCGTTCTCATTCTGGGCTGGGACTGGGAGGGTACGCGGATCCGCCGCTCTTGCAGCAGCAATAGCAGCTGTTTGACTGTCGAGATCCGATGCAACCCACTTGTGGGTTTTTATTTTGGGCCTGAAAAAAATAGTCAGACTTCAGACTGCAATTGTGGATTCAAAAAACGTCCCATATTAAACGGGCTCGTCAGTCAAATCTCAAATGTACCAAGTTGTGCTAGTATACGTGGGTCTCGTTTGCAAAAAAATAAATCCAAACACCCAGCGGTTCAGCCATCATCGCATGAGGAGCCTTTCTCGTTTCTTCCGCACTCTGCTGCGCATCTTACTTCCCTGATTCTTTTCAAATTATATAACGTTGCAATGATTACTGCTATTTTCTGCTATCTATTCCCTGTACATAGGGACAATAATATCATTTCTCATCCATATCCTTAGGACTTTGGATCCAAAGACTAAATTTTAGTTCTGCACTTTTAGCTCAAAATTCAGCTCTTGGAATCCAAACAGGTGGGCAAAAGGGAGCAAAGAGTTAAAATATGGGCTAAAATCTTTTGCTCACAAAGAGACCCTAAAAGGCGCTAAAAGTGCTCCCGGATACCATTATTCCCCACTTGCCCCCTCCCCTCTCTATCCTCCCCGCACTCTCTCTCTCTCCATTCTCTTACCCCGCACGCTCCACCCGACGGAGCCTCCTTCGCCCGCTGCTGCCGCCTCCGCCTTGCCTTGCCTCGCCGGCGCCTCCGCCTCCGCCGAGCCCAAGCCGCCACCTCCTCCTTCGCCTCCGCCTCGCCTCGCGCGGAGATCTGTCGGCGCAGGGCGGCCCTCGGATCTCGCCGCAGCGGCGAGTCCGCGGGAGACGGCCCCCCACTGCGCGACCCCGGCATCGCGTGTGGTGGGCGACCGTCGGCGGCGGCTTCCGGTCGTCGTGTGTGCTAGCTATACTACAAGTCGGCTCAAGGCGGTTCCGGTGGCCACGGCGGAGCAGGAGAGCATGGCCGACGGAGCAAAAAGTGGCTGGGAGTGGGTGCGGAGGCGCTGGCGAGCAGCGAGGGACGCGATGGGGGGCGTCTGCGAAAGCAATGGCGGGTGGATTTGGAGGAGGAAGAAGGGTAGTGAGTGCAAAGGTTAGGGAAGAAGGTGTATGCGCCAGGGGTAGGGAAGGAGGGTAAAAGTGTCTTTGTTCAATAGCATTTATGGACTTTAGTCCATTTTAGTCCATGGATCCAAACAGCCCAGCAGGACTAAATTTTAACTAAATTTTAGGAGCTAAAGTTTATGAGTTAAAATTTAGCCCATGAACTACTGATCCAAACACCACCTTAAAATGCACTTAAAATGCACTTGTATGGGGAGAGGGAGTATCTTGGACATTTGGTGGTACCTGCGCAGCAGGTGGCACATCCAGGCCCCCTCGCGAATGTTAGAAAAGTCAACAAGACTAAGACCCTGTCACGGTGCCATTGTGCCAATGTTGGCTACTAGCTGTTACCCATGAACACCCGAGCTGTGGGGGCGATGAATCTGGTAAATAGAAGAGGTGGGGGCGATGAATCTGGTAAATGAAATGGACAGCACCGCTCCTCCCTCTGCATACTAGACATTTATCAAGTTTTTACTCGTTTTTCCGGTTGGAGTGAAACAGCTCAATCACGCCAGCGATCTGCCGGTAACCGATGCCGATCAAGATCCTCTTCTGTGGAACGCGCCAAGGGAACACGCCTCGTCCAGCTCGAAAGGGGGACGCGCAATCGGTCTAGCCGTCCAGAGGCCGGAGAGGAGTCGCCGTCCAAGCTCTCGTAGTCTCGTACTCTCATCCAGACGCAGACGCAGGCGACGAGCGGGAAGATGCTTTCCAGTAGTTTCCAGCACAGCTCGACGTCCAGGGATAAACAAGAGCCCCGCAAGGAGTTCGTGCTGAATGTTTACTAGTATCACCACATGTCGTGCAACGACTGACCATTAAACAATCGGCGACGTCGGGGGCCCGGAACGAACCTGCTCCTCGCCACTCTTCTAATCAAAACGAATAATCAGAGACCATTTTTTTAAGAAAAATATAATCAGAGAGGATCAATCAAAAAGCATGGACCACGCGCGCACGCTGCGTGCAAAGTCCCAAAGAAACGCTTCCCAGATCTGAAAGTGAGACGGCGACCGGCTCCAGCGGCGCATGTTGTACTCGTGCCAATTATGGAGCCACCTTGGCCGGTGGCCGGTGCCGGAGCTCCGGCCAGGAAAAGGCGAGGACCCGTCACCGATGAGCGCGATGACCACGCGCGCCGCACCTAACCCCGGTCTGCCACCGCACGCCCTGCTTAAATAGAGAGACACGCAGCCACTGCTGGCACTGATCGCACCCACCACTTGCCTGCCACCAAATCCAATTCCCCAGCGCGAATCGAGCCCAACCTCGTCATGGCCGCCGCGCTGAGAGCCGCCCGGTCCCCGGTGCCCGTCAAGGCCGGGGGGGCCTCCGGCGGCGCCGCGGGCTTCGCCGCCACGCCGCGGCAGCAGGCGGCGCTGTCGAGGGTCGCGGTGGCCGGGAACACGGCGCGGCGGGGCCGCGGCGCCGTCCGGGCGTCGCTGTTCTCGCCCAAGCCCGCGGTGGCCAAGGACGCGCGGCCCACCAAGGTGCAGGAGCTCTACGTGTACGAGCTCAACGAGCGGGACCGGGAGAGCCCCGCCTACCTCCGCCTCAGCGCCAAGCAGACGGAGAACGCGCTGGGCGACCTCGTCCCCTTCACCAACAAGGTCTGTCTGTCCTCTTTTTTTTGTCTTGCTGCTCGATCCGCTCTGTTCCTTGCACCCTGCTTGATCGGCGACGGCCTCGATCTCTTCTTTGTTCGCAGGTGTACAGCGGGAGCCTCGACAAGCGGCTGGGCATCACGGCGGGCATCTGCATCCTGATCCAGCACGTCCCGGAGCGCAACGGCGACCGGTACGAGGCCATCTACAGCTTCTACTTCGGCGACTACGGGCACATCTCGGTGCAGGGCCCTTACCTGACGTACGAGGAGTCGTACCTGGCCGTCACCGGCGGCTCCGGCGTCTTCGAGGGCGCCTACGGCCAGGTCAAGCTCAACCAGATCGTCTTCCCCTTCAAGATCTTCTACACCTTCTACCTCAAGGGCATCCCGGACCTGCCGCGGGAGCTGCTCTGCACCCCCGTCCCGCCCTCCCCCACCGTCGAGGCCACACCCGCCGCCAAGGCCGGCGAGCCGCACGCCTGCGTCAAGAACTTCACCAACTGATCGGATTCGGTTCGACGTCGTCGCGTAGCAACCAGCAGTCGCTGTCAGGATCGGAGAGATGGCTTCTCTAGCTCTCTGTATGTGTAATTGTGTGTGGCTAGTTCCTTGGACGATTCGTGGTAGTAGCAATAAGAGAGGGGAGAATGACAGATTGGGGGTGGTGAGTCGTCTGCTTCACTTCTCTTCCCCTGGCTCCTCCTCCTGATTGTGATCGATTTGCAGCAGCCCGTCCTAGAAAAGGATTGATCGATTAGTACCGTTAATGGGCGTCTGCCGCCTTGCTGGTGTGTCACCGATCGAGACGAGATATTTCTTGCGTACATCAGTATTGTTGAAGATCGGTTGATGGTGATGGGCAACTAAATGATGATGCTGGTGACTTGGGGTGGGCGGATGGGAATTGGGAATCTTGACACGATGCGAGCGAGCTGCAATGCGACAACAGCGACGGGAGCGGCAGGCGCAGCTGTGCTGTAAATGCGCAGCGGGTTAGGTTGTTGGGGGTCGACCGACTGTGTGCGCAGCCGAGCTGTGGTTGGGGGAGGAGAGTTGCTGGACGTGTGTGTCTGTGCTGTGATGCGGATGGCCACCGGATAGAGGATTCCAAGGTCTGTTTGGCTTCATGGTGTGAAAGTTTAACACCCATATTTGATCCTAATTAGGAGTATTAAATATAGACTAATTATAAAATTAATTGTGAGTGTAATTCGTGAGACGAATCTATTAAACCTAATCAGTTCATGATTTGACAATACGGTGCTACATTAATCATTTGCGAATGGTGGATTAATTAGCTTAATAGATTTGTCTCGCGAATTAGCGCAGGATTTTGCAATTAGTTTTATAATTAGCTCATGTTTAATTTTTCTAATTAGTATCCAAACATTCGATGTGACACTGTTAAAGATTACCACCTCGTATCACACCCCCTCAACCCAGCAGCAGTGAGTGAGCAAGAGCATGTCGCATTCGTATCCAGACCTGTGAGACCTGGCGAAAATGGATATACCTGCAGCCCTGTAGATCCCCTGCGTAGCGGCCTAGGCCCTACGATGTTCCACTTCCATACTTCCATGTTCGGCTATGCGCCTACTGCCTGTCTGCCTGTCAGATACCGCCCCGCCGGGCGCCAGGCTCTGGCTCTCTCAGCTCTATGTACAAAAATGGCAACTGCCATGCTCTCCGAGTCTCACCTGCGTGCGCCACGGATGAAGCCACGAAAGTCAAAGTCTGTACTCCCTCCGTTCCAATTGTAATTGCACGTCATTCCAATTTTTTTAAAAGAGGTTTGATTAGAATTATGGAGAGGATTACAAAAATTTATAGCACCAAATAGATATACTTTAAAGATATATTTAATGAAGAAATTAATGATACTTATTTGGTATAATGAATGTAGTACTTTATTGTATAAATTTAGTTAAACTTAAGATGTTTTAACTCTTCAAAAAATTAAAATAAGTAACGGAGGAAGTAAGCTGGTACAGTTGTGTCCAGCGCGCGAGGAATCAATCCCAGCACGAACGGCCATTTCCCCCTCATGACGCACGCCACAGCTCGAGTTCGCGCCGGGACGCCGCTCGCCGGTGCCATCCATCATCACAGGCTCGTTGCTTGCTGCTATGAATCGGTAAAATATATGGGTCTCGGGGTGGCGTTTTCATTGAAACCGAGTGCCTGAAGCGTACCGGTCTTCCGCTTTCTCTGTGTCAAGGCGTAGTTTCAGGATTTTAGGGTCTGCGCATCAAGCCATTGCTGGAACATTGCGAGAATATGAGTAACGCTAATAATGGAATGATGAAAAGTTTATTTTTAAACATAATTTATGATGGTATGGTTTGGCTGTATGCTATTATCCCACAGAATTTCAACTTAAAACTCTACTTGTTGCACGAATAAAAGGACAAATCTTATTATAGAGTACACATAGCTGGAGGAGTAAATGCAAATACAAAGTTGGCATATAGAATTATCCAGACTAACACTATACTTGAGGAATATTTTTTTTTGACTTTTTATAGAAAAAGGAGCAAATTCCAGTCACCTAGAAATTAGCAACTCCCATTCATTTTGATTTCCTAACCGGGCTGCTACCTCATGATTCGAGGTTATTTGTGGTCCGGCCCATTCCTGAGATTATGATGAGGCTGGGACGTTTCATGGGCTTTAGGTGGTAGCAAAACCCATATAAAAACCCAAAATAGCTAGGAAATCCAGTAAACCCAAAACGGAGTATCCACGCATAATACACTACTAGTCTGTGTGACAGTGTGACCACCTCCTTTTACTACTGTTTCCAACTTTCAACTGCTCAAAACCCAAGGCCTCAAGGAGTTAAAATTTTGAACAATAACTAACTGACAATTGCAGCGAATCGATCGTTAGTTGACTCCAAACTGTCGAACCAAGGCGCCTTGGAGTTCATATTCATACAAGCTCGTTTATCACGAACATCCACTTGTCCGCACAGATACTGCAGATCGAGATTAGAGCGATAAAAGAAACTGAGATCATGGCATCATGCATATGCTTGTGGACCATAGGTGATCACCAGTTGACATTCGCATCGATGTACAGCCACGCCACGCGCGCCACTCTATCGTTCGTGCAGTAACGTGAATTCTGCAGAGAAATGTGTTACGCTTGATTGAACTACACTAGCCACAATTGGTTGATTTGCTGCTGCTCAAGAAAAAGCGAGAAAAAAAAAGATGAAGGAAGGAAGGTCAGATTCATTGAATTTTAATTAAAACTTCAAACAAATTTTGTGATACATAGAAAATTAATTCTTGTGCCAGGTCTGGGCGCCTCACTGAAATTCGCGCTGGATCTTATGGATTCTGAACTGACCCAATATAATGGCCGGGTAACCCGGGTTGGATCTGTGGTTTCCAGTTTGATTGGATAGAATAAATTAGAATTGGATTAACTAGGAAGGGGCAATTGTCGTCTTCGTCTTCTTCTCTAATTTTTTTTTTTGCATTTACAAAAGAGGGACCAATTATCTGGGGGCGTGTTTACTATCTCCCAACAACTCGGGCAGATTCGATCTTTCTTGTTTGATTGGCGCTTGCACAATAAAAAGGAAACAATAGCATGTTACTCCTCCAAAAGAATCAAAGTTGTCTGGATAACCCCCTAAATATTTTTACCCGTCTTTTTGACCTTTAACAACTAAAACTCGGGTTGCTTTACTCTCCAATGATGCCTATATCTTTTCTTGTCTACCATAGATGTCATGTTTTTAAAGTTGATTTTTGTGCAATGATAGACATCATAAACTATTATAAATACCTTCACTGTATTTTCAAGACTATTTGCACATATTTCTTATTTATGGGGTTAAAATGGTGTTAGTTGCTTCTAACCCAAGCAAATAGTTATGAATAGTTCATAATGCAATTATTCTAACACAGGGGTTATTTGGAAAACCGAAATAAGTTGAGGGAGCAAAATGAACTTATCCAATTACAAATAAAAGATACTCCACGAACACTAAATAATCTTGTCAAAGCTTAGCATCGCATGATGGACTGATCAGCATCATGTGGTATATTAATCACTTGCATATATCTGTTGCTCAGGCAGCTCAGCAATATCGGTCCCTATCAGCTTTGCCTGTTGCTACTGGCCACTTTGTTAGGATACCATCAACTTGCTGCCCTCTTCCACCACTCGCCGCCAATTCAACTTCACAAGCTGCGATTTGTTTGGGAGCTTTACACAGGAAGAAGCAAAGTGGCGTGCTCAAGTGGCTGTGATATCACACTGTACTGTAGAGCACCACAAATTTATAAAGGTACAGGATTAATTATAGAACAATAGATGGGACTGTGGGCCATCTCTCCTCGGGGTCAGGATATTAAGATTTTTGTTACTTTTAAATGCCTGCCTACCGGAGTACAACTGCAGTATCTGTTCTTGTAGATGTTTGCAAACTGAGCAAGCTTGGGGTTCGCCTCAGCTTATAAGCCAGCTGAAAAGTTAAAATGGCTGATTTATTATGAGAGAAAAACACTGTTTGGTGGCTGATAAGTCGGCTGAATAAGCTGAAGCGAACAGGCCAATACTTAGCGTCAACTGTGGTATCTGGTTGTAGATATTTGCAAATTAAGCAAATTTGGGTATCCTAAGTGTCGCGATTCATTGCACATCTTCATTTGTCATCACTCTCCTGTTTTGTGAAGACCGTATTTGATATCTTGCGTGGCTTTGCAAAAGTTGTACGGATCGATTTCCCACACTCAAAATGCGGCCAAAATTAATGACAAAGTTTTTTTTTCCCGAAAGATAAATAATGACAAAGTTGGTACGTAGCCATGGTTGTGATAATGGCTCAAACCGTTTTTTTTTCTTGTTTATGGTTGTATATAGATCATAGTTCTTTCATTATGATAAAAAAATTATCTTTATTTGAAGATCTCTAAAAAGTCTAAATGTCATGCATATATGTTATCATAGTTTGAAAGAAATTGACTACCTTCAAAAATTATTAGGACAATGAAAGAACAAGAGATTATTACGACACTCCTAGTCATGAATAAGAGTTACTCGTGTGAGGTGCGTGAATCACCAAGAACCATACAACCAAGGAGCGAAAAGGAGGCAAGAAAGGTACCACAGGGGGAGGGGGCTTGCTTCTAGTAGTGTACCTGGCCTCCATTAAAAAACAAACAAACAATTGCTTTGTTTTACTTGCGTCACATTTCCATGCCCACGGCTCTGTTCCGTCGACCTCACCTTCCACTTGAGATCGAGAAGGAAGGCAGGCAGGAAACAACAAGGCAAGCGACGCAAAGAAAATTGAACAAGTTGGCATCAGGAAGGACAAAGCGTCCAGCGAGTAGGGCTCCAAGCTAAGCTCAGGTGAGGTGTACTCTCAACAGAAGATGCCTTCTCGCTAGCTACGGAACAGGCCAGGTTCCCATCACCCGTCATCCACTCGATAAGAAAACACACTCGCACACCGCAATGATCAATTCGTCGTGTACCTTTGGATGCCAGCCGTGGATTGAGATGGGGGGTCTCTTTTTTGTTTGATGCTGCGTTTTCTGCCGTCAGTGACGAATATGTGCTCACGACTTCACGTTAAGAATAGCAGGGTACTGTGCAACTGTTGTACACCTCCCGTTTGGTGTACACATGCTCTCTCTCTCTCTCTCTCTCTCTCTCTCCATCACAACACATATATGCCTTTCTAATAATATAATCCTTCAAAAGGTCTTTTAGTATTCTACTACCTAATTGATAAGATGGCTTAAAAGGAAAATTAAACTACCTATTGATGAGTTCTTTAGGTATATCTAACAACACATATAATTGACCTAAAACCCAAAATACAGCACTATGTTTGCATGTAAAAGAACTCATCAAATTCTATTGTGTGATGATGATATCCATTATAGATCCCTCTACCATCTGTCACACATGTTTTTTTTGCCCGAAATGTTACTCTTGTATTTGATTCAGATAAATGTTTAAGATCAAATTCTCTTAGTTCAACAATAATATTTCTCTGAACCATAATGTAAACATACTGTCAACATAATGCACTAAAGTTAAAAAGATAAAACAACGAGAAATAACCATAGCAATAAGACTACATATAGAGTGCTTGCAGTATGCATGTACTGTTTGAGGATTATGGTTTAGAGTGCTTTGTTGCAGTATGCGTAGTTAGTGAGTTGAAACACTGGTATTACCGTACTAATTACAAGATACGTATACGTATGTGTTGACGAGGAGGCAGCAACCACACAAGTATAGTTCCTTTACCGGTAAAGAAAAAGATATAGCGACATGCGAATATTGTTGCTCTATCCTATCCCAAAGGAAGTATGATTTTTTTTCTTTTTTTGTGGGGCCAGGGCAAAGTGACAATAATTTCAACCATGTCTTCATCTTTTGCTAAACAATGACCAATCATAGGAGCTGCACACTGCACTGTATGTGGTGCTGAACAATCGGCGGACAAGAAGACGAGGGTGAAGTCACCAAACAGTTCAATCACGCAGCCGCCCCTACTGTGTATGGATGGCTGTACGAACTGCACAGATAGCGGTCCACTACCGATTACAAGTCGCGGTCAAGGTGTTAAGACCCAAACAAACACATCACCCATCCACGTGGGCCCACAGGCAGCATACGTACGTCTCCCTTTGCTAATCACGTTCACGAAACCGTTCGCGCAGGCACGGGAGAGTGATTGCGACAGGGCTGCTAGTAAGCACCTGTCCGCGCCCAACTAATTCTTTCTTTAATCGAACCGGTAGGAGAGCCACCAATTATATAAAAAAAGAATAAGCTCGAATTGGGTACAACAACAAAGCAACAAAAGTAACTTCTAATGGATCGCGCCGAACTCAAATCAAATCAAAACAAAACAAACTCCGTGACCCGTCAGATTGAGATATTGACACAAGCCGACCACTACGCCGCACCACCACAACCTAGAAGAAAAGGCTGATAAGTAGCCCTCATTGCCGGCACCATCATCCCTGACGATGTCCCACACCGAACCAGTCGCTGCCACGCAGGACTAGCCGCCGCAGTCCGCTGCAAGCCGTGTAGCTACCATGACACCTCCACCATGCCGCCGTCATCCTCTAGTCACGCACACACAGTTGTCGATCTCCCAATCCACGACCTTGCGTCGGTAGAAGTCAAAAGAGGAGCACACGACACCACACCAAAAAGGCCACTGCTATGTAGGATCCAACACCGAAGCACCGCTGCAGTACCGTACACACCAAACGACCAAAACACCTCACCAGTTCCTGGCCCTCCAAGGCAACTCGAACGCGTGGGGTCTAGCCATATCCACCGCCGCACACCACTCCTTGGACACATCATCTTAAAGCGAACGAGGGCCTCACCACTTCCGCTGCTCCGCCGGGGGTGACATGGTGCTACCGAGTTGCTCCAATAACTTCACCTCCACCTTGCGACCGCCGGAATCTCAGTTGCACCACGTGCGCAGACACAAAGCTTCCACAGACAATGGCTCATCACCTTGGCGAAACGTATCAAACGTCGACCAGAGGAGGGTGTGTGCAAAAACACCAAGACAACGCCTCAAGGAGGAGAACGATGCCCAAAGGCATCACCGTATCATAATCGATAAAACCGATTAAGGCTTTCGTCAGCGTTTGCGCACAACCCACCTCACATATAGTCGAACGCCAATAGCAATGCCACTCCACCACCAACATAGATCCTCCTCGTCGTGGACCGCTGTCAAGACCCACACCGTGCACCACCGCACAGCTCGCACCGCCACAACACCACGCAACCATGGCCTCGCCTCGTAGCCTTCAAGCGCACATCCTTGCCGACGCTGCTCAACCTTGCGCTGCGCTGCCCGCCGACATGCCTGCACCAGCACTAGCGGTAGCCGCATTGCTGGCCGCCTTCCGACGCATCCACTCGCAGCCATCACCATTGCCGCCTCGTTGACTCCGCACCCACGCACTGCTGGGCTTGCCCGTCGGCTCCTCCACACCCGACGCCCATTTGGCTGCCACTTCGCCTTGCCTAGAATCGCCAGCGAGTAAGCCCGCCGTGACGCCGTCCACCCGGCCTTGCACCGGCTTCCGCGCCATCGTCGTCGAACCCCTCCGGGGCACTAGCGAGCGTGCTGCCCAGGCTGGCCACGCGCGCGAGCCCTATCACACCAGATCAGGAGCGAAGCTCGTCGACCCAGCCGCCAAGGGCACGCGCAGCCATTGCCCGTGCCGTGCCCCGCTCACGCGTGAGCGGCTCCAGACGCGAGGGCCGCAGATCCGGGCAGGGGAACGCCGGATCCGCCTACAGCGAAGCTGGATATGCAACCCCAACCACCGGCCTATGCGGCCTCCCCACAGGTTGCTGGCCACCCCGCACAGTAGACCTTCACCATTGGCCGAGATGAAGAAAGGCCTACCGCCGCCTTCTTTGCCTTCCGCCGGGCTTCCGACGTCAAGCTTCGGTGGCGGCAGGTCTGAGAGTGGTGGGGGAGGGCCTATTGGCGGCGGATTCGTACACCGCCCGAGCCGCTCGGAGAGAGCAACGCTGGGGCGCTCTGGTAACAGTTCGCCCTTCCTAAGACCACCGCCCAACTAATCTTCTCCCTAAAGGCAGTAGTTAGTGAAATTTTGTCCACATATACAAACAAAATGATGCAATTGCAACTAGGGGCTATGTTTTGCACCGGAGATATATCTGTTTGCAAATATATGCCGTGGATAAATTCCAAATTTGAAATATGCAGTAAGTGGTTGACAGCAGGGAATAGACGACGGATCCAGGCTATCTCAGTGCTGTCACTTTGTCACTTTGAGAGCAATGGATTTTCACATCCAAGGCTGAACTACTCTTGTCCAAGAGACATGACAAATAATCACATTATCAGCACTAATGGCATTAATGCCTTTCTATCTTGGATCCGGCGGGTGATGGGGGGAATAGGGTGTAGTGTTAAATACCAGCAAAGCATATCTTAAAGCTTATCTTTTGTGGTGCCATATCTCTAACTCATAAATTGCAGTGGCATATATCTAATCAACAATTTATTTTGCTTTTGAGCAAAGTTTCGCACCCTTTGCGAATCTTTTATTTCTCCTTCTACCTATCTTTGTAGCTGAAGAAAAAACTAGGCTTAGAGGGAAAGATGTTACCGGGTGAGTTCGATGAATTCTCAAACAAAAAAGAAATATTGTGGAGATACAAGTTTTCATTTTGTTTTTCAAGTTTATTGGGTCAACTCAAAACTCAGCCATACAGACTAATCTAGATTCTAAAACAAGAACAGTGAAGAGAGTGACTTACTGCTATCCACTAGTATCTACTATTAAGTATCCATAGGAGGTGGGCATTTGAAAAATAATTGCAGCATTATACTTCCTCCGTTCCAAATTATAAGTCATTTTAATTTTTTTTGAGAGTCAAACCATTTTATGTTTGACCAAAATTATAGAGAGGATCACAAAGATTTATAGCACCAAATAGATATTTCATATGGTATCACGAATATTAGTACTTTATTTATTTTATTGTATAAATTTGGTTAAACTTGAGATGTTTTGACTTCTAGAAAAGTTGGAAGGACGTATTGTTTGAAATGAAGGGAGCAGTAGCAACAGCGAGGTGCATGCGCCCTCAAGGTCAAAGGCCCGAAGAGGAGATGGAGATCATGATCAGATCCGATCAAGAGCAATTATGAACGTGATTCCCAGCAACTGATCCCGGCTGTTGCTTGCAAATGACCCATCATCTATTCCTCTCCCGTCCACAAGCACGCATCTGCAATTTCCCAAACTCTTGGAGGACGTAGCAGACAAATTTTATCCAATGGCAAAATAACCATTTTGGTCCCTAAACTTTGCACTAAAGGTCAAGTTCGTCCTTTAACTTCTATATTGGCCAATCTAATCTCTCAACTTTTGTTTGGATCAAACTCATCCTTTGTGCTGATATGAAGCTCCATGTTAGTATGAAACTGATGCGAAAAGTCTTTTATACCCTTGGCTCCTCCTTTCCCTCTTCAATTTCCACCGATAGAAGTGTATGATCCAAAATATATATGAGCACATATGTGTTAATCGAGAGAGTATGAATACATATGTGGATCATGTATACCGTACCATAAGTATGTGAGCACATGTCAATTTTAATTTTAAAGCATGCATACATACACTGAATTGTATATATACCAAAATAATATGAGTACATACTTGTTTGATTACATACATTTTGCATATCAAATTCGTATGACCACACGCAGATACATTTTTTTAGAAATCATATGTTGTGTTAGTTAAAAAATATATTGATGTGCATATGTATTAAGGAAGCATGAGCACATACATGTTTCGATCTACAAGAAGTGACTTTTCACATTAATCTCATATTAATGTAGAACACCACATCAGTATAAGTCTGAGTTTGACCCAAAACTCAGATGTAAAATAGAAGTTGAAAGATTAATTGGTCAATCTGAGAGTTGATGAACGACGAGTTTACCTAGGTGCTAGGTGCAAAGTTGAGCACAATGCCTATTTTGCTTATCCAATTGAAGCGGAACCGGGCGACCAGGGCTGAACAGTCAGAGGTGCAGAGCAAGCCAACCAACTGGCAGCAATCCGCCACCGCCGCCGTCCCCCCACCAAACCGCCCCCGGCGACCCCGCCCGTCAGCGACGATCCCCGCCGCGCCCCCGTGTCGCCGAAGCCCAAAGCGGCAGCGTCCGCCCGCGTTCCCCTCCCCGACCGGCAGAATCCGGTCCACCCCCCTCGTCCCTTAAAACGCCCACCATTCATCCGTTTCCCACTGTCCCGTCCGTCCTCGGCCCTGCTCGGCTCCTCTGCTCCCCGTATCATCTCCCGTGCCTCGAGAAGGAGAGCAGGAGTGCGCGCGAGAGGGAGAGGGGACTCGGAGGAGGATCCCGGCGGCAGCAAGCATGGGGATCGTGGAGGAGGCGCACAACCTGCGGGTGGTGGGCGAGGGGAAGCGGGGCGTCATCGTGCTGGCGCACGGCTTCGGCACGGACCAGTCCGTGTGGAAGCACCTGGTGCCGCACCTCGTCGCCGACTACCGCGTCGTGCTCTTCGATACCATGGGCGCGGGGCCCACCAACCCGGACTACTTCGACTTCGGCCGCTACGCCACGCTCGAGGGCTACGCGCTCGACCTCCTCGCCATCCTCCAGGAGCTCGGCGTCCAGTCCTGCATCTACGTCGGCCACTCCGTCTCCGCCGTCATCGGCTTGCTCGCGTCCATCTCCAGGCCCGACCTCTTCACCAAGCTCGTGCTCCTCTCCGCCTCCCCGAGGTAATAATCCCCCCCCCCCCCCCTGCTTCCATGCTTTAATTCCTTCCCCTTGTTCATTGTCTACATCTCTTGATTGCGAATCGATCAAGGACCAAAATTGACTGCCGGCTGCCGTGCTTTAATTTTTTTTTGTGAATTGAGCTACAACCTGCACTCTAGGTACTAGTACATGCTAGCAGTAGTAGTACGGACTCCTACCCCCATGAAGGGAACTGTTGGATTTGGGCGCATACTGTGGCTTGTCGCTATGGGGAAATTAGCCCCTTTTGGGGACGACTTGAAACAGGAAATCTATACTATATGCTTGTCAGCATGCATGGCTTGTGGTTCACTGTGAGTCCGTCACTAGAATACCATGTGATCGATTTACTCAATTGGATTGCATATTGCACTCACCTTTCAAGATCAGGTGGTCCGGTTACTCCGGTGTGCGTTGCCTAAATGGTGATAACCTTTATGGATGATGGTGATCAGTCATGGACAAGTACCCGTAACATGACCCATGCTACTTTAATTTGGTTATGGAAAGCAGTTGAGTGTTGTACTGTTGGATCTGAAATTAAACAGTTGATTTGAGAAGGAAATAGGGCCATACCGACATAACTAATGATCATGATAAGGTGCTGTACTGCTGTACTCGATTTATGCAAGGTCGTTGTTGCATGTGGCTACTTAACTGCATGCTTTTTTACCCTCTAGCTTAATATTGATCTTGTCACTAGAATTTACAGAAACGAAATGCTACTTCCATTGTTTGATGGGATTTTAAACTCTTGGGAATTGGTGGTATTAATATGAAAAACCAGCAGTCCTCCAGAAATTAGCCTGTAATCAGAGTTATGCTATTACAAAGGATATGAGAAAAATAATTTTAGACACCTGATTTCCCTGCAAAATCAACCTTGTTGAGGTCACATATACTCATATAGTGAATAACAAAGCTTTGGAGAAGAATTAAAATCTATGTGTTCCTACTGTAACTAGTACTATGAAAGCTAATCCCATTATAAGGTGCACCAAGTGAATTACACGTGCAATTGACCATTGTTTGGCTTTATTGTTCACCTTAAACTGCAGAGGGCATCTTACTATCATTTTGTTGTGCTAATAATTTCCTAGCGAAGATTTGAATCAAAATCTTAGTTCAAAAAAAAAAAAGAGATTTGAATCAAAGAACAAATTAACAAAGGCTGTTTATTTTTCAATTTTCTTTCAGCTAAGAATTATTAAATGTTCTTGTCTTAATATGGTGAAAATGTTATGACCCAAGTGGCCTTGACATATGTGTAGAATTGTAGGGCACACTATATTGTAGTTGATATCCTACTAAAGCAGAACTGAAGCTTGGTGGTACAGTGTATACAGATTGGTGGAGTAAGGCTTTTTAAGGGAGCTAGGGAGTTAATTAGATCACAGCACATTGGATCTGGTTTTCAGTTATGATGAGCATGCTGCTGAATACAGTAGTTGCAGTGTCCTGAATTCTATCCGCATCATTATTCAGTGCATTGTGAATTCTAATTACAGTAAAAAATGTGTTCACATTGGGCAATCCTTTTGATGGCTCCGCACAATGGCACTGGGCATAAGCTACCAGGAGACTTGGTAATCTGCTTTCCATAGTTCCATTCTAACTGCTACACTGGACACAAACTACCAGGAGAATAAACCCAAAAGTTATCACAATACATTATGCTCATAGCTGGATAGTTGCTGAAGCAATAAACCTGAACATTGTGTAGGAAAAGCATGGCCTGTGTTAGGATTTTGAAGAAAACAGTCTTAAACTAGAGATGCTATAATTCAAAAACCAAGGCAACTACTTCGTATCTCCTGTGTATGATCTTGCTTGCCATTGAATCAGATGTATATGACTAACTAATGATGAAAAAAATAGAAAAGAGAGACAAATGTATGTAGTGCAATTCGGGGCTTAATATGCGTACAAAGTATTTAGTGTGCCAAATGTTTGTAGATGACAAGGGGGGACCACTGGAAATATAATGAAAAAGTAAGTGTTAAGGATAGCCTTTTGTTATATGGTTTGTTATTCTTGACATACATTGCTCCAAACACACTTACTTGAAACAAGGATTGTTTATATCTCAAGATGGAAAACTTATCCTGTTTAAGATTTCATGGATCTTAATTGATAGTAATATTAGTACACATGGGATTATGAATTTAGAATCTTGTACATTCTTGCGAGTATAAGTCGAGTCATCAATTTTGTCGTTTGCTTGCACAATACTTGTTTTTGGGGAAATGGGGAGTATTGCTATCACAGCAGTTTTCACATTTTCCAAATTCCAAGCAAAAGGTGAAAATTGCAAGAAAATTCACACTTTCTTCACATAGAAGTTGAACTTGGAAATCATATGGGCTCGGTCTGAGATTTAAGTTCAACTTTGTAGTCTCACTTGCAAGCTTCCTAGATATTGCTGATGTTTGAAGTTCATTTCATTGTGTAAATCAATAACTGGACCCTTTTAAGACGCCCTCCTTGTCTCATGTCCCATTTTCCCAAATAACACTAATAATTTCAATTAATATTTTCTTAAATATAGACAGTGGGTTTGTTTAGAGAAGAGATATAAGCAACATGGGATGAACAGAGGTCGATGAATTTATGCTCTTAGTAAATTCTTAGCTTGTTATTTCTACCTGATCTGTGAATCATGGTTCATATGGCTACACCAGATATAAACTTTTAAAAGTTTATGGTGGTTTTCATGGCCCTCTATTTGGAGTAAGGAACCCAATCTTCCATATTTTACTTGGATGAAAATATGAAATACGGAAATGTCATGTTGGACCTTGTCAAGGTGCTGTGCCACCTTTTGCCTGCTGAATTGGGTTTGTCTCAATCAAGTTTAGTTCTCAAGTTCAAGACTGAGTGACAAATTTGTAAAACATAGGGTCTAAACTGATTTTTCCTTTGGAGAAACAAAACATTTGCATGTTTAGTAATTGGAACTGGATGCATGACCTGACCCTTATCACCTTTTTTGCACATGTTCTAGGTGTCATTTTCTAAAGTTACTCGGATCTGATCATGTAGAATTCTTGGAGCAAAAAATCAGATTGTGGTGAAGCATGGACATTTGATCCAAAAATTAACTTTATATCTCACTCATCCCTCTTTATATGATTATAATCTGATACTGATGTTCAGTGGAACAAGTTAGGTTTGAGTGGCATTAAAATTCTTTTTTTCTTTTGGTAAAAGTCACAACTTCATCTGAACCTTCCTTCTAAAACTTGGAAATCAATTATACTTCTATCTACTACTTGACAAATTTCTTTCGTTAAATGATGCATCCTCTTGAATAAGAAGATGTTAGTGTAGCAGACATCACCTGAATTCTGCAGTTCATCTTCCATTAAAAATGCAATTGAAGACCATGTTTGCATGCTGAATATCTGCTAAATAGGATACGCCTGTAGATATAGAAGCACTTCATTCCTCGATTAAATATCTATTGTTCTATGTCTTTTATGGTTTTGCTTTTGTATAAATTGCATCTTTATTTATTTTCATCAATTCTATTTTGTCTTTAACGAAATAGGTACCTGAATGATGTGGACTATTATGGAGGCTTTGAGCAAGATGAGCTTGATGAGCTCTTTGAGGCCATTCGATCAAACTACAAGGCATGGTGCTCAGGTTTTGCACCACTATGTGTTGGAGGGGACATGGAATCGGTGGCAGTTCAGGAGTTTAGCCGGACACTCTTCAACATACGTCCAGACATTGCACTTAGTGTTGCCCAGACGATCTTCCAGAGTGATGTGCGCAGCCTCCTTCCGCTCGTTAGTGTCCCATGCCACATCGTTCAGAGCACCAAGGATCTTGCAGTGCCAGTCGTTGTGTCTGAGTACCTGCACAAGCACCTCGGCAGTGATTCTATTGTTGAGGTGATGCCATCTGAAGGCCATCTCCCTCAGCTCAGCTCTCCAGACATCGTCGTTCCTGTCTTGCTTCGACACATTCAGCATGATATTGCAGTCTAGGTTGGGCAACAATTCCTCAAGACGATGAGCATCCGAAACTGTCTGCTGTCTATTTTTATCCCACTTAATTGTTCAACGTAGGATTTGCATCTGTTTGATGTTCTAATAAGATTTCCATGGTGTTGTGAAGTGTTGGCGGTGGAAATTGTAGTATATATGTCTGTGTAATCCATTTGCCGTCTAATGTAGGCTACCATGTTGGATGCTCTGACATCTTTAAGTTCTTCAGAAACTCTTCATGTCATTTTGTTGTTTTCCCATGAAACTGAGGCTGCTGCCCTGTTGTATATGTTGGCGTCTATGACCAGTTTAGACTGAAGGATATGATTCTGTAGTTTTATGCTTCTTTGTGCAGTAGATGGATTGGATCAAATTACGAAGGGACTCCTTCCAGGCCTCCAATAAACAATGTAAATGCAAATTATTCAACTATGTTGTATACCGAACTTGATTGCAACAGGTTGTTATCGGTCGCTGTGCTCCTAGAGGTCGCTGCTACCTATAAACTGCTGAAGTTCTACAAGAATGCAATTCTCTTTCTGTGGCCTATTTTTATTTCCCAGCTGTACTATTGTTTTGGTCTTACTATCAGACCAGCTGCATGTGTGGTCACGGATCACTGTTGAAGGATAATGTTGAGATAAATTTGTTTTTATTGTTTACCAAAATGAACTATTTTCATTCTTTCAAGTTGATTTTCCCCAGAATTCAGTTTATAAGAACTATTTTTAATGGAGGATCTTATTGGAAGACAATGTATCAGCTCTTATTTTTAATCGGTTCAGCATAGGCAAAAATGCTCACGGTATTTCTGTCTGAACTAGAACTCTAGAAGTCACCTGCAAACCCGAAGAAAGTCTTTTTTTCAATAAAATGGCAAAAATAGATCAATTGCATACATGGGCCCCTTTTAGCCCATAACTGGCTGACTGCCCCTGTCCACTAGACCACGGCCCAGGCCTGCTTCAATGTGGGTTAGCCCAAGACTTTGGGCCCACATTATGGGCCGATAGGCCCGTCGTTTATAACTGGCCGATAGGCCCATTAACATTTGCTGAGAAACAATTAGCCATGTTTGAAAGTAGCATAAACTAACTATTAGTGCATAAACTATTGTTAATGATCTCAAGAAATTACATGAAAACAGGTACATATTAGTGTGACTGAGGGAAAATTTGTCCTGTTGCCAGAAAGGAAATCAGACTGTAGGAAATGGAAGAAACTGAGTGGGGAAACAAATTGTGCATGCCTGTTGAGTAATTTCCTCTTCCCAGGAAGCACCATGTGTCTGAAGTCCGAGCATATGTGAAGCTTTGAAATTTTTCGTCTGCAAGGAGGAACAATGAATCAAAACACAAGATCTCAAAGTTGTCCCAATTCAATTGAACAAAAGAAAATACAAGTACTAGTATAAGGCCCGGGAGACAACAGAGACATCTGGCCAAATTTCGTCGGCGGAGATAGATGACCAAATATTTCTGGGAAGGATTTTTTTTTTGAACGAACTTCTCGGAAGGATTCCAGTGCAGGATAAGTTCAAACTGCCATTTTATTGCCATACTGTTCTCACTCCTGACCCGGGCAAAGCTTTTCCCGTACAAGAAGCTTCCACGAATTATCAGTAAGAAGACGAAGCATGAGCGCACAGGTCAGCAGGAAGACCTACTACACTGAGGGACGAATCGTTTTTGACTCGTACCTGAACCTACTTGACACATCAAGCTTGCATGATTAGCGTGCAACTGATGGTGGCTGCTGTTCCCGTGCGTGGATGTTGACATTCCTGCTGCTGAAATGGACACCTGGCCGTGTGGAATTCATCTTCCTGTTTTTTACCCCCTTGGAAGGGCTTCTGGAATTCATCTTGATCTAATAAGAACTGAAAACTCCTCTGCATTGTGGACCGTGGACTTGTTTCTATTGGTAAACCCCAGTGAAAACAAGGCACATGAATTCAGAGTACTTTTGGTAGAATACCCGTGCATTTGGCTGTCTATCTTTTTGTAAATTTTATCTGCTAGCTTCTGATGAACAGAATGAATGTTCTCAGGAAGGAGTCCTGCAATACTTCAATATATTTGTAGACGATGATTGGTTAACTGACTTGAAGCGTCTGCATCAACAACTCTTAGCTTACTTTTATGTTGGATAATTCAATTATTCGTTCATCTGTAAACCTCATTACAAGTTTTAAATTGACATTATGGGACCTATCACCTGTAATGCACTTTGCCTTCATAACTCGAGTTTTTCTTAATCAAAATAAAAGTAGTGATTTAGTAATTGCCTGAAACTCCCACAAAAAGTAATAAGAACAAACAAAAAGAAGACTATCCATTGCCAAACGACCGCACAATGGACCAAGAGCAAGCATCAGAGCATCAGGGAGGGAAAAAGTATTATGTTCAAATGAGTAAAATAATACTAGTATAGCGACTGGGCACATTTGTGAAATCACCATAGGCCACGGACCAAGAGTCAGGATTAGAGCGTAATGTGTTTGAACATATTTGTAGCTCTGAAAAGTGAGGTCTGCAAGGTGTAAAAACTAAATTCAAACACGAAATCTCAGAGATTTTCCATTCAAATGAACGATAGAAATACTAGTATAATGTCTTGGACACACCAGACAGCTTGAACATCTGGCGTAAACTTGTCGGCTGATCTGGCCTTTTTCCCTGTAAGAAGCTTCCCCGAATTATATGTAGGAAGAACATGATGCTACCAAGCAGAGTGCAGGTGTCAGCAAGACGACCTGCTGCGGTGAAGTATGGATCCTAGTAACTGACTCTACTTGAGTTCTTGACAAATCGAGCATGATTAGTATGCAAGCAAAAGGTCAGCTGCTGTTCCCCATGGTAGATGACTAGATGTTGAAGTATTGCTGCTGCTGAAAAAGTGAAAAGGATCCATGCGTGTGGAAATATTCATGTAGGATCTGAAAATGATCCTGTCCATTTTGGATCTTGGACCTGTTTCAACCGGTACATAAATTAATCCCAGTGAAAAAGGCAAATAAAGCACTTGTAGTTGAGTACACGTGCGTTTGGTTTGTCTACCCTTTTAGTGGTTGATTTTCGAGCACCTAATGAAGGAAATGAAGCTTCTTAGAAAACAGGTCTAGCAATAGTTTTATGATATTTTCGTGTACTTTGGTCGCTTGATTGGTTTGATTTGAAGCGTCAGCATCAACAACTTGTTAGAGACGGAGTTAGTATCATCAAGAGCACATGGTGTTGGACTCTTGGTAAGACGCCGCCACCTAATCTGATGTAATCCTCCGTACAACAATCATAAGAGATGCTAGATGCAGATGGCAGCTAAGTAATTAAGATTGTCGCTGAGACTCAGCCAGCCTCACCATAAGGATGCAGTGATGCTTCTTTTTTTTCATAGCCAGAAGTATTGAACAGATTCAGGCTTATTGAACAGATTGACTTTGAGCAGATTTTTGTTCTACACCTACACATCATGGACATGATTTAAATAACTGTGGCAGTCTATTCTCACAGAGCCAACATAAAAAGAAAGATTGTTATGACTTTTGTATGCTCCTTCCAGCCACAGATCCAGTCCACGAAACTAGGTATGACCACTATTTATATGTGAAGGTACGGTGCGTTTCATATATACAAATCTACTTACATAATTTTCATGTTGATTTAGGTGTGCCTAACAGCAGGCTGTTGTTTAAGTTTTTCCTATTTTATTTACTATTATCAAGGAAGCTTATGCTGTTGTTTCTCTATGACGACGTTCACCAAATTGCATTAAACAAATACCCAAATTTGTAAATGCATTTTAGTGGTGGTGGTAGGGCCTCCTTTCCATAAGGATGCATCATGCATCTTTAAAAATGATTTGGTCAAGGGTATTTTCACGCACTTAATGACTTCTACATCTGAGTCCAATATAAGTCTATTCGAGATTATTATTGGCCAATAACTTTTACTTTAACAAATAAAAACTAAAAAATCAAATAGATTGATAATAAAAGATTAATGACGTTACTAATCTATCTCAGAGAAACACTTTCATAATAAAAAATATTTATATCTAAAATAATATATTTTCATAGATATTACTTGCCAAATTGTCGTGTTATAAACCATATGTCCATGTCCTAAATCCTAATGAACTAATCGTGGAAGTAGACGATGATATATACAATAGTCACACAAGGCGATGGCATTGGTATATGCATGTTCCAGAAATTAATGATATGATGTCCCAATGCAATTACACTGTTTTAAACTACAACAATGAACAAATTTTCTTCAAATTTTCTTCCTTTATGTTTTCTAAGGCCATTGTCGATGGAGGTTTCATGGACAATAAATGAGCTGCCATGTATGCAATTGTGATGACATGTCACAATATTTATGAGATGAGGGAAGAACCTAGTTTTATGGAGATGAAACCATGTGTACACTGTTTTCAAGATAGTTGTGTCTTGCATGTAGCATTGAAAATAGGGACGGACCGGACATGGATGTACAGATATACACCCAATATTTTTTGCAAAACACTAGCAGTTTGTATGTATATACTCACAGTTTGTCAAGACCGTGTATATTTGAGCCTGAGCACTTAGAAATAGCCCAGCCAATATCCCAAACTCCCTCCACCCTCCTTTTGCCTCTCTCACATGCAACGATGGGCTGGCCTGTTAGTATTGCCCACATCTGCAGTCTGCACAAAAGCCACCTCGTCATGCAGGCGCGCTATCCAAACCAGGCCAGATGCGAGCAGCGAGCTAGCGCCGAGGTTAGGGGCAGGCCAACATCATATCGGCGGGAGAGAGTAAACGCTGTCACGCGCGGATTGCTACGCCGGCGGCCGCCCGTAAGCTTAGAGAAGGCACCGAGGTCATTGTGGATTCTTAGTTCTTTGACGAGTGGAAGTGAGGAAAGGAAGGGAAGGGCATCAGCTAGCATCTCATCTATAGAAGGTTTGCGCCTCCGTGATGACCACGTCTGGCTGTAGTTGGTACACGATTAATAGCTACTCATTAATATCAATTGCTAGTTTCGGTTGTACATCAGCAAAATTTTTTTTTGAAATTCCCCTAATCTTCATCTGCAAATGGATAATGATCACATTGAAGTAGAGAAACTGAAATTGCAAGGACAAAGTGACATGTGGTGTTGATAATTCATGAAGATTAACATGACTATATGACTAAATTTTTGAAGATGATAGACAATTTATAGTGTTGATAAGCTTTTGTATGACCGTGGGGGAGATGAGTGCTATGTGCCATGTTAGGTTATGATGATTTCAACGAGCAAGCTATTGCAAGACAAAGATATATTGCAATAGCGCCATGACAACCTTGAGGATGTGATTTTTCAAGAGAAGTGTAAAATCGTGTAGCAACGACAATCACCTAGACGTGAAGTATAATACACTGTGTTATAATTGCTTATGCGGATTTTTTTCCTTCTTTATGGAGGTATAATGTTTGGAATCTCCGTACACCCAATTCTGAAATCCATCCTGCGTCCGCTACTGCTTGGAAATAACAAAGGATGAAACCATGAATTGTATGAGCTATTTCATCCATGAACTAAATGCACTCCTATTATGCTTATGTGGCATTCTTGAAAATATAAACGTGAAATCTTACACTGAGAATGGCCAATCAAAACGTGAAGAACTTTCGTCGCTGCGAACTCCAAGTTCGGTCAATTCACATTACTAGACTGCTAACAAGAACAAAGAGCCATGCGTGCGTACGCCTGCAAGCTGCTGCAGTTCCTGTGACCACACAAGTGGTCACAGAAAACTAGTATCGATATCCATTATTTTCCACGTGATTACGTGAAGGCTGCTAAGCTGTAGTTATCAATCACAAGTATCACGCGCGCTAAACCACTTTGAATACATATAATAAATACATAACGTGAGTCTTTGAATCACAAGTATCACAAGTTTCTTACTTTGTGTGCAACTTGTATTTGCAAAATTTTGACTGACAACCCTCTTTATATGAGAATAAATTTTAAATACTTGGATGCTTTATATTCCAAAAAGAATATGTACACATATATGAGAGATTCTAGAGTGATTGAAAAAAATAAGAGCCGTCCATCCCAAGAAAAAAAACGACGGAAATAAAGGAAATACCATGAAAGAAGTACCAATTGCTGGCTGATCGGGCCACTAGCTAAATCGTGGATCGGTGTAATTGGGTAAAAATGGATGGACGAGACACTGACGTGTAACTGGAATTTGCATGGTGAAAGTCTAAAACGTGGAGTATTTAGGCAACAGGTCAAGTAAGTACGCAGTCAAAAACTGGTCTGGTCTTTGATGGCTTGTGTGTGCTGTTCTTATTATCCGCCGTGGGAAAGCCAAGCCTAACATGCGGCAAAGAACACGTGTGAATTATTTGTTCTGGAATAATTTTCTTCCGATCGATTTGCCATTTCCGGGAAGTTGCTACTGGTCTTAAAGCACCAAGTAGGAGAACATCACATCTAGATGCTGGGCCTACGGCTATGGCTGTCTTCTCCGGTACAGTCGATATCATTTTTTTTCAGGGAGTTGAGATCTTAGCTTTTAGTTAAATACTTGCTGTTTCGTTGATCATGTTTCCCAGCGGGGAAAGTTATATCACACTCGAGTATTTTAAGGAGCTCTTACACACGATTTTTTGGACCAATCGATGAACGCCACGCCTCTATTCTTCTCCAAGTCCGGCAATGGCGTCGACGAACCTTTAGGGTTGGATTTCAGGGTTTGCGTTTGGGGATTGGGGGTTGGGTTTACCTGTAGCCTCCGGGCCTAGAAGGAAGCTCAGGGTGGCTTGCCGGCCGGCGGCGGTGATGGTCGAGACGGCCGGGTGGCGGGGGTCCCCGGTTGGGCGGTGGAGGCGGCGGGGGCGTTGGGCTTCAATTTTTTAGCGTCGGCGACGATGGAGGGCGGCGGCGGAGGCGCCGCTGGAGCTACGGGTGGCGATGGCGGCGGGGGAGACGCGCCTCGCTAGTTTCTGCGTGAGAGGATAAGGTCTCGCGTGGGGGAAGAGACAAGGGGATGGAAGGTTTCATCAAGGCCATCCATCTTTGATCCGGTGGTCCAAACATTCGAGTGCGGGAAGGCCCTCCAACACTCGAGTATTTCATAGACAACCCCCTCCGAGCAGGATATCAGTTCACCTAGATTGTGACATTACTGAGAAACGAGTATACAGTTAATAGTGACAAAGTGTGTATAAAAACTGCCATGCTATCTGATGGCTAAGTTCTTTGGAGAAAGTGCATAATACCAAATTGACATGTGCTTTAGATTTTTCAAATTTAATTAGCCGCATTTAACACAAGAGTGGTCTATCTGATCACATCTATAAATTAGTATTGTTCTAGAGACACCAACTTGGTCTTAAAGTTAATAATTAAAAATCTTTTGGTTAGGTTCGCTGTGATGAAAGCTACACGCCCGAGTCTGAGTTTCCGACTTATCATGGTTTCTCGCTTGCGGTTAATGTATGCAGTTAATTAGTTACAATTAACTAATGAATTCATTAGTGATGGTGTAATAAAAATCTGGATGTCAGAGCCTCAAATACACGATTTTCTATACAAATGTTTAATCAAATGCAAGCTGCAAATAAATTCCAAAATTGGATGTTTCATGTAATGTGTTCGCAAATAAAATTGGTAGCGAATTTTTTTGGAAAAAGCTAAATCTCACCCGGTGAAACAGAGACTTTCCTCATCCAAATTTTTCTTTACCCCCATTCCCCCTTTCTTCTCCAACTCCGGCCAAATTCCGGCGAGATTAGCGGCGCCGATGTTAGGGGTTCGGGGTTTTCGGGTTGGGTGCTCATTGCCGGCCCTAGAGGGAAGGCCGGTGGCGGCGGGTCGGCTCTGCGGAGGTGACGGGCGCGGGGGCATCGCCGGCCAGGCGGGGGTGGAGGGCGGTTGGGCGGTGCCGGGGTGGGGGAACAACGATGGCGGAGGCGGTGGTGGGAGGGGTAGGGAGGCGGCCGGCGCGGGCGGTGGGTGACGGACTAGGTGGCGGGTGGCGGGAGGTCGAAGAAGAGGTTGGGAGGTAGAAGAAGCAGCGCCGACCGTCGGATGTAAATCGGATGGCTCAAAAAATCGAATGAGGGAAGACTCTGTTTCATCCGGGTGAGCTATAAACCGACCATTTTTTTTTATCTTAGCTAGAGAGACGAGAGCTCATCGAGTGTTGCTGTGGGGCTGAAAATCGGGTATAGCTGTGGCCTGTGGGCCTGCATGCGGACCAAGTTCGTAGTTTGCTCCGCGCATGAATAGCTCAATCCAGTGCACTTCTTTTTCCTTTTTTTTGACCTTTCAGCTTTCCTCGTGGAAAAGTGAGCTGCGCTTGTTCCAGTGTGCACACGCCGCCTACTTGGCGTCCAGTGGCGCCCGCCCGCACTGCACATGCCGAAGCCGAACGCCTTGCCATTCTTTCCACCGGCTCAGGTGGCCACCCGCGACCCAACCGCTCACGTTCGCCGAGTCGCCGCCGCTCGCCGCTGAGCTCAATATACTATTCGCAACTTGGCTGCCCCGCGAATGCGCGAACTAACGCAGCAACGGCCACCGCCCGCATGTTTGACTCGACCTCTTCACTCTTCTTCACCAAACACGTTGCTTCCCCGCTCCCTATATATATACACACCAGCCACTCCAGACTCCACCCTCGTCTTCCATCTCCGATCCACCCATCTCCAGCTGCCACCGCGTGCCCGAGTCCAATACCTAAAAGTCCAACCCCACCGCCACCGCCACCACCACCACCAGAGTTCTCGTCAGCTGCCAGCCATGGTCGCCGGCTTCGAAGCCCTTCTCGACCCGACGGCGCTCTCCCTGGCCCTGCCGGCCGCGCCGGGGCTCAAGAAGGAGGACTACCTCGCCATCTGCCTCGCCGCGCTCGCCAGCACGCGAGGGACCGGCCTAAAGGTGGCCGGGTTCGTGCCGCCCGGCGGGACGTGGTGCCCGCTGCCCATCGCCTCGGCGCCGCCGCCCGCGCGGGAGGAGGAGCTCCGGTTCCGCTGCGCGGTCTGCGGTAAGGCCTTCGCGTCGTACCAGGCGCTCGGCGGCCACAAGTCCAGCCACCGCAAGCCGCCCACGGGGGAGCAGTACGCCGCCGCCGTCGCCCCAGCGCAGCAGGCGGCGGACTCCGAGGAGACGACGACGTCTTCGTCGGGAGGGGCCGCTGGCACTGCCGGCGGGCCGCACCGGTGCACCATCTGCCGGAGGGGCTTCGCGACCGGCCAGGCGCTCGGCGGGCACAAGCGCTGCCACTACTGGGACGGCTCGTCGGTGTCGGTCTCCCTGTCCGCGTCGGCGTCGGCGTCGGCGTCCGGGACTGGGTCGTCGGCTGTAACCGTGAGGAACTTCGACCTGAACCTGATGCCCGTGCCGGAGAACGCCGGGATGAAGAGGTGGGTTGAGGAGGAAGAGGTGCAGAGTCCGCTGCCTATCAAGAAGCGCAGGATGTCGGATTAATTCACTAGCTGCTGACCTCGTGTGTCCATCGGTGCTTCATGTAAATCGTTTGATTCATTGATTCGTTTATTGACACTAATAAATTATTTCGTTTTCCTGCCATCAAATATTGTGATTATTAAGAACGCGGCGAGATGTAGGATTGTGCTGCGTGCCATTTCTAATGTTTACTTCCTCTCGTATTTCTTTAAATTTTCGTTTGATTGATGAGATTATCAGAAAAAAGTTTACTAGATGGAACAAACCGCAAATTATCAGAGGATCAGGTGTTTTACCATATTTGAAGCTTTCCGCAGTTAGGTCTAAACGGAAAATTAAAGAAATCAAACACAAAACCTGAAAAATGCTCCATTCAAATGGTCAACATAATTTTTAGTATAATATTAATGCCAGCTTTTGAACATCCGGCCTACTTTTGACATAAGAGTTAGAGTTAGATAATCGTTCTTGAGTCGTAGTGTAATTGATCGACTCAATAGACCAATCAGGATTGATAAGCAATTGAAGATGGATGTACTCACGGGTTGATTTCAGAACGCGTTCACTACGGGAAACAGACAGTTCGCCGAGTGCCTGGGGCACTCGGCGAAGGCCAGAAAACCCTCGGCGAAACGTTTGCCGAGTGTAACACTCGGCAAACGACACTCGGTAAAAATCTTGACGGCAAACACTGGTTCGCCGAGTGTTTTGTGTCGGGCACTCGGCAAAGACTTTGCCGAGTGCCCAGAAAACACTCGGCGAACAATTATTGAAAAAATAAAAAAAAATCATCTCCACCGCCACCACCTGCTCCTGCTCCGCCGCCGCCGCCACCGCTGCCGCCACCTGCTCCGCCGCCGCCGCCGCTGCCGCCGCCGCCGCCACCATCCACACCGCCGCCAGCCACCGCCGCGGATGGCCCAGAAGAGGTCCTTCCCCATGGTGCTCCTGTTCAGCAGCCTCCCCTCGGCGTCTACCATGACGGCGTCGAGGACGTTGTCGGCGGAGAGGCCGTACTTGCGCGACAGGGCGCCGAACCCGCCGCCGCCGACGGTGGGGCAGTTGCCCGCGGGGAACCCGAACGTTTGGTTGGCGACGGCGGCGGCGTAGTAGAGCTCGCTGAGCGTGGCGCCGGACCCGACCCAGGCCTCGGCTCTCGACGCGTCGATGTGGATGGCGCGGAGCTCGCCGAGGTCGAGCACAGTGAAGTGCTCTTGGGGGTCGACGGAGGCGTAGGAGAGGCCCTCGTAGTCGTGGCCGCCGCCACCGCCACCGCCACCACCTGCTCCTGCTCCGCCGCCGCCGCCACCACCGCCGCCACCTGCTCCGCCGCCACCATCCACACCGCCGCCAGCCACCGCCACTGCTTCCTGCCGCCACGCCATGAAGCAGATCCGGTGGAGGGGCGTCGGGCGGCGGCGGATCCGGGACCGGGGGCGGCGGGCGGCGGCGGATCCGGGGGCGGCGGGGCCGGGGGCGCCGAGCGGCGGGGGGCTCCGGGCGGGGCCGGGGGCGCCGGGCGCCGGGCGGCGCTAGCGGCGGGGCCGGGGGAAGGTGTGGCGGCGGGGTCGGAGGAGAGGAGAGGGGAGGGGGCCCGCCGGATCCGGCCTCGAGGCGCGCGTGCGGCGGCGGCAGGAGGCGTGCGGTGGCGGCGGCCGGAGGCGTGCGGCGGCGGCGGCGGCAGGAGGCATGCAGGAGGCAGGAGGCAGGAGGGGAAGAGGCAGGGGAAGAGAGGAGAGACTAGTGGGGGGAGGGGGCCGAGCCGGGGGGGGGGGGGTATTTTAATTTGTTGTGGCCGTCTGTTTGCCGAGAGTCCTACGTGGACACTCGGTAAACGGTTGATTTGCCGAGTGTCCACCATAGGACACTCGACAAATGTTTTTTGAAAAAAATTTAAAAAATATCCAACAGTTTTAAAAAAATACCAAATTTTCACACGAACCAATATAGGTTCTCTACTGACTATACAAAAAGTTTTGTAGTCAAACCGAACTCGACCGTCACTTCGACTCTAAATTTTATCGAATCCTTCTCAAAGTTACTATTCTTCTTCTGAGATGCTTCGGTTCGTAATCATCGTACATGATGAAATGTGCAAAACCTTCTCAATTTTTTTCCACAGCCTCCACGTATTATATCATCACATCATGGCAAATCTCATAATTTTCAGACTTTGATTGTTTTTTTTACAATTTAAAAATACTACTGCCACACGTTCATGGTCGTGTTTCCTGAACAAGATGTTCGAAATTTCTTTTCATTTCATGGGTCAGGTCTCAAATTGGTCCAAATAACATGAATATCATTTTTCTACTCATTTTATTCCATAATTTGAATCACTTGCAGTTCAAATTTGACTTATACTAAAAATTCCCTTGAAATGCAATTAATTAAATAAATATAGCAAATAAATTCAAAAATATACCAAATTTTAACATGGAGTACCACATGTTGTATGTGGGGAGTAGAAAAAATTTCATGGTGAAAAGCGGAAAAAAAATTATTTTTTTGCCGAGTGTAAAAAAAACACTAGGCAAACCCCCCTCTTTGCCGAGTGTTTTTTTGACACTCGGCAAACCCCCCTCTTTGCCGAGTGTTTTTTTTGACACTCGGCAAAGAGGGGGCTTTGCCTAGTGTTTTTTTTGACACTCGGCAAAGAGGGGGCTTTGCCTAGTGTTTTTTATTTGACACTCGGCAAAGAGGGGGCTTTGCCGAGTGTTTTTTATTTGACACTCGGCAAAGCCCCGATTTGCCGAGTGTTTTTGGCTTGGCACTCGGCAAAGAGCTTGTTTGCCGAGTGTCCGAAAAAAAACACTCGGCAAAAAGAAAACACTCGGCAAATTTAAGATTTCCTGTAGTGGTTGCTTATATTCATATGTGAAATGATCCACTCCATTTTGAGGATCTTCAACTTCTTACGAATGGAAAGTTCCACTGAAAAATTAGATAAGGTACCCTTTGGTATGAATGAATTTTATTCTCTCTAGTTTTAGTAATTACTTAAGTTGCTTTTGATCAACAAGATGAAGCTTCTTAGACATGGGGTAGCACAACAATACTTTTAAATATTCTTGTATATCAATCGATTAATTGTTCAAAGTGTCTACACGAATTGTTAGATATGATAGTTCTAATCATGAGAACTAAGAAGAATCATGTTTAGTAAAGTGTTGTCACACCTTGACAGATGCGAGGTCAATCGGTAGCACAAAATAGAAGATGATTTCCTTTAATGAGATCAATAGCAATGTGCAGAGGTGCCACTGCAGCTAATCCTGTTGGACCTAGAGGCATGTTGATTTAGACACGGCACCAAATTGCTCCATGTGCCATGATCTTCATGATTATAGCGATAATCTAGGGGGGTACATCTTAAAGAGGAACAACCATGCCTGAAGCTCTCTCTATGTACCAATTGCATCCCAAACGCTCCCACCCACACCATCACCACAAAAAAAAAAGAATTAATCTCCAGATGTCTCTAACAAATAAAGGTTAGTTTACTTTTATATAGAGAAAAAGGTTGAGTTTTGTAGGAGGGGAACTTTGTCTCCGTTCATACTAAAATGTGATGAAGTGGCTAATGTTCTTCTTGGGTGTTATAGTTTTTGAAAACCATAGTATCTAAAAACTTACGTTTTCTTATGCATTGTATGAAATTACACAGTATGTATTTTGTATTTTTTAGAAAATCAAGTTGGGTTCGATGGATGGAGTATTTGATGTAACATTTTGTTATAAACACATGATTATTAATCTAACTAGATATTATATACAAATAGGTGAATAAGTAAATTAAAGCGTGAGTACTACTTTAGTATTTATGGATGTAGATTATTATTAGAGTGTGTACATTGGCAAAAGGAAATATTGTCAAGCGATACAACGACAGAAGCTACTATAAACAATTATAATATTTGCTTAGCATTGATTATGTTTCCATAAAACAGTTATGTAGAGCGTGAAATTTTGGTTGGACTAACAAGATTGATTCATGTGTAATCGATGTTGTACCAGGATGCACTTTATTCCTAGGGAAGCGGCTACGCGGAACCCATGGATGAGAGCCTCATACTCGGCCCCATTGTTGGTGTCCTTGTAGTGGATTTGGAGGACGTATTTGAGCTGCTTGCCTTTTGGGGTTATGAAGAGGACCCCGGCGCCAGCCCCTTAAAGGTTGAGGGTGCCGTCAATGTACATCGTCCAGTGCTTCGGCCTCTCCGGGGAGGACGGCTCATTGGCGAAGACGAAGACTTCCCGGTCTGGTGAAGTGAAGCTTCCATCATCACCCTTGTCGTAAGGGTTTGGAGTTAAGGTGAGGCGAGGGTTCTGGAACTCGCCGCAGTCCGAAAACTGGGTGGGTCGGGTGGGTCATCAGATTGGATCTGGTTCGACTGCGTGAGTTTTTGGGAAAACACAACAGCCGTATTCCTGAGGCTGAACGGGGCGCGTGGAGGGTCATGGTCCGACCTTCCGGGACGTAAAGCTGACTCGAAGAGGGTGATGCACTCAGTGATGGTAGCGCTGATGAGATCTAGCCCCGCGATTAGATCAGAGGGCGTAGTTGGGCGGGTTGTCGTGAGGATGTGCGGAACTCTCTCCACGCGAAAGAGAGATTACTGACCTGCTGGACGATTGGAGCCATGATCCTTGGGTGAAGACCTTGTTCTGTTGATGCAGATTCGACGGATGCCGAGCTGGCGAAGGTGGCGGTGGAGTTGCAATCCACCGGCATGCTTCCGAAGCAGAGCTCGATCGGGTCAGCGAGGAAGTCTTTTATGCTCTCGTGGAAGATGACACCGGGGTGAGATGCCATCCGGCGAGTCCGAAAACTAGGTGGGTCGGGTGGGTCATCAGATTGGATCTGGTTCGACTGCGTGAGTTTTTGGGAAAACATAACAGCCGTATTCCTGAGGCTGAACGGGGCGCGTGGAGGGTCATGGTCCGACCTTCCGGGACGTAAAG